>NC_071354.1:76238917-76551998 GCF_943734655.1 Sabethes cyaneus | reverse complement strand
TCTCTCTCTGTTCTGCACCGGCAGGACTGATCACTAATTAACAATTAATTTTCAACCATTAACACCAACATTATCTACACTCTGTCACTGTTATTAGTGGCTTCGTTTATCTTCTATATAATTCGCTTCATTCACGCCTTCTTATTTGCCTTTGTTGATTGGTACACATTTCGCACCTAAGGATCCCTACGATTTACCCGACCGTGACACGTTGTTTCAAACCTGTTTGACCCGCAGCGAATTAGAACCATCCGCGGTCCGGACGTCTGTCGATCGTTATCAGCACCGTATTGATCGTGACTTTTCTGCTATACCCTGTGCGAGCATCACATCACAAATTTAATAGTTTTGAGGATCAAATTAATTTAATTTACTTAAACGAGCTCGCCAGTATAACAATCAAGCCTCACCAGCGTGATTTAACCACGGAAAAATATAAATAATTCGTGTAAAACGTTCTGACACTGGCGCTATTTCCCGACGGACCCGCGTCGTCACCTTCAGCCCAGCTTCCCGGTAGATCACGACTAATCGATGATCTGCAACTGTGAACGATTGCACACCTGCAGCAACAGATGTCCTAGTTCTGTGGGGTTTCCAGTTTGCCAGCGGCGGCGACGGGGATCGAGTTCGACTTGTGCCTACGTTCGATTTGGGTTTCGCGAGCTGACCGCGACGGCGCGTTCGCGCTATGAAGTATGGTCCGCTTGCCAAAAGTCGTACCACGAAACTACGCTGAGAGAAAAACAAAAAGCATAATTTTAATCCACCTCTTTCGCCGCGCAGCAGCGGCAGCAGCAGCAGCAGCAACAACAACAGCAGCTGGGAGGGAGCGAAAGAGCACGAGTAAGTTTCCGGAGAGTCAGCGTAAAGCGCGCGCGATGCTCGAATGCACGAGGTGCTATCGGGTTGGTTGAATTACAAATCTCCGGCTCCGGTTGGTTACCACCCCGTTTGCAATGCGGCGAAGACCTTCACTACCACCATCGATGTTGACGGCAACTACGACGACAACGACGACGACGACGACGACGACGCAGCGAGCTGAGAGTTTTTGTTTGATCGATCGTGTGGATCCGATTGAGCTGCCTTGCCTGCATGCAACACCGTTCGAGCTTGCTTCGCATACACATGAATTGTTTGCAGGGGACGGTTGGTTCTTTTTGGGTACCTTCTGGTTTTGCTCGATAATCAACTGGCCGTGCCTTACTGAAGGCGTACTTGAATAGAATGGAAATTTTGTGTTCGATTACCTAATATTTTGTTTTGCCTTCTAGCCAATCTTTATTTTTATTTCATACAAACTTCTTTTGAATGTCTCAAAATCAATGACGAGTAGTTTCTCCTTAATGCTGTGATAGTTGATTTATATCACTTCTACTGACAGGCAATATATTCAGAATAATAATAATTTTCATTTGGTTATAATCATGAAAAACGGTATAAGACTTATGATTTAAAAAAAGTTTGGCAAATCGACGATAGACCAACTTCGTATTTTGTGGGTCTTTACCTTTATAATGAGGTCAGACATTTAGTAATTTTTTTTATAATGATAGTTTTTATAATCAACAGAGGGAACAGTAAAAGAAGTACAAAACAAATGTGAAACAAATGTGTTTATAGTATCCAAACAGAGTGGGACAAGTGAAGGGCAAACAGCCGACAATTAAGGAAAAGACTGTCGCTAAAACAACGTTTATATTGTACGCGCATAGTTCCTTTTTATTCTGGGAAATCCGCGGATCTAACCAAGCTGTAATAGGAGTCTACCGGCACCGAACTTCTCCTCTTAGGCCCTGTGGATCGCAGATATAGTGAACCTTTGAGCCATAGCGGACTGAAAATGTTCAATTTGGGGACGGAGGTCTAATCGCAAGGTTACAGAGTCTGTTTTCATAAGCGAAGGGTCGTGGCCCATACTACCCTTCATCATGAGTTCTGCATATCCCCTATAACACCTCATATAGTTTCTGTACTGAACGAAAGGCCTTTCTAAAGATGACTCAGCACACCTGGGCTCGGCTATAACCTGGGTAAGCTGGTGAGGTGAAGCTGGTTAGTAGAGCAAGCTTCAAAGGAAGGTTTAACCCACACTGCAAAGCAAAGCCAACGTGCTACATTCCGTTATCGAAATTTGAGCTTCTTCTTTTTATACGACAGACTTCGCAGTCCGCTGTTAAAAAGCCGGACAATTGCGGGGCCAGTGCAACGTTCCTTATTGGCTCTAACAGCCTTTCCCAGCCGAGATTCGAACATACGACGACTGGCTTACCATACCAGCATCATACTTCGAGGGCACCTGGTAGGCGGTTTAAACAATCAAGTACGCATAAAAAAGTAAATCGTTTACTCAGTAGCGATTATAGTGCAAATAAATGTAGTGCAGAATACAATAAACACCCCGTGTAATATCACACTTGATCAAAGTGCTGGCTGCGGTGATCTGCCCGTACAAGAACAGGGTTCAATCGGACTGGATCAATCTACCATAGCTGCGGCAACACACATATGCTGGATACAGATTTCATAGCAATGGTCAAGATGCAGAAACGACTGATTGGGTGACCAATCAATCCTCGAATGTGCAGGTTGAGAATCAAGGACCGGTTCTTCAACATAAGCATCATCAACGCGCCCAGCCCTCACCTCAGAAACATCGCTGACGGAGAGGAGGAATTCTACGCGCAATTGGAGCGTGAATACGACCGCTACCCAAAACAGGATATCAAGATCGCCATCAGGGATTTCATTGCCAGGTCGGTCAGGAGGAGGAATACAAACCGGTGATTGGAGGGTGAAGACTTATCAACCTTGTCACCTCCATGAACATCGCCGTACGCAGTACATTCTTCCAGCATAGACACCTATACAAGTACATTTGGAGGTCACCAAATTAATCAAAATCGACTACATTTTGATCGATTGTCGGCACTTTTCAGACATCATTGACGTCGAAGCGCCAACGTTGACTCTGATCACTAGCAAGCGACAAAGGTGCGCAGTGCCACACGACCAACTGTGGAAAGACGCAATCAGACGAAGATGCAATGAACCTAATCTTCCGGGAGAAAAAGTACTGCCTGAAAGAGCGGAAGTATGCGGAGTTAGAGTGGCTAAATCGTTCTCAGGAAGCACGAAAGTTCTACCAGAAACTCAACGGAACCCGCAAAGACTCCTTACCGCGAACCGAAATGTGTCGGAATACGAATGGTAATATATTGACGGACGATCGTGAGGTGGTCGAAAGGTGGTTGCAATACTTCGATGAATACCTGAATGGCGACGACAATCGGACAAGTGGTGTTAGCCTTAACGATAGGTGAAGTTAAGGGGGCCGTCATGCAGCTACAGAATAATACATCGACTGGGAAAGATGACCTTGGAGCGGCGCTTATCAAAATGGGACCAGAAAAGGTGGCCACTTGACTTCATCAGCCGATTGTTAGAATTTGGGACACAGAATCGGGCTACAGGAGGAGTGAAAAGATGGGTATATCTACCCTTGTAGACCGGGTGGCGAAATGGTGACAAGCTGGAGTAACGTGCAATCACCGCTCTTAATGCCGCCTATAAAGTACTGCCCCAAATCATTTTCCACCGGCTTCGTCGAAGGACGGCCAACAACGGAACAAATATTTATACTGCTGCAGATGCTCTAAAATGGCCGGTAATACAGAATCTGCACGGACCATTTGTTCGTTGACTTCAAAGCTGTACATGAAACCATCGACAGAAAGAAGCCACGGAAAAACATGGACGAGAACGGTGTGATTAGTTCAGGATTCAGGTGATCGTCTCTAATGCCTACTGTTCAACATAGCGTTACATAGTGTCATGAACCGAATGGATAACAACACGCGGGGCACGACCTTCAACTAATCTAGTCAATTCGTCTGCTGTATTGATGGCGTGGACATTATCGGCAAACCATCAGTGGCAGTACCTGAGTAGTATCGAACTAGAGCACGAAACAGAAAAGATTATGTTAAAGGTAAATATGTCTTAAATAAAGTAATACTAACCGGCAGAACCAAAGCCGACCGAAACCGGTTGGGCAATAGTGTAACGATCTACGCCGATGAGTTTGAAGTAGTTAACGAATTTGTGAAGGGTGAACCATGAACTGAATGAGGGTAAAGGGTGAACCATGAACTCGTACAGCTCTATGACTAACCCAGTATTCAAAACGTGGCTAAAGCTAGACGGATTCGATGGGCATGGCATGTTGCTAGAATGGCGGGCAACTGCCCTGAAAAAATAGGGTTTCTTTCAAATCCGGTAGAAACAAGACGACTAGAGGTGCAGTGAGCAATATGGTTAGAACCGATGGAGCGAGATCTGGTGCCCTTTTATCTATCCCCTCTGTGTATAACCATTTCCTGTACACCGCATCTCCTATTCAATCAATAAAAATACTCCGTATTCTATCTTACTTTCTTCATCTATTTCACTTTCTTTGTGTGTTTCCTTCTATTTGGTTCTATATTATCGCTCTTTTTGCCTTTCTACTATATAAATATATAGTATAAAGGTATAGAAATCACTTGGAAAACCGGAAATGGAAAGAAGGTCCTGCGGGCTGAATGTTGTATACCATTCGACTCAGTTTCGAAAACTGAGCATTTTCTGTGTGTGTGTATGTATGTGTGTGTGTGTGTGTATGTGTGTGTGTGTGTATGTGACGCTTTTAATCTCACTCACTTTTCTCGGAGATGGCTGGACCGATTTTAATGTTCTTAGTGTCTAATGAAAGGTCTAGGTGTCCCATTGGTCGCTATTGAATTTCATACTGATCGGACTTTTTGTTCAAAAGTTATGTATAAAAATACGAAAAATATGGGACTTCATTATCTCATAGGTCCCTTAACCGATTTGAACAAAATTGATTGCATATGAAAGAGGAGCCTTGCAAACCCTTAACTTCCAAATTTCATGACGATTGGACTTGTAGTTTGAAAGTTACATAAAGAAATGTGAAAAAATAGTATTTAAAACATATTTATGTAACATATAAGCATTAATTTAATGAAAAACATCACACATTTTATGATTATTTGAAAATTACTGCTGAGATCTATCAAACGAAACCGAGTTATTTAAAATCGGACGCTTCATTCAAAAGTTATTCAAACTTTAACACTTAAGCACCGTATATTAAACCGTTAAAACGTGTGAAATCAAAACATATCAATCAAATGTTGATTGTATTCAATGTATGAGATGTGTGTGATGTATGTGTGTATGTATGTATGTATGTATGTATGTATGTATGTATGTATGTATGTATGTATGTATGTATGTATGTATGTATGTATGTATGTATGTATGTATGTATGTATGTATGTATGTATGTATGTATGTATGTATGTATGTATGTATGTATGTATGTATGTATGTATGTATGTATGTATGTATGTATGTATGTATGTATGTATGTATGTATGTATGTATGTATGTATGTATGTATGTATGTATGTATGTATGTATGTATGTATGTATGTATGTATGTATGTATGTATGTATGTATGTATGTATGTATGTATGTATGTATGTATGTATGTATGTATGTATGTATGTATGTATGTATGTATGTATGTATGTATGTATGTATGTATGTATGTATGTATGTATGTATGTATGTATGTATGTATGTATGTATGTATGTATGTATGTATGTATATATGTATGTATGTGTGTATGTATGTATGTATGTATGTGATGACAATTTGCAATTTTAAAATTTGCAATGAAATTCAAGAAAAGTGAGAAACACGTCAATTGTCTGAAGTTTTTGAAGCCTCTTAGTGGAATACGAACTTTGAAATTAAAGAAAAGAAAAAACTTTTACTGACTAAATTCCACTATTTAATATTTATTCGCGAAAGATACGTATACGCTTTGAAATAAGACACTGATGAAGCCTGCACGTCGTAGGAGAACTACGTATCTGTTGCAAATAAATATTAAATAGCGGGATTCAATCGAAAAGTTTTTTCTTTTCTTTGATTTCAGATTTCAATTGTCATTTTCTTCACTTGCTGTTACTTACAATTGTACAAGAAAAGCAAAAAGCGAAGAAAAGCAGTTTATTTAAGCATGTAGGTATAGTGGTGTGTAGGATTAAAAATACTAGTGAGTTGATTTTTCCAAATAAATTTGTACAAACTCCAAACAAATTCTGCGCATCAATAGATGCTCTTTTCAATCAATAGATACTAGAGCTTAGAAATGTTATATGAAAAATAGGAAGTAAACGTTGCACGGTAGAAATTTTGTAAGATTTGTTTTCGTTAGTGATATTTTAAAGGACAGATGTCTTATGTCATGTATCATGTTTTAATAAATAAATCAAAAACAGACAAGCACTGGGAATCATATCGATCATATTTCCCATTCTCAAGCATGTTTATGGCGCAGCTTTGGCACTATTTTTCGACCTCATCTTGTTTTCCTAACCCTCTAACATTGTAAAAACGATGCGATCAAGCTAATGACTATCTTTTCATGAGAGTACATTCAAAAGAAACTTAAGTTTTGATTTTCATGCAAAAATAATTATCTGAAGGAGCGCTAGCTAAGAAATAGTTCCATTTCTTGTTTTAATATCTAATGCTCTATTCAGTTATTTTTTCTAATTCAGATATATTGCAAAATTGAAGCCAAGCAAAAATTTTGAGATCAATCATTTTGTTGTAGATATCCTTTTTCTTCAAAAGCGAAATATAATAATAATTTTTCTGAACTCTTGTTTTTCAAAGATGCTAACTTTTGAATGCATGGTATTAATATCAAAATATCAAAAAATCTGCTATGAACAAACACTTCATATTGTCAATTCAAAACAAGTTTCGTATGTGGCTCTGAAGCCCGAAAGTTAAGACCGTCTGTAGACCCGTTAGAGGGTTAATTTCTAATTTTCTATACATATTCATGCAGGTCTGTAAAAATTATCTTTTGTGTTTACATTATTTTTCTATAAATATTATAAAACTAAATAAGGTGTTCATCAAGTAACATAAATGACGCTTACATGTATTTACGCACACAAGGAAAGAAAGTATAATTATTCTACACAATACGTTGTGAATTTTACTGGCAAATAAGGATTTTGAGGAATACGGAACGGATATTTAAAAATATAGTCTAATATTACAATTAAGTTCCTGAGAAATTAAATAATGATTATTGTGGCAGTAGAAAGGCTAGGTCACGCCGCTAGGTGGATTAATTCGGGTTTTTATTAACTTTCTATATCTTCTCATGAAATTGACATTGACAAAATGTGGAATACATCAATCCTGAAAATCCGAAATAAAATAATAAATTTGAATTATAAAACCATAAAAAGTTGACTTCATAAAGTATTTGCGAATAAAATATATAAAATGGACAAAATAAAAAAACTCTGACTTGCATGAACTTGACGTTAACTGCACTTTCGACTAACGGAATGAGTCTACAACGACTATAACCTGCTTTTCTCAGAAAAAAGGGTAGGATCTCGCACTACATTTGAACCAGCTTAAATGACTCCACCGGAAACAGAAGCAAACGACGCTATGTTGAATCGGGTATTAGAAGAAGAGATTTTGAATGCAATCCCACACTCTGCTGCGAACAAGTCACCGGCAAAGGACGGGATAAGCAGAGAATTTTACAAACAAGCATGGAACATCATTAAAATAGAGTTGATAGAAATAATCAATGCCATGAAAAATGGGCAAATTCTGTAAGAACAACTTGAAGGAGTTATTGGATTAGTTCACAAAAAAAAATGTAAACAATACAGTACAATCTTATCGTCCAATTTCACTGCTAAATGTGGACTATAAAATTTTAGGTCGAGTGCTTGAGGCCAGGCTGCACTAAATCATATCGACAGTTCTTTTTTTTAAATGTTATTTATTCTTAATGTATCTGATCCCTCGTGTTGCCACCTTACAGACCAAGCTTTATAGAACTAATTAAATACTAGAGGTCTATTTCACAGATGTCGAAAAATTTGGCTACAGTCTTATACATTTTACAATCGACAGTTCTTACCAGCGAGCAGAAATGCAGCAACAATAAGCGTAATATCTTCGAGGCAACTTGCTTGATTTGAGATGAAATCGGACATACGCACCATATGAAGCGTGGCGGACTCATTATGGCATGCAACTTAACAGTGCATTCGACCGGCTCAGCTACTAGTTTTTAATCAACACTAGGTTTGGGAAAAATGAACATAAATGAAATTTATTCATCATACGCTCTTAAGGAATTCAAGATCGCAGCTGCTGATCAACGGAAAACTCTCGGATTTCTTCGACATCAAAATTTCAGTATGTCAAGGGGATCCCTTGAGCATAAACCTACAACCGCTGATAGATAAACTGAAGCATATATGTGACGATCAAGGAGAATCTATCACAGCATACGCGGACGATATCACGGTGATAATTAAGCGTTCTTCCAAAACGCAGATGGTGATTGATAGCTTTCGCCTATTTGGAACAGCATCCGGACGGAGCGCAACTAAATTTTCAAAAAACTGTAGGCCTCAAACTGTCATTAATTCGATTTTGAACCAATTGACTCTAGACTTCGCTTTTAGTCTTGCGTAGATTGCTTTCGCCGACCCAAAGTTTCTAATAATAATCAAGGTGAGTTAAGAGATTAGATAATAATACAGAAGCTGCAAAGCCTACACTCTTAAATGAGTTTACCCGTATATTGGTTGAATTTAGGTACAACTTGGTTAAAACTACTCAAAATGAAGTGTACAAACTCAGATTTTGAGTAGTTTTTCAACCAAAAAATTAGTACTAGGAACTTGAAAGTGCGTCATTTGTCACAGAGAATAATTCAATTATCGGTGGCAAGTAGCCAAAATTGGTTGATTATTTTACCCAAAATTTGAGTTTGTACACTTTAAGGGCATTTTGAATAGTTTCAACCTAGCTTTAGCCAAATTCGACCTATTTACGGGTAGAAGCATTTAAGATTGTATGGGTTGAACATAGTGCCTCTCATTTCGATATGCGTCTGCTGGATCACACCTTCAACGGCGATCCACTCGGAATTGTGCAGTCAACGGTGAGCCGTGTGGTTAAACGTTACTACGAAATTCTGAGAACACTGCCCAGTACAATTTTGATGTTCCAGAGAAAGTAAGGGAGCAGGAACTTTCAAAGTTTTCCAAAAAATACTTGATTTGGCAAGCGATCTGCTCATGTGACAAACGGAGTGCGCCGTTCGTGACTATCGAAAATATAAACAGGCAGATCTACGTTAAGGAGTGTCTACAGAAGCGTCAGCTTCCTCTTCTGAAGCAACACGAGGGCCCCACAATCTTCTGGCCGGATCTAGCTTCGTGCCACTATTCATAGGATGTCCTGGAGTGGTACGAAGCCAACGGGGTTATTTTGGTACCCAAGAACACCCCAACGCACCGGAACTAAGATCCATCGACTATTATGAAGCAGATACTACAAAAACATCCCAAAGAGGTCAAATCTGAGAAAGACATGAGGGTTTCTGAAGAAGTAGCTGCAGCGAGATGTTGTACAGAATCTTATGAATGAAGTAAAGCGTAAGGTGCGAGCATACGGTTGTGGTATCGAAGTTGAGTGAAATAAATACCGTTCTGATTCAAATTTAGAACAGTCTCAAACTTCGAACACTTCAGATTAAATGCTCGTTAGTATCGCTAATATGATAAAATATTATGCTTAGTATATACCAACGGATAGAGGGCATTCTAACGAACACGGTGGTATATAATAAGCATAACATTTTATCATATTAGCGATACTAACGAACATTTTATTTTGAGTGTTCGAAGTTTCAGACTGTTTTAAATTTGAATCAGAACGGTATGCCAAAAGCTTACTAATGGATTATATTTTATTGTCTGAAAATTTGAAAAAGATCGGTCAATTAGGTAATTTTCTACAACGTTTTTTCCGTGGTGCAATTTAATGTGGGACATCCTTTAAACGCAAGATGGCGAGACCAGGTCAAAAGAGATTTGCGACTCCTGAGATGCTTGGGAAATTGGCGACGAGTTCACTTAAAAACGAGTTGAATGGAAATGACTGCTTGATACAACTTGCGTCACCTCGGCTCTATGCGGAAGACGGCAACAACGACGGTCCGTTTCGGTGGCTCTATTAGTCTTAGACTGTCCGCTTGAAACCTCTTGAAAGTTAGGAGCTGGGACGCTAATGTCATTAGTACAGTAGAATCTCTTTTACGTCCATTCATTTTACGTGATTTCGTTTCACCTTCACTTTTTTACGTCCAAATTTGAGTTAATGTCCTCTCGTTTTACGTCCAAAATTTGAACTAACGTTCTCTTTTTTACGTCCAAATTTGAATTAACGTCCTCTCGTTTTACATCCAAAATTTGGATTAACGTCCTCTTTTTTTACGACTGATTTTTTTACGTTCCCCCAATAGTGAACGAAAAACGAGATTTGAGTGTACACACACAAAACACCAAAACACGACGCCTCCCAGATGGCCTCGAAGTACGACGCTGGTCTAACAACCCAATCGTCGTATGTTCGAATTTCAGCTGGGGGAGGCTTTAAGTGTCAATATGATCGTCTAGCCCCGCAATTGTCCTGTACTCGAACGCCTCGTACTGAGCCTCGATGAGATGGATTAGCTTATCTGGAACTCCTCTACGCTTGAGTGCGATCCAGATGTTTTCGTTGTTGAGTCGGTCGAACGCCTTTTCGAAGTCAACGAACACCAGCAGAAGAGAGTCCTGGAATTCGTTGATCTGCTCCAAAATAATGCAGAGCGTTGTGATACAGTCTACACATGATCGGCCTACACGGAATCCAGCTTGCTGCCGCCGAAGAGTACCATCAATCTTCTCCTGGATCCGTTTGAAGATTATTTTACAAAGTACTTTGAGAGTAATATGGAGCGGCGAAGTTTGTTGAATGTTTTGCTTTACCCAAACACCAAATTAATGCTCTTGTCTCCTTCAAAGAACGTATAAAATAAGATGAAAAATCCGATTCTCGTCATTCCAGACAGATCTCTTTCTATTTTTTTGTTCCACTCAATTCGTAAACTAAGCCTTTCTATTCGGCTAATAATTTAAACAATTTGCTGTCTCATTCCAGAAATTAAATTTCTGTCCATCTCTTTCCGGCTTAGAACAAACGTCATTATACCGTGCCGTACTTGATTTCCGAAAATTAATTCCCATGTTTTTTCCACCATAGTTTTATGTCGCCGTTTCCCCCTTCTATCGTACATCTAAGCGAAAATCTAAAGGGAAAATCTAATCATCGTTCCGTCAACCAGCTGATGGCTGACAACGAATAGCTGTGGAAGAAGGGAAGTGCAGCATGATAAACACAACCAACTAACCGAAAAGAGGGAAAACTATCATCGTCACAGCCGGAACCGATCCCGCAGCCGGCGCGACGGTAGAACCAAGGAAGTAAAAGTGTACGAAAGAGACAGGAAGCAAGAAAAGCATAGATCCGCTGAAACCGTGGTAGACGACCACCGTACGAATGTAAAACCAAATAATCGAAATAAAATGCGATATGCCTGGTAGCACAAGGGAAAGCGTACATCCGTATCGGTGTGTGGTTGCTAAGCTTAGCTCCGCCCACGGTTGAGGTGGTACCCGTCAATAGAAGCAGTGCCAGCAGCGCCAACAACGTCGTCGACGCGATTTAATCGATGCAGTCGTGAGCATTTGATCGTTTATCGATCAAACTTACTTTGCTTGGGCGGCGCTTGATCGTTGCAAACGCTGCTGCCACGGAGAGACAAACTTATTAGCATAGATTCGGCGGATTTTTGTGTGCCTCATTCGGATAGACTAGATTTAAATACAGCGAGAAGCCGTTGGTCGCAGATATTTTCGGTGTTATGAATGTTGACAGTTTATGCTTGATAGTTTTTGACATCGGTAGCTAGGGAGATAAATCACAAGCTTGTTGTTTTCGGGTATGGTTTACGATGTGAAACTAATGACGCATAAGGTAGATTATGACTGAATAAAACTTGGTATTTCATGGCTTTGGCAGGTGCCAAATCACAGGCAGAAATTGATCGTTTTAGGTTTATTCAAAACTTAGAAGTTGACTTCGCATCCGAAACCAATTATAAAAGGCTATTATTAGAATTTATAATCTAAATTGTAGATTAGGTTGATTTTTTGTTTACAATAACAAACTGATAGCCAGAAATTCCAAATTTTATTATTTTAAAAAAAACGTACGAATTTTTAGTAGGATTTTAATTGTTTACTATCAATTTTAAGTGTAGAAAGAAAGGTACTATACAAGTATACAACAGAATGTACCAATGCATAAATGATGGGGAATATTAAAGTAGGTACAAATTTCTCATTTGCGCATTTCTTAGTTATTACTGGAACATACACACATTCACATAGTATTTTTGAAAGAAATAAAAACATTATTACAAATATACATACTGAGCTACATGTGTATGGCATCTTTAATTAACGACTTGTGAGTACTATTGTGCACGTTTTTCGTATTTCTGCATGTTTTTTTAGTTTTTAAAATGGAGTTTTAACCTTTTGGTCATTCATCAATATATGTATCTGTTACTTTACAATTTAAGGCCATTGCAAATTATTCTTTAAGATTGTGTCTCTGTTTTTGGCTTTAAAAATTGGACACCAAAAAATAATTTGTCCGAAACGAGCAAAAAATTTTTTATATAAAATCAAATTTTTGTTGGTTCTATAGCCTAAAAAACTCGAAAAATGAATCCGGTGAGTGCTAATGCTTCTAGCACGAAATAAAAATGGAAGGTCAAACAAACGATGACCGAAAAACGGGTAAATTTCACAAAAATTATATTTAGAATTTTTTTTAAAACAGGAACAAAATCAAATTCTACGCCTCATTTTTAACAAATTAGGCCATTTTTTTTTATCCATTCGTTCATAATTATTGCAAATTCTCTAAATCTAAAAATCATGTATTAGAGTTATTCCACGCGAAATATCCGAGACCCGTGTAATCGACTTTTATTGATTTGAACCAAATTTCATCTGAAATAATATAAAACACCCTTATAAGAACAATAGTTCTCTATGGACTTGAGGCTGTGACGCTGCTCATGGAGGATATACGCGCACTTACCGCGTTTGAGCGGAAGGTGTTGCGGACGATATTTGGCGGAGTACAAACTGACAGCGAAGAGTGGCGGAGGTGTATGAATCACAAGCTACAGACACTTTTCACATCTAACAAAAGTCGGTAGGCTAGTGTGGGCCGAACACATCGTAATGATGCCGGACGACTTCTGTGCTATGACAACAGTTCTCTTCAATAACCCCACCGGCATGACACAAGGAACAAAGGGGCTCAACGCGCAAGATGTTTCAACCGGGTCGAAAGGGATTTGCGACTTTTGAGACGACTGGAAAATTGGCGACGAGTGGTGCTAGATCGAATTGAATGGAGACAATTTCTACAAAGACACCACTCTTGAACAATCACTGATATTTAATACTAGGACTAGTTTAACTAACTGTTTTCAGTTAGAAGATAGGGACATGGTTTTTTCGGCCAAGTTGTAGAAAATATAGCAATAAACAACTTTGCTTAAGAATTAAAACGTTTATCCCCATCCGTTAGAGGGATATGGAAAATTTTCTTCGAAAGTTCCTTGAAAATTAGTTTTCCATGACTGCATGCAACGGACAAACTGACATGCAACTAACAAGCATTTTATAACTTCTTCGAATTGCCTCATTTTGCTATGTGTAAATCTTTGAATATTAAATCTTTAAAAACTGTCGAAGAGCAATTTATGGACTATCTTTTGAATTTTTCACTGCTTCAAAAAGATATAATTTTGCTCTTGCTTTGCATGAGAAATTGCGAGTTGCTACCTTAAAATTTCTTTCCTGTATTTCCTGATAGGCACGAAATATCTCGTAGTAATGAGAGATTTTTATGTAAAACAATTGGGAAACACGATGGGTTTGGTATTTTTGAGATTAAACTGTACTCATTGAGAGAAATATGTAAATTTAGTTTTCAAATCGAATTCAAAAGTATTCGGCGGTACTGCCGCTGAAAACTATTATTTTTTCGGATTTCTTGGGTATTTTTTTTTTTGAAAATATGTAAATACTTTTTGTTTAAATCTAATATTTCTGCAGATATAAGCATAAAAATAAGACGGTTCGACAAAAACCTTTTTCTTTAAAAATGGGGGTGCTTCCATTAATAGTTGGGAGGGTCAAACAGCACAGTACCCAATTTAGCACTTTTATTTTCTGACATAAAACGATCAGAACAAAGAAATCACGCAAAATTGGGAATTTCATTTGCAGTTTTCTCAAATGTTCCACCGCACCGTGATCCACCGTAGCATACATATGAATTGAAACACAATACATTGCAGTACGTAAAGTGGCTGAAATTGGCTACGCATATCTGCGCCGTTTTGAAATTTAGCCCCTTAAAAATTGATTGAAAATGAGACCAAAGCTGGAATAACTCGAAAACCAAGAAAGGTAGACCAGCACTTTTTTCAACAAAAAGGTGCATTTTCATAGTAAGTTGAACTTCGTAGAACAAAACTGCGTAGAAGTCAAAATAACCAGAAAAAATTAGAAAAACGGGCATTAAAGGGATACATTAGTTTGCAGCACTATAACTTCTTTCCCTTAAAAGATAGAAGTTCTCTTTCTTCGACAAAAACTCCTAAAATAACATTTTGTACAACTTTTTCTTGGGCTTCGTTTATTTTTGAGTTTAAATAAAAAAGTTAGATTGATTATTTATTGACCCACCCCCTTAATGCAAATTTTTTTTTGGTATAACAAAAATGTACTTCAAAAATCCAGAAACTTTTGTGAAGACACAAATGCAGAAAACTTAGTAGTTTCCACGCAAAAGCTCATATCCGTCTTTTTTGGAAGCCGTCCCACTGTGCGCCGTCGCAAAGTTCCTGGTTATGATAAAAATCATCTGCAAAGCCTAGGAGTTGGCTACCCTAGGTGAAACCCGTGCCTCTCGCTTGTCGGATCACTCCCTCAAGAGCGATGTTGGACAGCAGGCAGGATAAGCCGTCACCTTGTCTCAACACACGCCGTGTCACAAAGGGAGTCGAGAGTGCCTCGAAAGATGCACACGAAACACATCACTCGATCCAATGCAGCTCCGATCAGTCGCGTCAGTTTATCTGGAAAACTGTGTTCGTGCATTATCTGTCATAGCTGGTCTCGATCGACTGTATCGTATGCGGCTTTGAAATCAATAAAGATACGATGCGTGGACACGTTGTACTCCCGACATTTCAGCAAGATCTGTTGGATGGTGAAAATTTGGCCCGCAGTGGCGCGAGCTCCCACGAATCCCGCGTGATAATTCCCTACGAAACCTTGTGCTATCGGTGACAGCCGGCGTAATAGGATTTGGGAAAATCCCTTGTAGGCAGCGTATACCAGTGTTATGCCGCGATAGTTGCAGCAGTCGTGCCGATCATTTTTTTGTGGAAGAGACAAATCACTTCTTCCGTCCATTTCTCCGGTAGCTTCCCCTCCTACCAAATTTTAGAAATCACCCAATGTAGACCCGTTTCTAGCGTTTCTTAGCCATGTTTATTAAACTATGACGGCTTGCTCGACCATAGCTGCATATGGCCTGCCATACTAAGGGGCCGTGCTCTAATTACGTAAGGCATAATGGGGGGAGGGGGGGTTCCGCGAGATCTTACAAAATCTTATTTGGGGGAGAGGGGGGTTTAATCATTTCTTACGTAAGATTTTCACACTCGAAAAAATTCATATTTTCAATAGCAACTCATGTTACTTGTTACAAAAAATTTAAATTGATGAGTTAAGTTGTGAAGTGTTAAAATCCTTCATGCTGCAAGGAAATGCGTAGCACCCTGCTGAGTATTTTAGCTTTGCTCACTTAGGGAAACAGCAGTTGGCCTACTTGTTCCCATCTGATGTCATCGGTTTATGCTATTATTCCAACATATTTCGTTGCAATTGCCTATTCCAATTCCGCAAGGCAGTCGCAAAATCCCTTATGATAGCACGAGAAACATTTTTGTTTAAAAGTAGCTTATTCAACTAATGTATAGCTGTACCAATGGAACAAGTGCTTGATAAGCTACTATACAACAAAAATGTTTCTTGGGATGTATTGTTTTTCTGTTCCCAAAGATCTTGCCTGCCGCATGTGACCACAGTGGGGTCGGTATTTTGCGTCAAAGGACACCGCGGATGGTCATTACAGCTCCGTACGTTAGACGCAACGCTGTACCAATTCCAACTTAAGACCATGTCGCGTGTCATCTAAAAGAGGCAAAGAAGTTCTTTGTACTCTACTTGACGAGGACACGTGTTCAGACGATTTAGAGTGGATCAATGCGAATCAAGTGAACGCTAGTGAGTTGTTGAGCATACACCAACATTTATTGTCAACCTCAATGCTCTGTTTGTGAGTGGGCCATAAAGGGATTTACAACAGATAATTGATATTATTTGTTTTTTTATGAATTTGTTTGAACTTTGGTTTTTATGAACTTGTTTGAACTTTATTGACTGTTTCAATATTTTTTCAATGTCTAACTTTTTAAGTAAAACTTGAATTTTGATGTTTCAAAAAATCTTACTAAGATTTTTTACGGGGGGAGGGGGGACTAGCCAAAATCTTATAAAATCTTATGTAGGGGGGAGGGGGGGTTCAAAAATGAGGAAAATGCCCTTACGTAATTATTTCACGGCCCCTAAATATGTTTTGGGGAACTTGGCTTTCTTCTTTGTTCCAAAATGCTCTGCAACGCCATTTTGTTTTATGGCAGTGTGAAAAGACATACCAGGAAGCTGTTTAAAGTCTTCTAGGACATACGTTTCGTCGTCCATTATAACGCATGGAAACTTCGTTAAATATTCGCGATAAAGCTTACAAGCGCGTGTTTTGGCCGTCGTATTTTGCTTATCATTACGGTTTGGCACAGTCCTCACCTTGAAGGACTTCGTGCCTTATCGTTGCTTAAAAGTGTGCATGAATGTTGGCGACATTTTTATTTTACGAGCAATGGTACGTACAGAAAGATCTGGTCTCCTCCGTAATATTTGTTTTACCTTCGCATCCTTGTGGTGGTTCCTCAGATCCGTTTTTGTTCCACTTCCCTTCTTCCTAGCTGTTGTCAAGCGAGTATCGAACGATTTTAAAACACTGTGGACAGTGCTTGGAGGAAATCCTAGCTTTTTGGCAAGTTTTCTTAACGAGATATCCAGATTTTCATTGCGACCGCACACAATTGCTTTTCGCACCTGCTCTTCTTTCGACGCCATTTTACGCTGAGCGCTTGTAATATAAACAAGTGTTATATTTTCAGAAAGAACAGATATACGTCTACCACTCTGCAAAATATTTCACTCATTGTTAATGTATTTCCGAAGCTGTGTGTGTTTAGCGGTGTCCAAATTTTGTCGCGAACAAGCCTTATGTGATTGGTGGGTGTTTTTCTAGGTCAGTGGAAAACCATGTATTTTATTTTCATCAAGTTTAGTGAATATTAGCATCGAAATAGTCAGAAATAACTTTTAAATCATGCTCCATTGAGGATATCGCACTGTCGATGTCAACGCAAGGTTAAAATAATGCCGTATCAGCTGCGAATAACCTTGGTATTGCTTTTAAATTTTAATTTCCAATGTCGTTGATGTAAACCAAAAACAACAATGGGCCGATTTTACTACCCTGAGGCACACCAACATCAATTTTGGGGAGTGAGCAACGTGCCTCACCAATCGTTACAAATTGCATTCTTTGTGTTAAGTTACTGCAAATAGCATTGTTTGTCACTCCTCTTATCTATACTTATAAAAATGGATTTTTGTCTGTCTGTCTGTCTATCTGTCTGTCCGTATGTTCCTTATAGAATTGAAAACTACTGAATTGATCGGCGTGAAAATTTGCATGTAGAGGTTTTCGGGGCCGGGGAAGGTTACTATAATGGGCGAATGAATGATAGAATCAGGCATGCGTCATAACAAAACCTTGATATTAGACCACAGAGTATAGACGGCTTAGTGGTGTAATTGGTTAAACAACACGCTCAACTAGAGATTGGGAGCTGTGAGTTCGACTCTCACCTTCGCTAAGTTTATATTTTTGGCTTAATATCAAGAATTTCCAGTTTGCCTGAATCTACATTTTTCGCATTAAGCATTTATTCTTCCCCAACAGTTATTATGATGATTAGAGACCCCTCCTCCCACAAAGAGGGAAGAGGGGGGGGGGACTGCCA
This sequence comes from Sabethes cyaneus, assembly GCF_943734655.1. Taxonomy (NCBI): domain Eukaryota; kingdom Metazoa; phylum Arthropoda; class Insecta; order Diptera; family Culicidae; genus Sabethes; species Sabethes cyaneus. The sequence continues at coordinate 76,533,716 of NC_071354.1, read as the reverse complement.
TACCAATAAAACACAAATTTATGTCTGTCTGTCCGTATGTTTCTTATAGAATCGGAAATTACTGCACCGATCGACGTGAAAATTTGCATGAAGGTGTTTTTGGGGCCGAAGAAGGATCTTATGATGGTTAGAGACCTCTTCTCCCACTAAGAGGGGGGGCTCCCATGCAAATGAAACACAAATTTCTGTCTGTCTGTCTGTCCGTATGTTCCTCATAGAATCGAAAACTACTGAACCGATAGGCGTGAAAATTTGCATGTAGGAGCTTTTGGGGCCGGAGAAGGTTCTTATGATGGTTAAAGACCTCTCTCCCGCTAAGAGGGGGGGCTCCCATACAAATGAAATACAAATTTCCTCATAACTCGAGAAGTAATCAACCAAATGGAACCAAATTTGGCATGCGGGGGATTTTGGAGACAGGATGTTTTTTATTTTTTGAGGAAAATTTGTATATTAAACCACCCTTGAACACCTCAGAAACTTGAAAAACTCGAGATTATGACAAAGGTTATCCAAGATTTACTATTTATGTACAATACAGTTTAATTTGTAGCAATGCCGAGTTTGTCGGGTCAGCTAGTTCCAGATAATTCCAGTTTCTGTAAGAGAATATTGCGATACAGATAATATAGGTTTTGGACGGTAATTACAGGCATCCAAAATGTTTCCTGTTTTAAACATTGGTGCTACTCTAGTAGTTTAGTGATACGAAAAAGTTTTAACTTCAAAAATCCAAAACATAGCACATTGAATTTTCACGACAGCTTGCCGGTGTCCATTAAACTTCACAAAAGTTCGGTCAACCCAATTTCCGTCTACCCAGTGTGATTTATTTACACGGAAGTTAAACGTATTTTCCAACCCGGTACGAGACAGCCGAGACCGGTGAAGCTGGAATCGATTTCCGTAGCAACGAAAAACCAGACTAACCTGACCCTACGCCAACAAAAATGGCCTGCTGCTGCCTGCATGCCTGCTCCTGCTCGGGGGTAATTGTTACGCGTGTCAGTTCCGTATTGTCGATCCGGTTGTTTTCCCTTCGTCTGTCTGTCCTTGCACCGCCATCGTTGTCCTTGATTTTCCGCTGTTACTGATAGCCAGCCAACGACTGTATAGTTGTCCCCTTCAGTTTCCGGGAAACCAAACGGGGGAAAATAATAAATGGAAACTGTTTGTTGAGGGTTCCGCTTCGTTGCGACCTTTTTCGTCGAATCGTTATCGTTGTTGCCTTGGAAGTAGGTTTGAACCGATGCACTGCTCCAGTTATTGATATAGAAATAAAGCATCAAGGTTCTGCCGTAGGAAAATGTCAACTACCAGCAGACTAGGAAAAAGCCGTTTAGAATGGTTTCTATCTGTGAGGAAGGATTGTTTGCTATTAGAAAATGAGAAACTATTTAATAAGAAAAGTTTCATGAAGAACGTCATAGCTTTCCCAGAAATGTAAACTAAAATGTTTACTTTTTATTATTTATGGTTACGTTTATTTTTCTTGTTTGATTTTTGAGTAGGTCACCTGCAGAACTGTGAAAGATTGTAAGTATAGACTCTCTCTCGGTTTGATTACATTCGCAGATGGGACTTATTCATGACTCTCATCTAAGATAAAATCCAATTACATTTCCATTTCATACAGAAAACATACAGCTCATTATGAGTCATTAAATTTCAGATTATCCTTCAATGTTGTGGTTAGCTTAAAAGCCACTGACTAAAAGCAAGAAAATATGGGATTCGTGCATTGATATTTACTATTGGATACCAAGAAAGTTTATAACAGCAACAAATTGCAGTAGGTAAATGTAATGTTTTAATTTCAATCAAATATATTGACTCTACTGAAATGCTGTTAAATGTTAAAATAAAATTTAATTTGCTTAATTAGAACAAAAATACGGTACTTAGAAGGGCTTCAGTAAAACTTTTAAAAAAGTGCAGTGATGTTTAATTTTCTTTAAATCAAATAGTTTTTATGCCATTGCCTTACTCCGTTGAATGGTGTAATTAATGTACCCTCAATTTAAAACTCAGTTTCAAATAACTGATTAAAGTTTCCTACCCATCAAATGGCCAATCTTTTCCGAGGCTGCTGGCTAGCGGACAATAAAACATTCTTCCTGCCAAAACGAATAGTGTGTTTCTTTGTCGTTACAGCTCAATCGTCGACCCTTTCACATACACTTCATGTCGAACCCCCATTCCCAGCTATAGGGTCTTTAAAACTTTAAATTCGACGAATGCGGGGCCATTCGATGTCACCAACGAACAGTCTGTCGCCCCTCTCTCTCTCTCTCCCCGTGCCAGTGCTAAGCGATAAATTTACTCCAGTTAATCTTGACATCGCATAATCAAATTTTGGGAGATCTCAAATAAACTGGTAGTCTAGCTACAGAGCTAAAATGGAGTTTTTTTTCATATGTTCCAACAGAGGGACCAGCAACACGTTTCACTCGTAGAATTTCCAGCCGGAGTGTCGTTCGTGTAAGGATATTATCGCAGAAGCGCGACGCAGAAGGGCGGCGTGAATTGTGTACACCATCATAAATTTAAGCTCTATTTGAGCTATGTATCGTTTTCGAGGCTTGTTCTGTACACAACGGAACCGCTGCTGCATGTACCTACTTCCATGTTTAAAATCGTTCATTTTAAAGAGAGACTGCCAGTTGGTTGGCATTTATTTTGAGACGAACGCAGTCGGAAGCTGCCAGTTCTAGGCAGAAGTGATAAACGAATGTAATTGAATTTGTTAGGAAGGGGATGCTGGTTTCTATAGCGGGATAGAGAAAATTCAATGATGGATTACGATTTGCGTTAGAGCCGATTTCCTTTTATTATCGACGGTGTGTTATTATTTTTATTTTGAAAATTGTACGATTTGAAATCGTTTCCATCTTACTACTTATTTTACTTAGCTTAATATTTTAATCTTACCAAGAGATAAACAAATTTAAAATGCTATTTTAAACTACATATTTTAAAACTAAGTGTTTTTGACGTAGGGCTACGTCTTACGGCAAGGTTTGACTAGATAGGGCGACATACCAAAAGATCTTTCACGAATAGTGGTCAGGTTTTGAACGCTAATAACATAGGATAAGCCGACATTTTCTTTTAACCCTCGCAACGTCTCAAAGGGACTCGAGAGTGTCCCCGAGATGCGCACGTAACATGTCATTCGATCTAATATAGCTTGAATAAGTCGTATTAATTTATCAGAAAAATCATGTTCGTGCATTAGCTACCATAGCTGACCTTTTGTTTTGTAAGTGAGCTTTTCAATGCCTGGTCAGCAATGTTTATAAACTTGACATGGCACGGTGTGGGACTTTAACTCAATAAAACCTTGCTGCTTATAAGCCTAACAGAAGGCACCACAAAAAACCCTTGCTGCTTCTGACCCGAACTCTCCCTTCGGGGGTGGATGTGCCTTTGCATTTCCGCTACCTGTTGAGACGTGCAGCGATGTGGAAATGGCGTTTATTTTAACGTACTTCCCTTCACCCTCGCAGGATTTCTTTGCAAAAGCGAAGGTAACGTTCTACCACAAACTACCCGTGCAATCTCCTGGCGGAAGATCTATCCTACACCAACGGAGAGTTTCCTGACGGTGGAAGTTCTGCAGATATCGGTTCTAGAGACATTGTTCCTTTTGGCACCTATTCGTGAGACGCAAAGCAAAGCTCGTACTTTGCCTGCAATCAACTTATGCAGTCCCTGGCCTGGACTTCTCTACACCGACGAAAAGTTTCCCGGTGATCGGACGTTTTTCCAGACCGTGTGCCAGTTACTCCTTTCACGACTCGTCGCTTGGTGCGTACGCCAATTTCGCGACGCTAGCGGCGCTGATCACATTTCACGTATTTTCATCGCAACACATTTTGTAGATGCTATAATTAGGGCTGGTGACTGCTTCGTTGGTAACAAACATTGCGCTCCGAATTGTGCCGAGTTGTAGACAATTAAAGGCCACGTATTTCGGTGTTTCCTCAACGTCAGCACACTCCGGACAGAGAGGGGATTTTGCGTGTCCGAATCTTTTCTTTCTTCTTCAGCATAGAGCTGGGGTAGCTCGTGCTGTTTCAAGCACTCGTCTCCATTCAACTTGGTCTTAGACCACTCGCCACCAATTTCTAAGAAATCGCAAGTCGCTATCGACCTGGTCGAACCATCGTGCACGTTGAGTTCCCCTGTTCCTGGTGTCGGTGGGGTTGTTGAAGATGACTATTTTCGTCGCACTGCCGTCCGGCATCCTTCCGACGTGTCTGTTCCACCGTAGCTTGCTAACTTTCGCTAGATGTACGATGGGAGTCTCCCCAAGCAGTGCCTGTTGCTCGTGATTCATACGCCTCCGCCACTCTCCGCTTTCAGTTTGTACTCCGCCAAATATCGTCCGCAGCACTTTCCGCTCGAACACGACAAAGGCGCGTATGCCCTTCGTGAGCAGCGTCACGGCTTCAAGTCGGCTTCATAAACGCAGTCGGATCACCCCCTCAAGAGCGATGCGAGCGTCAAGAGCGTCACCTTGTCTCAACCCTCGCCGCGTCTCGAAGGGAGTCGAGAGTGTCCCAAAGATGCGTACGGAACACATCACTCGATCCAATGTAGCTCTGTTCAGTCGCGTAAGTTTGTCCGGAAAACCGTGTTCGTGTATTATCTGCCATAGCTTTTCTTGATCTACTGTATCGTATGCTGCTATTTAAATCAATAAAGATGTGATGCGTGGGCACGTTGTATTGCCGACATTTCTGCAAGATCTGCCGGATTGTAAAAATTTGGTCCGTAGCTGCGCGAGCCCTCATGAAACCCGCCTGATAATTCCCTACGAAACCCTGGGCTATCGGTGACAACCGGTCAAACAAGATCTGGGAGCCGCCTTGGAGGCGGCGTTTACCAGCGTAATACCGCGATAGTTGCAGCAGTATAGTCGATCACCCTTTTTGTAGATAGGATAAACCACTTCTTCCATTCATTCCTCTGGTAGCTTTTCCTCCTCCCAAATCCTCAAAATAACTCAGTGTAGAGCATTTGCTAGTGTTTCGCCACCATGTTTATAAAGCTCTGTCGGTAGGCGGTCCTTCCCAGCGGCTTTATTGGTCTTCAGCAGTCCGATTTCTCCGCAAGCATATTTTCCAAATTTCTTGTAACCTTTTTTGGATCACCTGCCTGTCCCCTGCCCCTAGTGCCTGAGTCGGTTTATAGGGATTGCGTAATAATTCGAGTCTGGAACCAGGTAGTACACTTACGATACGTTCAGTTGTATCAACGTATTAGTGACCGAAATCTATACCTATAAAAATGAATTTCTGTCTGTCTGTCTATACTTTCCTTACAGGCTTTAGGAGGGGAGGGGCTCCCATACAAAGGAAATACAAATTTCCTCATAACTCGAGAACTAATCAAGCAAATGGAACCAAATTTGGCATGTGGGTGTTTTTGGAGGCATGAATTTATTTTATAATGGTTTGATATCCCTCACCCCTGTGGTACGGGGGTGGACTCTCATACAAATAAAACAGAAATTTTTACGTCACTTAAAAACCAGTCGAACTTGATCCTAGTTGATGATTTTGATGTATTCTCCAAAAGTTGACAGCTGTTGACCGCGAAATAATTGACTTCGCTGATGATATAGTCATAGCCCAACTAATAATTTGAGTTTATTGTACTCTTATTACGTTTTTTGTGACCAATTTTGGTAATAAAAGTCATCAAAAGAGTGTAATGAAACCCAAATTGTTATTTGGGAATTGTAGGTAGAGTAAGGAACGAGTTCAGCAGTGTCACCTATTTTAATCAGTTATGAATAAATGAGCCGAAAATGCACTTTTTTATTCATATTTTCGAAAATTTTTGATAGGATCATCTTCACAAATCACTTAACCAGACATTTGATTCATACAAACACAATTTCCTGGGTTTCCGACAAGAAATATGAAGAATTAAAAATTGTTGTCCAAAAACGTACATTTTTCAGCTGCTGAAGGCAATCGCCACCTCGCTACTAACGAATCCATCATATTTTTCAGCACTGATTACAACCACTCTAAAAGTCAAGCACTCAATTGTCACATACCATATTATTCACTATCTTTTTTTATATTATCTAAGGCTTTGTCACTAGCCGAAAGTTTTATTATTTTATAACAAAACTGAAAACAAATTCTGAATTGACGGAGCCTGTTCACCAGTAGCAGCAGCTGCAGCATAACTGATGAACTATCGTGTTGCCAAGACACTGTTTCGGTTCTGGAAATAAGAATTATAGGTTTGAAATTAACTGAAACCTCCAATGGTGAAAACGTGGTTCAATACTTTCAAGAGAAATGTATGTTCATAATTAATTTTTCTTTATTAAAAACAACAGGAAAAACAGCTTTTTCAATAATTTTCGAAGATTTTCTCAGTGATTTAATGAAGCAACGATGTGTTTCAATGTTATTTGCTTTGACAACACTGTTCAGATTCGGACCGTGTGCACTGCTATATTTACCTCTTTTGTTCTCCCACCATCCTTATGAACAGCGAGTGAGACGTCAAACTCGCAGTTTCCCATAAGAACACAGAGAATAAAAGAGACGACGAACACCGTTTGCCGAACGATGCGGTGAGTGTATGCCCCGATAAACAATTTAGACAGATGGCATTTTACGCATCTATGCCGATACGCTATGCCGATTACGCATCAGATGCCGATTTGTAGGTCGCGGATAGGAACGCGAACTTACTGAATAGGGGGAATAGTTCGAGTGATTTTTTATGGGGACTTAAAAAAGTTCAGGTTTCAGGATTGCTTAACAAAGCACCTTGAGGATGAAAATATGTTCGGTCTGATCAAAATTAGTTCCACCGCTCCAACTTTTAAAGTGAAAAATCAAAAGTTTAGCTGAACAATAGTGTCTTCCAATGGTAACAGCTTGAAGAGCTAGAGATAACAAGAAGATTGGTATGCTGATATCCCCCACTTAGTCAACCCATCGCTTGTAATAAGGTAAAACAATCAGTGACCCGCTTAGACTGCTTAAAACCGGTTCTTTATTCTAGGTGGAATATTTGATTCTATTGTCGCTAATCGAGTGCAAATTGCTTTAAATTTTGTGTCGGCACGGTGTGATAGGGAAGGTTCTAAAAAGAACCATTTTGGAAGTTTAATATGCAAAGAAAAAGCATAGTGTTATCAGATATAAAATAATAATTCTTACATCATTTTGAAAGCTACTATCCAGTGTCTCCACTAGGTACAAGACGTTTGATCAAAATGTTGCAGAACGTCACATCGTGTAAATTATAAGCAATCTGGCAAAAGCTAAACCATTATTTTGAGCAACATGAGGTCGAAATCAGACATAATCATAATGCTGATTATTAAATTTTATTTGTTTGGACACTGTGAATTAAACTAATGTATGGTACAATCATAAATGATATTCTTTTTCTTACATATCGAGTTGATGTCGCTTGTCCGAATATTTCAACTGGTTTGTTTAAAGGATTAAAGGGAAGAAATCACATTGTCTCTGGTTAAGATAGTGGTGAATTTGAATAATTATTTTACCCCTCAAGCAATGGAGACATGAAAATTTTATAATCAAAATTTATTTGACTTTGATCACTACCAACATTTCTAAACTTTTATAATATAGAAGCTGTATGGTAACATCTCTACAAAGATTTAACCATAATGAAAGATGGCTGATTTATATAAAACAACTCTATGGATTTCAAAATAATTACAATTACAATATTATAGACATTAAGTAACAGAGCAATACGTATAAATGTGATAAACAGTACCGTTCAAGCAATAAAAGAAACAACTAATGTCTGATGACTGATCCCGTACCCTATATTACATCTTTTCAGTCTCTATATGGCTCACCTGTTACGTTAGGCGATACGCTGGCCTCTACGTGCGCCGGAGCGGTCACCTCACTTCAACGTTTCAACAACACTTCAACGTTGGAGGGACCAGCTATTTCGTGCGATGTACTAACTAATGATGTATTGACCACTTCAGGATGCACTGAATCAGTACGATTTCCGTTTTTCTCAAACGGTAGAGATTACAGCGCTCTGCCACTGTCGACGCTGGCCTCTTAGCCATTACAGTTAAGGGGAAACCGAAAATGGCTCAAAGATGGCTGGATAAATGGCTACCGTTTGATGCATGTATTGTTTTGTGCCTTAAAAATGCATCTGTATTGGCAGAGCACGCTTTCGCCACGTAATCAGTGCTTCCAGTGCTGTTATAATTTCCTAAAACTTGTCATTTCATTTATCGATCCGCTATATATCAACAAACGCTCAGCAAAACATAATTGCTAATGGAAAATAAATTTAACTGATCATATAGATCATTACGTGTGCATAAAACGTATAATCTGGAATTAGTTAATAGATATTTGGTTGCGCACATATTTCGTTGCACTAGCGATTTCCGAAAAAACAGCAACACGGTCTCAAAGTTTCGCCACATCAATAAGCTTTTAAAGAGCTTGCAGCTTTTGCCGCATGGATAAGCTTAGAGTAAAGTAAACACACGGAACTGGCCTTCAATGCAAACGGATTAATTAACTATCCTATATTGATCCTATGCATTATTCAGTTGCTGCTAGAAATCTTTAATGAATCGGAATGTCTGGATAAAGAAAACAAACCATATTTCGGGAATTTGGAGTCGGTGCCGTTGGCTGCGAATCAGCTGTGTTTACATTTGCAAGCTTTGGTATTTGACATATATTACTAATACTAATGCAACATTCAAATAAACGTTTAGGTTTTCAACGAACACACGAGATGTACAGTACAGTGTTTGTCGCTCTAATACAATAACGTGAGTCACTTTTGGTTTCTCCTTAATAAAGCCTCCTCACGGACTAGCTTGCGGTATTTTGGCATGTATTTTGCTTGGAGCAATTGAGCATTTCTCACTTAAATTAATTATATGTTATTAATAAAAATTTCATATAGTAACTATGGCGACAACTGAACGAATACAGTAGTGAATTTGGAAAAATTGTTCAACTTTATGTAGAAATTCCGGGAGTTAATTGCAAAATACAATCTTCACGTAAAAACTATACAAAAGGCACATATTTTGTGATTATAATGGTTTGCATTAAAATAAAAATATATTCGGAATTGTCTGATCTATAAGCGTTCAAAATCTATCACTTTTTCGTGTCACGGTCATCTTTGCTTTTCTAGCATGCCACCCTATTAAAGTAAGACGTATTCCTACGTCAAAAATACTATCATATCCGCAGAACTATCATTTATGCGAAGGAAAATATTGTCATTCAATAATCTAAACTTGAGAGAAACAATATTAAAACTGTCAAAAACCGTCCAGTACCTTGGAGTGTTTCTTGACAGTAAACTAAACTGGAACACACACTTAGAACAAGCAGTAAACAAAGCTGCAAATGCTCGATGGATAAGTAAAAGAAGTTTTGGTAAACAATAGGGACTGAAACTGAAGATGATCTATAGAAAGTACTTGGCTATTGTGAGACCCAGGATTACCTATGCTTCGTTGATCTGGTATCCAAAAATGAACGACAAGACTACCCAAAAAAGCTAGAAGACTTCAAAGGTTAGCCACTCTCTCAATAACAGGTAGTACACCATCGAAGGCATTGGATTCTTTACTTCATATGCTTCCATTGCAGCAGTTTATACAACTAGAAGCTGAAAAAAGTGCTCTAAGGATCAACAGGTCTATGGACCACTTTGAAGGTGATCTAACAGGTCATCTCAGTATTCTAAAAACAATTAATATTAATGCTCTTTTTATCAATAATAAGGACTGAATGGCAAAAAATACAATTTTAATCGAATATTTTGCGAATTTGAGCCTAAAGCTGATTCATGGGACAATGGTGGTCCCGATCTTCGCTTAAGCTCGATTGTTTTCTTACAGATGGTTCTAGAATGGACAATAAAGTGGGAGTAGGAGTAACTGGTCCAGGAATTGACATGTCAATTGCAATGACCAACTGTGTTCCAAGCTGAAATACAGGCAATTCTAGAATGTACGACTGTGTGCTTGCGCAGGAACTATAGGCGGAAGCCTCCCAGTACCGGACACCTAAGGATTTTAACATATATAAAATCAACACTTGGCCTAAAAAAATGAACTAAGAAGCATGAAAAATACTTAATGAAAGATACTTTATACATTCAAAACGAAACTTTATTCGACCGAAAGATGCTGCAATACTGATCGAAAAATTAGCTGAAACATAACAATTTGATCGGCGGTAGATGCAATCAAACAAATCTTTGTTTCCATGAATAATTCTGACTTATAAAATAACACACACTATTTTTTGTCTTTTTTGTTGATTTTATCATATTAACTACTAATCTAAGCCATTTGAACTATGAAAGTCAGAAGTGTCCGGTATCGGGAGCTGTCCGGTGTTGGGAGACTTCCCCCTAGACATTCAAATAAATGCATCATGTCCGACAGCCAAGCAGCTCTAAACGCGCTAAAGTCGGCGAAATGCACATCAAAACATGTCTGGGAATGTATTCAATCACTCCAAAAATTGTCTTGTCGTAACCAAGTCAACTTGTACTGCATCCCAGGGCACTGTGGAATCGATGGAAATGAAAGAGCTGATGCGCTTGCTCGGATCATCTCATAAATTCGGCGGTAGATGGCAGTAGGCGGCTTATCTGGTTCTGCTTTAAAAATCTTATCTTGAAACTGTGAACCTTGCTACACATAACTGGCTGTTTTATTTAGTTAATGCCAATGTACATCTAATTTTATGACTGTTCCTTGTAGTATTTTCTCTCAGCTTTACAATGGTGGTCTTAAAATAAAAATCGGTTTAGAGTTCATGGCGAAAACAGCGATTTTTCGATAAAATCCCAGATGGCGACCAAATCCAAGATGGCAGCAAAAATTTGTTACTCCATTTGAAAGCTCAGTTCTTCTTTATAGAACTGATCCATTTGTTGGTTGTCTCATTGCACATTTATAAAATATCAAATCATATATATCTCAAGGTTTGCTGAAAATTCCTCATGTTGGGTCCCTTGGTGAACGAGGGGTCCACTGTTTCGGGATATTAAAAGTGTAATTCTCACTTTTTAACCATTTTCAACCAATCAAGTACAAAAGTTTTAATATTTGAAGACCCCGTTTCAACGATAATTACTCAACTGCATCATCTGCATGACTCATCTAACTCCTCAGAAACTTGCAAAATTCGAAATTGTGGCAAGCATCATCCGACATTCACGATTTATGTACAGCGCAGTTTAATTTGTGGTAATACGAAGTTTGTCGGGTCAGCTAGTTAGTCATATAACAGCCTACTCAATTGTTTTTAACAAGTGTGTTACTAGGGGAAGCTGGAAATGCCTGATTAAAAATTAACTGGGGTCTACGGCTCTAGATCATTAGGACCACGGGAGGCATCATTCGACTTGAGGTAGCAGTGTGCACATGTCCTCAATTGCCGCAACGTAGTCCCCGAGAACACGCACCAGGTGAAACTTCGCAGACTTCAATGTTGCTTCCTACAACCCTCCGAAGTAGGGTCCAAATATCTAATTCTTGTCGCAATGAACTTTTACCCCGGCGATAGTGATTAGCGCTATTACGCGATTAGGGCTATTAAGATTTCGGATACAATCTACGTGCAGGGTAAGAACCAGTCTAGTTCCCAAACGCCTTTGGTGGAGTGTTTTGTTTACGAATACCAAGCTGGTTTTTCAAAAGGTCACTCCACGAACCATCAAAAGTTTTTTCTTGGGACAGATCCTGGATAACTTCCGGGAGTATAACTTGTAGGTCTAACATCTGTTTGTGAATTTCAAGGCGAAGTACGATGCAGTTAAGCGAAGCGAACCGTGACAGTTAATGCATTTTACTTATAAATCTTCGATATATTTTTCTGTACTGATAATCCAATCTATATAATCATCACGGTTCGTTTGCTCTACATTACTTCTTACTTGGGATAAATTAATATTAATTAATTATTTTATCAGACAATTATTTTCAGCCTTCAAAGTAGGAAACGTAATTATGTCTTGATCTTAGATTTGTCCCAAAGTTCACAGTCTAAAATAGAAACCGAGGCCATCGTGGTAATTCTCGCGACGTTTTAGATTTAGGTAAAGTTCTGTACCTACACGCTTATTAGGGTGAACACTGTTGACGATTGTTTGCGCACATTTTTCGGTCGCTACAAACTAGAACACCGGAGCCTAGTCATCATCAGTCCCAACCGAATCGATCCAGTTGTTGGACGCGAACATGGGCGCACGTTCTCAATCGATTATCCTCACTCAATTCGCCATATTTGATCGGTGTGGAAAAATTGCGCAACCACCAGCACTACCATCACTCGAACGCTAAGCTGCTGGACGGTGGCCTGAGAGGTTAGTTAGGTACCTACGGAGCTTCTGTGTTTGGGATTTTCGCACTGTTGTTTTGCCTTACTGGAGGGGGTCGTAATCGATTTACTCACCTGGTTTGGTAAAAGTTGTAGGACGCTTTTCGAGCCTTCAATATCCATGTCAACCGTAGGTTGCAAACGTAATGGTAAGCTTTTAATCAATTATCGACAAACAATTTTTGGCGTGCATGGCAAACAGAAATGCTTGAGTATTTAGAGCTAACATTTCAAATGCTTAAAATTTAATTTATATTCTTTTGTAATAAAGCTCTAATTGTGAATTAGATATTAACAGTTGGATACGCTGTGGGAAGTATTGGGGGCCTGAATTCAACAAAAAAAAACGCATACCGCTCACTACGTACCTTCCGGAAACTCCATTATCGATTATCTCAGCTGGCTGCAACTTGGTGTTATTTCACTTCCCCACGAGAATCACTCACTTTTTCGGGTAATTACTCAGCTCAGAAAACCACACCCTGAGCAGTAGGGTTTCGCAAGACAAACAGAACAGGCAGGGTAGTGCGACGAAGCGTTGAAAAATTACCGAAAAATGCGCGACCCGGAAAACAGTAGCGCAGCGAACCTCGTTTCGCAATCGCTCGGAGGAAACTCTTGCGGTGCGCTGTCGATTAAGGCTGTAAACGCTTAACACTGGTAGTCAAGAATCCAACTTCATTTCTGCCCTCCGGCGATGCCCCTCCCAGCCAACTCGATTAACCATAAGATGCTGTGGATCTTCATCATAACAGATCCCCATCATCAGCAGCATCATCATCGTCACAATGATTCCGGCACTAAAAATGGGTGTGTCTGATATTGTGACAAATATAAACTAAGTTGATTACAAATGAAAACCCAAGTTCAAAATAAGTAACACCCTTCCGTGAGAGTGTTAATGTATCTGCCGAGAATAGCAGCATCCCCAGCCTTTCGCGCCGTCCGTCGATCATTGATTGTTACGGCCAATCGAATCGAAGAAGCTTCCCCAAAAGAAACGGAACACCAGTAGCAAGATTTCCCAGCCATAATAATCATAATAATATCAATTCTATCCGAGCAGTTGAATCCCCCGGGGGCTGCTACGCTGCCGGGCTGCCGATTGAGATCATCTCTTACTCGGAAGCTGACCCGATCCGGACGAAAGGATCGATTATTTATATTCACGCTCCAGTCTGTCAAACGTTACGGGCCAGGGAGGATGAACTAAAGTCATCAATCGTTTCTGATGTGAATGTCAGCGCGGTTCAAGCGTTGGATCTGTCAAACGCACTGCGGAAGAGTTTGGTGCAGGATGGCGTTCGGTTTTGTTCAGTTCATTCATCTAACATCTTTTGATGGATATCTGTAAATATATTGAACGAATTGTTTCGTCAATAATTAGACAATAAGTAGATTCTTTGTAGTATATTTGTTCTTTACTATATAAAAGCATTTGATATATCATTAATTAAAAAAAGGCACAATTCTATTGCTTTATTAATTTTGCATAGATACGAAATAAGCAGTGTCAACCAGAAGGAAATGAATATTCACCTAATTTACATATATTACGGATACATTATAGACAAAACCGAGAAAAATCATCTACAAATAGTTGGTCCTAATACCATTACATGCAGCTTCATTGCCAAGATCCCGCTGCTAACCGTGCCAAAAGTTGACCCCTATTTGTTTACGACCGATCCCGATTGCTGGGCCAATAAACGCATTATTTCTCCTAATACCTTTGTCTTCGTTAACTAAATCCTTGGGCCTCGCTACGGCAGCAGCAGCAACAAGCAGCTTTTACTAACCTAACTCCCGACTGCTGTGTGCATATGCATACATTGCAGCTAAATTTTACAACTCCTCCTCACAGCTGGAACTTGCAATGCAAAATATTTTTCTCCCAATTTTCGAAGGTGTCGAAAGCGGACGGTCGGAAAGTTATAAAACTTTCGGACCCCGAATACCCGACTAAAATCCAGGAAGCCGGGTTGGTTTTCCACCTCTCGGCCGGCTTTATGGTGCCCCTGTAAAGTGATCAAGTGATGATGGTAGCAGAATTCAAGTCTAAATTGAACGTTTATAAAATCGTAATAAAGGAATAAAACTGCGGTTGCGTGCTATTTTGCCGGTGATGATTATCAGCGTTCGCTCGAAAGAAAGTGTCATCTTCTGCATTCAGTAGCTGTTATGATTTTATTGGTCGAAGTCGAAGACTTTCTTGCTGCCTTTCTAGCGCCGGAAGGTTGGAAGAAAAGCGTAGAGAGCGTACGACACTTTCTCTAATTGAGGTGTTAAAATTTGTGTGAGAAGCTGACCAAACACTATTTTAAATGTTTAACCATTCTAATATTCTATTTTCAAGACAATTTAGCTTTTGCTTTAACAAACTTTACCCTAGCGGGAAAAAAATTGAACAAATTATTACTATTACTGTTGAATTGAAATAGAATTCCAGAGCCATTATTTGACCCAATAAATTCTACGCCCTCCACGCATTGTTCCATTTCGGTGAGTCGGCCTGTGAGTCATCTTGGGCGGCATTTGGATGGAGTCATGCTGTCAAAGAAGCGAGAATAAAAGGGCACATGCAATGCCGCCAGTTATTAATTTTCGAAATCATCCAAATTAAGGCTCAAATCCGACAGAAACATGCAGCTCAATATGTCTTAATTTTAATCATCTCGACATCTCAGTAAGTTCCACCGACCCCTGGACCTCGTTCGTTCGAATGCCGCTTCCGCTCGGCTTCGCTGTTGGTTCGGCATTCCTCTGCGGAAGGCTCAAAGTCGGAATGAACCAAAGCTCGCTCAAACGGAGTTGTCTGCCTGCCCGATTGCCTGGCTGGTTATGAGTGCTCGGCGGGAAAGGAGGAAAGAACTGCGAAATAAAACAAAAATTTAAGCGCATATTGCATGGATATCAGAGTGCCAAAATATGTGTGTAAAGCGTTGTACCGCCCCATTATTTCAGGGCACAATTCTCTAAATTATGGGTTTCAAAACATGCCCTCCTACGTGTTGATTCAATAAAGTGGTGCTGTGCTGACGGCGTACTTTTACGTCCACCGCCCCGGTGCTAAACCGTACCAGGTTCGTGCAACATTGTGGAACCAGATCTCATTCCACAATTCAACAAAATTATTTATGTACATGAGAAATAATCGGCTACAAACGAACTGGATATCTATGTTCGGGTTGAACGTAAAATAATTTATCTTTTGTTATCTTTTGGAAATCTACTTCAAAAATCAATTAAAGTTCAACGTGGTGCCCTTCACAAGAAATTAATAAAATCACACAAAACAGGGCTGTCTTGCTAGAATGAGTTCTCTTTGTTCATTAAAACTAAAGGCCCAGGGTTTCATGACATACACACTCATAACCAAACGTGCCCTTCGCAGAAAACTCACAGATTGTCAGCACAACTTCCTGCCGTAAACGCTTCATATTGTAATATTCATTCTGATTTGAAATATTCACTAAATTAAGAGAGCTGTCGGCTGGGTTAGTTTGTGTCCTATCGATTATTTAAGTACCAACACTGTACTGTGTTTTCAATCCGCAAAAAGTGGTAAGTTTTCCATAGCCTCCAGTTCATAACTTTAGCTTAATAATGGTTTCAGAAAATTTGTTTTTGAGAGTAGTCGATTTCATTTTCAGAAAAATCACTTCCTAAACTTTTCGCTTCGTGGATGTTTAGGAAAAAGGCAGCTCCCTCGCCAAATTCAACGAAATTCGGTGAGTTATTGGATATTGGTTGTATTTACAAGAATACATGGTTCGAGGATTTATTAGAAGACTCAAAACATACATTTTTGCAGAAGGATACAAATCTCTAGGACGGTTCCTTACAGAGTTATCATTTATTTTTCCTTAACTTCACGAGGCAAATGCGATAACTTTGTAAGGAAAGATTTGCAACCTTCTGCAGAAACGTGTAGTTTGAGTCCTTCAATAGTCGCCTAGAACCATGTATTCTTGTAAAATGCAATCAACATAAGCTAAGTATGAAAAACTAATTTTTAAAGAATTTCCAAAGAAAATGCTCTATAGCGCTTCACTCAATAGAGATAGAAATGTAGTTTCTTTAGCAAAGTTGTTTGCCTTTATGTTTTCTATAACTTTGCCGAAGAAACCATGTATCTATCTACTAACACAAAAAAGTGGACGTATATGGAGCCTATCAGCGAATACGAAACACATAAAACGTATGCTTACCGCACACTCATCTGGGTGGTTGGGGACAAGCGGCACCTATACAAGTTTGTAGTACTCGATCTAAGCTTTAAGGTGAAGCATTGATTTCATAAATCCACTAGCCCTATTTTACCCCACCGGCCGGTTATGGAAATTTAAAGCTTGAATATGCTATAACTTAGCAAGTAAAGGTCCAAGAGATTTGTGGCCTTCTACAAAAACGTGTGTTTTGAATGCTTCGATTAATGTCTAGACTCTAGAACAATGTATGCTTGCAAAATACAATTAACAAAAGCTAACAATGAAAAACTAATTTTTAAAGAAATTTCATAGAATATGCTCTATAATTCAGCACTCGATAAAGATAGAAATTTCATTTCTGCAGCAAAGTTGCTTGGTTTTACATTATTTACAACTTTACCGAAAAAAAATTTGTCTATATTTTCTAACACAAAAGAGTTATTTTTTATTATAGTAAGCGATGACTAACTTTTGACACTTTTAGATTAAGGGGGATATTCATACAAACAAAAGTGCTGAAGACCATAAATGATAAAAAAAAGCAAAGAATGCTAAGGAAAAAGGTCCATTATTCACCCTTTTGGATCACTGTGCATCGGTGGTCACCAATAAGTCTAGAGTTCCTCAAGGCAGCAACACAGGCCCGTCGCTTTTCTTGTTGTTCTTTAGAAATGTTGCTTTACTGTTGGGTATTGGCTGCAAGTTAATATTCGTTGATGACCTGAAATTGTAAGCTTTTCTCCGTTTGTTTGGCAAAAAATGCAAACTGAACTAGCTCATTGTGAGCATTGCTAAATGCGAGGTGATGTGTTTTTATCGCATCAAAACCCCGATTTACTTCAGCCACACTGTCAATTCTATTAAGTTACGCAAAATGGATCGAGTTGTGACTAAACTGGATACAATACTAACCTATTTTTTTTTGTCGGAAGATTTGACCACTGCGACCATTATTTTGATCTATTGTGGTATACTTCTTCTTTTGTCTAGGTATTAGTTGCCGACATAACACTATTGATGGAAGTGTTTGTCATTGTCAATTCATACCTGTTCTCCCAGTCCGGCATTGAACTTCTTATGAAGTTTATTACCTGATTGGGCTTTGCAGACCAGACTTCGAAAGGCTCCTTTGTTCCTTTACCGAAGATTCTTAGTCTGCGAAGAGTTAGTGCACTGCACTGGCAGAGCAGATGTTCTGCGGTTTCGCTTTCGAATTCGCAGAGTTGGTAAGTATCATTGTCATTGGTAGGCTGCAATCGTTTTGAGATGGCGTTTGCTCGGACAGTGACCGGTAAATAGTCCAATTATTATACTTAGTTCGGTTTTCTTCAAATTAAGCAATAATAGGCTTTTTTTACGGTCTGGCTGTATAAAGCGCTTAGACTGTCTTAGTCCTGTAGAGGATTTCCAATTTTCCTCTATTGTTTTGTGTTCCCATGCACTAAGTTCGGATTTCAGCGCGCTTGGTGACACACCACAGAACGGTTCTGGGCCGATAAAGTCCGTAGATGAACCCTGCCTCGCTAAAGTATCGGCTTTTTCACTTCCTTCCACTCCGCAATGGCCGGGAACCCAGTAAAGGTTTACTTGATTCTTTTCCGTCAGTTGCGTCAGTGAGAGGATACACTCCCATGCTAGCTTTGAATTACAAGTACAAGCTTTAAGTGCTTTAAGCGCTGCTTGGCTGTCAGAAAAAAATACATATGTTAGCATATCTATAATTTCTAACCAGGCAGACACGTGTACATTCGTAGATTGCATATATTTCAGCCTGGAATACTGTGGGCCAGTCTCCCATTGGTATTGAGTTATTTATTCCTGGGCCTGTGATATCAGCTCCAGTAGAGCTATTCATTTTTGACCCATCTGTATAGAAAACGACAGAGCCCTAGCGGATACTCGGGCATCCTTGTTCCCAAGTATCCCGTCCGGTTTCTATTATTTTGAAAGGCTTTACGAGGTTTGTCTTTGTTTCCAGCCATCCTTCGTTGTTGATTATAAGCTTGCTCAGCTGAAAATTTTTGAGGATTGACAGCTGGCCACTTATATCTCCATCACTAACATGCTTGTGACGTGTTATTTTTAGTGCATGTTTCTCCGCCTCCAACTGTATTACCTGAGGGAGGGGTAAAAGGAGCAAGATTGCGTCTAAGACTTTTGATGGTGAGCTTTTGACTGCACCGGTAATTAAATTATACGCTAGCTTTTGTAGTTTGCCTAATTTTAATTGAGTGGTCCTTTCTTTTACCTTTGGCCACCATACGAGTGAGACATATGTTAGTCTTGGTCTGATAATGGCTAGATATAACCGATAGTTTTGCTACACACCCAAAGAGCACTTTTGGCTTTACCAATTACATACTCAATGTGTGCGTTCCAGTTTAATTTGTGGTCCAAAACTACACCTAAGTGTTTTGTCTGAGTTGAAAATTATAAAACTGTTTCATCCAGTTTTAGGCTGGTAATAGAATGCCTCTTTCTGCGGGTGAATGGAATTGTGGTAGTTTTAGAAGGGTTGCAGTTCAATGTTTCTTGTGTACCCCATTTTATCTACTACTCGAACTATCGAACTATCGAATTTTCCCCTCACGAGAATCACAACATCATCGGAAAATCCGACTACTTCAAATCCCTGTTCGGCAAGGTTTTTGAGCAGTTCGTCTACGACCAATGACCACAGCAGAGGTGATAAGACTCTACCTAGCGGGCATCCTTTTGTTGTCTTCCTGGTAAGGGTTGTATTTCCAAGTACTGCAGTTATTTCACGGCTACTCAGCATTGTTTTGATCCAATTTGATGTGTATTTATCGAACCCGTGTTTTTTCATTGCCTTCAGCATTGACTGGTGGGATACATTATCAAAAGCTCCCTCTATATCTAGAAATGCAGTAAGTGTAATTTCTTTCGCTTCCAAAGATTTTTCGACTTTTGTAGTAAGCATGTGTAATGCGTCTACAGTGGAAACGTTGTTACGATACGCGAATTGGTATTTACTTAGGGGGGCGGTCTTAATGTACATCGTTTTGACGTGAAGGTCAATAAGTTTTTCCAAAGTTTTCAGCATTATGGATGTTAGGCTAATTGGTCTAAAGGCTTTAGGAAGTGTGTTATCCCGCTTCCCGGCCTTTGGAATAAAAACTACTCTGGTTTTTCTCCAGCTTGTAGGTATGTAGTTTAGTGTTAGACTGGCCCTGAATATCCTCGTGATGAATGGAATTATTACCCTTTTGCATACTAACCTAAGTAGTGTTGCGAAGCCCGCACTCGCGTGGTATAATTTTCTAACGAATAGTTTTAACGAACATGCTGGAATAGGCAACACTTTTGGACTCCCTATCTTATTTTTCACGCACCGCAACGAGCCTCTGCGTTAGGTATCAACTACGAAAGTTGCTTTCGTTCGTTATTGCAACCCGAATAGTACTCTCGTGTATAGAGCGTAAGATGAAAAAGGAAAGAAGAAGTAAAGCAAAATCGATATTCATACATCCTAGCTGAAAGCAGCCTACGAACTGTTGACTTCGTGAGTGGGCTGTGCAGAAAGACGCTACGAGGCTGTGCGCTCGCGAGTATGTAAATAACAGAATTTTGCTGGAATGTTAGAATAAGTGTTGTTTGCTAGCTTCTTCCGCACGCATGCGTATGAGGGGGCATCGTTTGCCTCTCGCTCGGTTTGCAACATTGCTTACATTGTGGGCCAATTATCTCTAAGGCACTTGTTTTTAAGGCTGGATAAAGGGCCCTATTCACCTCACTTCAATTCTCTCACGCACTTACCCTTATCTCACCTCTCACGCAATCACCCTCATATTACCTTACAGGCCCCATTTGATTTGTACAGTCACCCAGATGAAGGTAAGTTAAAATAGTTTTCACAGTTTATAGAACAGAAGTGCGCGGTACGATTGGTTAGCAACCATCGTCGTTCAAGTGTTCAAGTTCAAGTCAACCCAGTGGGGGTGAAAAACAAATTTGAACATCAGGAAACCTCTCTTGACTAACCTTGACCCAGATGATGATGATGATGATGATGATGATGATGATGATGATGATGATGATGATGATGATGATGATGATGATGATGATGATGATGATGATGATGATGATGATGATGATGATGATGATGATGATGATGATGATGATGATGATGATGATGATGATGATGATGATGATGATGATGATGATGATGATGATGATGATGATGATGATGATGATGATGATGATGATGATGATGATGATGATGATGATGATGATGATGATGATGATGATGATGATGATGATGATGATGATGATGATGATGATGATGATGATGATGATGATGATGATGATGATGATGATGATGATGATGATGATGATGATGATGATGATGATGATGATGATGATGATGATGATGATGATGATGATGATGATGATGATGATGATGATGATGATGATGATGATGATGATGATGATGATGATGATGATGATGATGATGATGATGATGATGATGATGATGATGATGATGATGATGATGATGATGATGATGATGATGATGATGATGATGATGATGATGATGATGATGATGATGATGATGATGATGATGATGATGATGATGATGATGATGATGATGATGATGATGATGATGATGATGATGATGATGATGATGATGATGATGATGATGATGATGATGATGATGATGATGATGATGATTTTACATTAGTGGTAAAAATTAAGGGAATAATCAGGAATATTGAATGAGCTTCGGTAATTCGTTACTTCTACGGGGTTGGTATTTGAAGGGATTTGAACTAGTCCCCGGTGTGAGATGCGAGAATGCTAACCACTATAGTGGGATTGACCCCAGAAACAAACGTAATTTTACATTTTCATTATAAGGTACACCAAAATCGGCAGTACTCGAACAAGGTTAAACATATTAAGCTTAAACCATGTTTTTACCAAATTTGAGTGATGTGAGTTTGTATGTTTGTATGTATGTTCCATCATAACCAGGAAGGGGATTTGGAGGAAAGCAGCAGGGGCGACGAGGTACGTGAGCATGAATGTATCATGTTTCGCCATAACTCCGGAACGTCTGGACGGTTTTTCATCAAATTTGGCATACATGTTCTTTGACATAAGGGGTCATCCATATACCACGTGGACAGCATAGAGGGGGTTGGGGGGTATAAAAATGTCTACGCTTGTCCACGGTAAGGGGGGAGGGAGTATGGAAAATGTCCACGTGGACAAGTTTTTTTTCCTACCAAAAATAGAAATTAAAAACATTGATCAGTGATAGTTTTTGAGCTTAACGGGAAATTAGCAGTCATTAGCTTTTCGTCGGAGAGCCCAATTTCGGAAGCAGTTTTTGGGTCCAAAAGCGGAATTTTGTTTATAAAAATGTCAATACTGCATTCTTCTTACCAATCTGAACACAGCGAATATATTTTCATGAACAGAGTTTTTGTTTCAAACAAAAAAACTGCTTTTGAAATTGGTAGAATCGATGACGACTAATTTCACCTTAAATAAAATTTTATCTTCTGAGGCATATGTTGACCTAAACACAAGAACCGAGCATTACGAGAACACATATCTAGCATAAATTTTGTTGAAAAGATTAAGCCGTTAGTACACGTAGATGTTGACTGCCTAGCCTGGATGAATCCACGAATATTGCACTGCTTGCACCAAATGTGGATTGCATTTTACCTCAAAATCAAATGCAGCTCACCACAAAAAAGGTATCCATGGGCAACGTATTCCCAAAAGGATTCACCTTCAGAAAATTTTTCGATTCGCATCGTGTCGGAAAGATCTTGAGTTGTATTGAAGTGTCTGGTTAGACAAAGATGCTCTGGACAAAGAAGAATCGTCAAGCGAAAGCTGAAACGGACTTTCTTGTAGTCGATAATAATAATTTGCAGTAGAATAAGATTCAAGATACAAACACCTTACATACGAATTTTAAGACGCTAAGGAAAACTGACGGAAAAACTATGGAAAAACTCAAATTTCCGCAACGACTAAAAATTCGTATGCATTGTGTCGGTGCCTTTAGACTGGAGCTTCCTTTCACGTAAGCTTTTTCAATAAATATTGCATAAATGAAGTTGAAAACCAAATTTTCAAAATGTAAAAAACTCTTGTTCATGGAGGAGGAAGGGGGGGGGTGGATGTTGAAAATTGGAGTTTTTCTGTGCACGTGGTATCTGGATGGCCCCTACAAAAATTGGCGCGATGAGTTCGACTAAAGGGGGAGGGGCGGCCTCTAACAAGCGGGTTAGGAAGGTTCAAATGGGTAAAGGGGAGCACTTCTCTTGTATTTGGAACGTAGCAGTTGTACAAGTGGCTGCATGGCAAGAGGGGATTTCTGAAAGATGGGGATAGGGTGCTCATTGACAGGGTGGTGATTCAAAAACGTAAAAAATACTATATCTAGTTTTATGGGGAGTACCGAAAAAAAAGACAGATTTACAAGTGGCTGGTGAACAACTGGTGGGGAGCTGACAAAGGGTGTATACACATACAAATGAAGAAAAAAGGCTCTGTTTCTTGCATTCTGAGAATTTTCGTTACAATAACGGATATACAAGTTGCCGAAATACAAAGAGGCCCGTGTAATATTGGGCAATCAGCTAGGTAATAGTAAACTCAGTGAAAGTAACTCACATAAAATCGAAAATATTTTAGTTTTACATTTTACAAAACTAAATTGATATGAATAATTTAGGAAATAAAAGTTCTACGGATAACGGCACGTTTAAGAAAACTAAATTGAAACACATCTGACAATATGCACATCGCAGCACATTAAAATCAAACTCAAATTGAGGCTACATTCTATCAATTCAACTACCTAATCGGGTTAACTGCATGTTACAAAAGCTCGGTGCTTTACTTTCTACCAAGATCTGGATACATTAATCTTTATCCAATTTAAATTTAAATTTGGTGTCAATAAACCATGAAAGTTTTCAATTAATTTTTTTGATTTTTTAAAACTCAACTTTACTCTCTGGGGGGTTAACCTTGAGAACGTTTTTAATAATCTTCATAATCTTTAAACAAACCCATAATTCAATCATCTTGCAGCCACAAGGCGAATGAACCTTTCTGCTTTAAAACCTCTCAAATAAACAAAACAAAAATCATCCTGTATCAAACCCAAAATCGGTATGGGCTTTTAAACAAATGAATCAATCATTGACCGACGTTATGCTTGGAACAAAAGTTTCACCAAACATTAACTCGCTTTGTTTTAAATCTGCCAAAGGGTAGTTTCGATCCTAGAATCAAGTTACGGGTCGGTACTTAATTATTCACATTACAAACATACTAATGACCACAATTTCTCTACGAATATATCAATCTCAGCAGGAGCTGCAGCGCGCAGAACCAGAACAAGGTCGTCGGCAAGACGGTTATTTTTGTGAATTCGGTAAAGAATAGTTTCGATTAATCTTGCTCTCCCTCTCGGCGGAATCGTTTTCGAGCAGCTTAGATTAATATCCCTCTATAAATCCTTTTTCAAGACGTTTCAATGATCGGTTGCTGCGGCTAAACCGGAGCGCGTTTTCGGTATACCTACAAACACTTCAATTCCTTCCTAATCATCTCCCATTGACGACGACGGTGAACAAATTTTTCCGAATGGTCAGTTGCCGTCGCCACAACCGTCGCCACCGTCGCCGCCACGCCGTGGTTACTCGTCAGCCACCCAGTGAGCGGTCCGAAGCCGACAAATACTGAACATCGATGGGTTTCTTTATGCTACAGGGCTCTAGAACTGGTTCGTTAGAACGGCAAATGTTATAGAAACTGGTGGGCTTCTGCATGTGTATTTTGTTTTGATGACTTGAGATTTCATTCTATAGTTATTCAATTTGACGGTCGACTCTAAGAATCAATATTTTGCACTACCAGTCCAGCAATCGAATCCGGTGTATGAAAAATTACCTAAACCGAAGAGTCTACCAACTGTGCTCTGTACTTTTGGTGTTTAATGCTTTTACATACGCAAGATTGGGTCTTCGAAGCCAAACGAAGCGCCGTCTTAGCAACTGGACCTGGCTAGATTAGGAGGCAGCAGCGCCGCGAGTGATTAGGTCTGAACCATCAGCACTGCTTGCTTGTTGCTGCTGACGACTGACCGAAAGCAGAGGCGCTGGTTTTCTTTCCGTTTTCACGCAAGTAAACCGAATCCCGTTCGATTCGGTCATTTGTATTTTCTAATTATCGGTTATTTATTAACAATAATTCTATTTTGAATGTCTGACAGATTTTTGCCCCGGCCGAGACCGGTGCAGAGGATCTACGCTATTTGGCAGGCGCAGGCAAAGCAATGGGTTAATTAAAGCTGCAGAATTTCGAGGAGCCGTTCGCTTTTTCATTTCTTCGCCAGGGGAAACTTGCGCTAACGAATGGCGTCTAGGAGATTAGATGGTCGGAGCGTAGTGTAATTCCAGGCGGAAAAAATTCATTGATAATTTTCTAGTCGAAAGATGAATGGATAGTCGGTTGATCAAAGTCATGAGCTTGGTTAACACAGAGTTGGGCTTAGAGCTCTATTTTTTTTCTGTAGAACGAATTAAGAACGATTTTTAATCTAGAAGATTAATGCAGTTTCCCGATATTGAAGCAATGAAGCTTTCTATTTTTAACTGCGAGACAGAAATAACATCTACTGGAAGAATTAAAAACGATATATTACATGATCAACTTCATTGAGCAAATCTGCTTTTGCTGCTAAATTTTTATTTTTCTTCATCGTCAAATTTCTTACGAATAGCTTTTCCTTGGGTTGTCTGTTGACTTAATGTTGACTTAAACTTATTCATTCAAGACTTACACCATCACTAAGCATTGGCTTCTTCAAAAACTCAGATCAACTTCAAGTCAAACTATTTGTTTCACTTTGGACTTCATCGTTTATCGATGGGACCCTGATGGGAAGCTGATGGAGTAGCAGCAAACAGGAAGAATCTCAGTAATGAAAATTAGCATTTTTCATCTTCAACGAAGTTAGTTCGTTCATACATAGCTTTGCGTCGTCGATAGTGATGCTTCGCCATGCCGGCCGCCGCGCCGCCAGCAATACGCGGGAGAAGCTTAACGAAATCGTGAAATTTTGAATTACCGAGGAAGCTCTACGCGCTGCGGTGCAGGGTTTAATTGCGATCGGTTCCAGTGATAATTCAAATTTGTTTTGGCGTAAATACCCAAGCCAGATTAGCTAGCTTAAGAAGGAGTGGGCAGTTGAAACAAATCACATCCGTATTTCCGAAGCAACAAATAGAGCCTAAACAATGCTGGGGAATGTACACGTGTGCAAGCTGGGCTACAGCTAGTTTCCGGTTTTAAAAAACAAAATCAATCGCAAAATCAGGAATTATCGAGTCGGTTGTAAATTACGCTTCCGGATACGTATGTTACATTTTTTCTTCGACTATTTCAAAGTTTGAATATGCTGAATAACTGATTTAGAACTGTTGATCACTATTATTACAGTTGATCAGTATTAATACCAACATGAAGTAATTGCAGACTTTTTCGACAGCAACAAATTTGTCAAATTTGTGGAGCTGCCAGAATTGCTGGTTTCATGGACGATAAGAGCTTCATTATCCGTCTTGGCTAAAATAATCAGAGGGGTTGTGCACAAGACACGACCGCATGGTTGACGTAGAATTACGCAAGTCACTCTGTTGCACCATTCACACTAATAAAAGCATGAACGCTAGTAATACTGAACAGGAATTCAGAAAAAGTTTAGTCCCAATAACGAACCAATCGCGATGCGTCGCGACCGTAGGTACTTACATTTTACGCGCCTTCACTTCTTTTCTGCCTTGGTGATATGCTTTGCCAAACCTCTGGCGGATAGCTCACAACGCTTTATAAAATACTACTTGTTTAGATGGAAACGGGCAGAGAAAATTAAATCCTCAATTATCATGTGCCGGTCCTCAAAAGGACCAATTGGGTATTTTATTTCTCTCAAAAAAGTGAATTATTCTATCTTATTTGATAGCCCGTCGTTTCCTGAATCTAGTAGTTCTTTTTTTATTTCAATTAAGTCAATATTCGATGAAAAAATTAATAAAAATCAAAACTAGAATGATTTGCTGTTTGACAGATATCAACCAAGCCGATTGATTGATTTGATGTCAGAAGTTCTCTCCCTCTCTTCTATCTCTCTGATAGAGCTCTTCATTTTAACCGAGCTTTTAAAGCTCTCATATGAAACCTGTATCGTTCGATGACCATAGTGTATCTATTCACTATGTTGTCTAAGGCGAGCTAAAAAGAAAAGTGGTTTACTTATAAGCTATCGTCTTATTCCATTTTTTTTTTCAAATATAAAAAAAATGTTTTTTCATTACTTCCATTAGTCAAATTCGGAAAAGTCTTCATGTAGCGATTGAATGGCATCATATCTTGTCAGAATATGCGGAAATGTACCACTAAAATACCCAATTGTTCGAATACAGTAATCCCCCCAATAAGGACGCTAATAGGGACC
Organism: Sabethes cyaneus; assembly: GCF_943734655.1. Lineage (NCBI taxonomy): Eukaryota > Metazoa > Arthropoda > Insecta > Diptera > Culicidae > Sabethes > Sabethes cyaneus. The sequence continues at coordinate 76,506,585 of NC_071354.1, read as the reverse complement.
GCGTTAATGGAAACCGTGTTAATGGAGTCTATGTAGCATATGGGAATTGACTTAATTGGTTCCAACACGGAATAACTCGTGATTCTGACCATATAGACGGTTGGTGTCTTTGACAAAGTTGTTCAGTACATCAACGGGTTTTCAGTAGATTATAGTATTGCGGAATTGTCTCACTACGTGGCGCTAGCGTATGCGTAATATTTTTGTTTAGGCTGTATCTCGCACTGCAGGCTATCTAGAAAGTTGCGGCCTTCGGGAAGGTTGCTCAAATGACTGCCACCTTCAAGATGGCATGGAAAAAATCGCAGAACTGACTCACTACGTGGCGCTAGTGTATATGTAATCCTCTTATGCAGCCTGTATCTCACGCTGCTGACTATCTAGCAAGTTGCGGTCTTCGAGAAGGTTATTCATATGACTGAGACCTTCAAGAAGGATGGACAATATTGCAGAATTATCTCACTACGTGGCGCTAGCATATATGTAACATTCTTGTATAGGCTGTATCTTGCGCTGTTGACTGTCTGGAAAGTTGCGGTCTTCGAGAAGGTTATTCATATGACTGCCACCTTCAAGGTGGTATGGAAAATATTGCAGAATTGTCTCACTACGTGGCGCTAGTGTATATGTAACATTCTTATACAGGCTGTATCTTGCGATGATGACTATCTGGAAAGTTGTGGTTTTCGGGAAGGTTATTCATATGACTGCCACCTTAAAGATGGTATGGAAAATATTGCAGAATTGTCTCACTACGTGGCGCTAGTGTACATTTAATCCGCTTAGGCAGGCTGTATCTCGCGCTGCTAGCTATCTAGTAAGTTGTGGCCTTCGAGAAAGTTATTGCAGAATTGTCTCACTACGTGGCGCTAGTGTATATGTAATCTTCTTGTGAAGGCTTTATATTGCGCTGCAGTGAATACAAAATATCTGTTAAAACCATGCAACCAATTCACATTCTAATAATAAGTTTAATAAAGCTTATACAAATTTGTAAAAAAGTTTATGCCCTACTAGCACAGTTGTTATAAACTAGTTGTGGTAACCGATTAATGACTGATTTCAGTCACAAATAGGTTGCAGCAACCAGAAGTGACAAAAGTGTGCTACTTGCGTGTCCTGGTCTGGAAATGTTTTTGAGGAGGGGGGCAAGAAAAAGATAATAACATCAGACCTTCAATAGCTAAACAAAAAAGGAAAAAACCAGTCTTTATTTTTCCATATATTAAAAATTAAATACAAAAATTTTGTACAGTACTTAAATTTTTGTTCAAACCTAACAAACCAAAATTTTTCGACTCATCCTGGTAAGCATCCTGGTAGAAATGAACCAGTTTGATAATAGTGGTTCAACGGTAACCACGAAATAGTATCGTGATCTAATCATCTTTTGAAAATGGCAGTTTAGGTCCCTACAACTTTTTTTCATGGAACGCATCTGCTCACCGACGTGCCCAGAGGTGGGGCTCCACAATTGCAAATCAATGCTGTCCTTTATGTTTATGCTATTATGTTCAGCATGCGTGTTTTTAGAAGAAACTCGTATATCCCCCACAGTCCTCGCAAAAATAATCCATCGGGTTAGTCTACCATCTATCCGTAAATGCTACTTCCTAAATGGCTAGAAAAATCCCAGCGTCATTTGAATAATCTTCTCGAAGACCGCAATTTGGTATACAGTCAGCAGCGCGTGATACAGCCTGCTTAAGAAGATTACATATATGCTAGCGCCCACTACGTGGCGCGGTAATTCCGTAATATTTTCCATCGCTTCTTGAAGGTCTCAGTCATACGAATAACCCTCTCGAAGACCGCAGCTTGCTATATAGTCAGCAGCGCGTGATACAGCCTGCGTAAGAAGATTACATATATGCTAGCGCTACGTAGTGAGGCAATTCTGCACTTTTTTCCATCCCTTAAAGGTATCAGTCATATGGATAACCTTCTCGAAGACCGCAGCTTGCTATATAGTTAGCAGCGCGAGATACAGCCTCCATAAAAAGATTGCAAATATGCCAGCGCCACATAGTGAGGCAATTCTGCAATATTTTCTATCCCTTCTTGAAGGTCGCAGTCATGAATAACCTTCCCGAAGACCGCAGCTTGCTATATAGTCAGCAGCGCGAGATACAGCCTGCTTAAGAAGATTACATATATGCTAGCGCCACGTAGTGAGGCAATTCTGTAATATTTTTCATACCATCTTAAAGGTTGCAATTTTATGAATAACCTTCCCGAAGACCGCAACTTTCCAGACAATCAGCAGCGCAAGATACAGCCTGCTTAAGAAGATAACATATATGCCAGCGCCACGTAGTGAGACAATTCTGCAATATTTTTCATCCCTTCTTGAAGGTCGCAGTCATATGAATAACCTTCTCGAAGACCGCAACTTGCTAGATAGTCAGCAGCGTGTGATGCAGCCTGCATAAGAGGATTACATATACACTAGCGCCACGTATTGAGTCAGTTCTGCGATTTTTTCCATGCCATCTTGAAGGTGGCAGCCATTTGAGCAACCTTCCCGAAGGCCGCAACTTTCTAGATAGCCTGCAGCGTGAGATACAGCCTATACAAAAATATTACATATACGCTAGCGCCACGTTGTGAGACATTTCCGCAATACTAAAATCCAATGAAAACCCGTTGATGTACTGAACAACTTTGTCGAAGACACCAACCGTCTAATAGGTCAGGATCACGAGTTATTCCATGTTGGAACCAATTAGGTCAATTCCCATATGCTACGTAGACTCCAATAAGGACGTTCGACCGCGTTAATGGAATCACTCGAGACCGTCCTTAATGGAAACGTCCTTATTCGAAACCGCGTTATTCGGGGGACTGCTGTATCATCATAACTCCAACTTGCAACATTAACAACAACAGTTACTTGGATGTAACTTCGAGAAAGGCGATCATCGAACGTGTTGAACAAATCAAGATGCCTAAGCAGCTTTGCTCGCCATCTTGTTCGTCTTCCTTTGGTAGTGATACATTTCCAAACCTCTTGGCGGCAGCACTGACTCCGACGCCGAGAGCACCTACCGGTCCGCTGGCTTTACAGAAACTGTTAACTATGCCAAGCACTAGGCCCTGTTTTATTCGAACAAAGTATGTCTTCGAAGGCCGGCCTTTTTTTCGTGGTTCGTCATTTCTACCTTTCGTAGTTACCACCTCTTCAGTCGCTTGTTACTGAGAAAATAAAATTACGTGCGCCCATGAACCAGCAGCAGTGATTTTGCAGATGAAATTTTGGATTTAGCCGCAACGCCAGATTATGCAATGACGAGAAGATCTTCCACAGCTAACTGTCCGTACCGATGGAGAAATGAACAAACTTTTCTTCGGAGCTACTAAAGGTCTGCCTAACAATCAAGTTGTTGTATTGCCCAAGAAAAGTGAGACAATTGTAACAATTGTATCAATTACCAGAAACCGTCCTTTTAAGGATGAAAACATGCTTATACGAAGATATAAAAGATGGTTGTTCTTCGCTGATCACTATTAAGTTTATTGGGCCAGCAATTAATTATTAAAACAAAATATTGGGTTTAGTTGTAATGAGTTTTCCTGAGCATTTGCTGCGGTGAATTAGTGTTTAATTTCGTGTTAACTTGATTTTAATTGCTATCACTTGCTTGCGGCAGACACTTTTCCAATGTGATAATTATTGAAATTAAAGTAACTGCGGCACCGCGTGTGTTGCCGTTGGTGGTTCATCACAATAAGACACACACGGGTGATTGAGTGGTGGCTAATCAACTCTCTGCCGCTGCCCAAAACATGATATCAAGATCGTCATCGGGAATTTCAATGCTCAGCCCTACGAGCACGGTTGTTACAAAGTCGTTGTGGTAACAAAAATATGACTAATTTTAATCGCAATCCGGTTATTTCAACCAAATGGACCTAAAGTATGCTACTCGGGAGGTCGGTCAAGGAAAGGAACACAATCCAATGATTGGAGGGCTCAGCTCCCACCAGCAGACCAACAAAATGGGCATAAGGCTTATCGACTTTGCCGTCTCCACGAACATGGCCGTACATGCTACCTTCTTACAGCACAAACTCTTACACAAGTACACCTGGAGGTCACCGAATCAGACAGAATCATAGATCGACCACGTTTTGATCGACTGTAGGCACTTCACAGACATTTTCGACAGCAGACCCTATCAAAGTACTAACGTTGACTCAGACCCCTACCTTGTGATGGTTAAAATGCCTCCAAAGCTCTCCGTTGTGAGCAACATTCGATTTCACGTGGCGGAAGCTGCCACACGTCGCCGCAAACTACCCGCACACACCCGAAGCTGGACGAAACTCCTCTCGAGGTCTGTTGGAACACCTTCGAAACAGCTATTACCAGTGTAGAGAAGAGCTTCATCAGGCATGTGGTACGAAATCAGCGGAGCAAACGGTTTGAAGAATAACGTAGGAGGGAGATGGATGAGGAGAACACTGCGCGGGCGGCCAAAATGCGTAGTGCCTCACGTCAAAATGTGGAAAGACACAAACAGAAGAAGATGCAGCGGAACTATATCTTCCAGGAAAAAAGTACTACCTGGAAGAGCAGGACCCAGATAGAACCAACTCGTATATCAATGTACGAAAATTATCGTAAATATCTCCTAACAAATTCGAAATCGTAACTTAAGCTGGAGCTGGAAAATAGGACCAAGTTGATTTTCTATCGTATACAATGATAATAACTGATATACATACGATTTTCAGCACAAAATCGTATAGTAGTACGGAGTGACTCGCGCTTAATCGGATATTATCGTATATAAATACTTATATACAGTAGAGATTTGTATAACGCGGATTTGTAGAACGCGGATTTCTATAGCGCGGGTACCACGATATTTCTATAACGCGGTTTTCCGCGTATAACAAATACACGTAGCATATGGATATTGAGTTAATTGGGGCTAAACTCGAATTTTGAGCGATTTTGAACAGATACGACCGTGGTGTCTTTTAAGAAGTTGTAGAGCATATAACAGTTGACTCTCTAAGTGATTTACGAAAACCACAAAGTTACGGGTTGGCCTGCTGGAGGTTCCGGAATATCCGTTGAAATTTTCGTATTGGTAAAGTTGGTTAAAATTGGTAAAATCTTTTTGAAGTAACTAAGGTCGGGTAATTGGTAAAAAAAGTAATAAATAAGTGTCCTTAGGGAGCCGTAAGGTGGTCCTCCGGAAAATTCAGAATATATCGTGAATATTTTGAGTGTAATTTGACTATAGTCTAGTCTACTAGTCTACTAGAAATATATTTCGACTATTTGTGACTCAATTTGGGCATTGGATGGTTCACCGGGAGAAAATTCAAAGCTTACCTGAAATTGGTCACAGGAAATGCAAATGTTTTTAATTTGTTACAGTTCAAAATGAAATGGAATATCAGCAATCCTCAACTAAATATCGACATGGCCGCCAAAACGTTCACTGGAAAATTAGGATTTGCCGTTAAAGTGTGCAATAAGTGAAAATTCATGTTGAAGTCCGCGCTACAATTTGAAAAAGCTTTGAAATAAAACATTTCGGATTCAGAAACAGAAATGATGCAAATACTGCAAATGTTCACTGACAAATAAACGAGGTTATTTCGCAAGTTTGTTGAAATTACCAATTTCGCTAGTGTAATTTGATAGATGTGGTACAGTAAACTGAACTACCGGTAACATTTACTGTACTTACAAATCTTATAGCAAATATATCAACTTTTGTATAAGCTCTCCACCAGGTATTGTGCTCAATATATATATTGATTTTATGTGCAACGTAAGAACACTAAATAACGCGATTACTAGACACAACACTTATGGTTCTTACAAAAAAACATAAATACCTTATCCGCTAACCGGTTTCGGGTATGATGCTACCCATCATCAGAGCGGTGGTCGACTGGATACAAAGTAGTAATCTGCTGTTTACTACAGTTTCAACTTCGTCAGTTGAAAGAGCGGTGAGGTGATGAGAGCGTCATCCTCATTCATCAGGGGACGGTCCTCCGTACAGATGTACATCGACTCCCACGCAGTCAAATAAGAAGACTTTCTCACGTTTTTGAGCAGCTTTGCGTTTCCCCGATTGATATTGTGTTTGGAGCAGATTGAGTGCATGGCTACACTGGAGTCGTTGGGCCGTTCATTCTCCACTGCCTTTCTATGTTCTTTTAGGCGAATTTTGAATTTCCTCCGCGTTTGCCCGATGTACACCGCTGGGCAATCCTGGCACGGAATTTCATAAATTCCTGAGCGTTCGTCGGGCGGAACCTTGTCCTTTTGATTATTCAAAAGTTCCTGTAAGGCATTGCCGCTTTTGTGGACCACATGGAAACCATGCCGCTTAAGTACCTTTCTAATGTGGTTTGTTACTTTCGGGTAGAACGGTAGGCTGATTCTTTGTACTTCTTCTCTTTCAGGCTGTAGTGTAGTGGTATCATGGCGCTGTTTTTTGCGGAGATGTTTGCGGATTATTTTATCCACAAACTTTTTGTCGTACCCGTTTAATTCAGCAGCTTTCTGGATCCTTTCCCTTTCCGCTACAAAATCTTCCTGCTCCATGGGGATGTTGACTAGACGGTGCGCCATAGAATGAAAAGCTGCTTGTTTTTGGGCCCCGAAGTGATTCGAGTCCGTAGTAATGTAACGATCGGTAGACGTTGGTTTTCGAAAAATGCTGAACTTCAGGGTATTGTCTTCTTTCCTGGTAATCAGCAGGTCCAAAAACGGTAGTTTTCCCTCTACTTCCTGTTCCACCGTAAATTTGATCTTTTCGTGCTGTGAGTTCAGCCAACTCAGTGTTTGTGGCACGTAGCGTTCCTTCACTATGGCGTAAATGTCGTCTACGTATCGCTTCCATACGCGTGGGAAAAGTTTTTCACTTTGTAGCTTTTCTTCAAAGTCGCTCATAAACAATTCCACCAAGAGGGGCGATATTTTACTACCCATGCTGAGGCCATGGATTTGCTTGTAGTATTTACCTCTGAATACAAAATAATTTTGATTCATGCATTGCTTTGCGACAGAAACATAGGCCTCTATATGATTGTGCGGTGCCCGGCTGCGCTCCAAATGGTATCGAAGACTTTGTAAAGCATCTGGTACTGGCACGCTTGGGAATAGGGAGCTGACATCAAACGACACCAAAATTTCTCCCGAATGCCGTAGTGATCATGGACAAGGAGAATTACGATGCGCGCGTTCTTGATATGATTGGTTCAGGCCCGTATGAAGAGTGCAAATTTAAAAACGGTAAACCAAAAGATCCCCTCAATAGTATGATTGAGGAAGCGAATTGTACACGTCAAGAAGTGACCCGCTTGATGGGAGAAGACAATCTAAATCGCAAGTTCCTAGTGCCAAACCCGAGAGTAGCTTCACTGTACTGTTTACCTAAATTACACAAAAACCCACTAACTATGCGACCAATTTCTTCGAATATTTGTACACCAACAGAAAAAATGGCAGCTTGGCTAGTCGAAGAAATGAAGAAATACCCGGTTTTACACGGTAAGAGCGTGAAAAATTCAATAGAACTCACGAGTCAACTAGAGAATGTTGAAGTAAAAAGGGGAGAAATTTTGGTGTCGTTTGATGTCAGCTCCCTATTCCCAAGCGTGCCAGTACCAGATGCTTTACAAAGTCTTCGATACCATTTGGAGCGCAGCCGGGCACCGCACAATCATATAGAGGCCTATGTTTCTGTCGCAAAGCAATGCATGAATCAAAATTATTTTGTATTCAGAGGTAAATACTACAAGCAAATCCATGGCCTCAGCATGGGTAGTAAAATATCGCCCCTCTTGGCGGAATTGTTTATGAGCGACTTTGAAGAAAAGCTACAAAGTGAAAAACTTTTCCCACGCGTATGGAAGCGATACGTAGACGACATTTACGCCATAGTGAAGGAACGCTACGTGCCACAAACACTGAGTTGGCTGAACTCACAGCACGAAAAGATCAAATTTACGGTGGAACAGGAAGTAGAGGGAAAACTACCGTTTTTGGACCTGCTGATTACCAGGAAAAAAGACAATACCCTGAAGTTCAGCATTTTTCGAAAACCAACGTCTACCGATCGTTACATTACTACGGACTCGAATCACTTCGGGGCCCAAAAACAAGCAGCTTTCATTCTATGGCGCACCGTCTAGTCAACATCCCCATGGAGCAGGAAGATTTTGTAGCGGAAAGGGAAAGGATCCAGAAAGCTGCTGAATTAAACGGGTACGACAAAAAGTTTGTGGATAAAATAATCCGCAAACATCTCCGCAAAAAACAGCGCCATGATACCACTACACTACAGCCTGAAAGAGAAGAAGTACAAAGAATCAGCCTACCGTTCTACCCGAAAGTAACAAACCACATTAGAAAGGTACTTAAGCGGCATGGTTTCCATGTGGTCCACAAAAGCGGCAATGCCTTACAGGAACTTTTGAATAATCAAAAGGACAAGGTTCCGCCCGACGAACGCTCAGGAATTTATGAAATTCCGTGCCAGGATTGCCCAGCGGTGTACATCGGGCAAACGCGGAGGAAATTCAAAATTCGCCTAAAAGAACATAGAAAGGCAGTGGAGAATGAACGGCCCAACGACTCCAGTGTAGCCATGCACTCAATCTGCTCCAAACACAATATCAATTGGGGAAACGCAAAGCTGCTCAAAAACGTGAGAAAGTCTTCTCATTCGACTGCGTGGGAGTCGATGTACATCTGTACGGAGGACCGTCCCCTGATGAATGAGGATGACGCTCTCATCACCTCACCGCTCTTTCAACTGACGAAGTTGAAACTGTAGTAAACAGCAGATTACTACTTTGTATCCAGTCGACCACCGCTCTGATGATGGGTAGCATCATACCCGAAACCGGTTAGCGGATAAGGTATTTATGTTTTTTGTAAGAACCATAAGTGTTGTGTCTAGTAATCGCGGTATTGTGCTCTTTTGGAAAAATTTTAACAGAAATCGAACCATCGTAGTTAGCCGTGGCCATTCCGTAATCCGCGTTGACGGTATCTAATATTTTTTATGGGTTTTGCCTGAGAAAAAGTGAGAGAAAAGTATTATTGCTTTTGTTTTCACCTTTTCCTGGGCAATTCAGAATGGAGCTTCTTGTAAGAGCGAACAGGTTTCGAAAATTTTGTTGCTTTCGTCAACGCAATAAGCGGTTCGATGCCCTTGATCATCAATTTTAATCATTTTTCGGATTTTTCGATGCATTTCATAGTGGCCAGGTTGAGTCCCAAACCGCTGAATTTATATTCCTATTTCACATTGTTCAATTCGAGGTTGAATGAACATAATTCCGAACTCATAGAACAATTTTCGCTCGTTGAGCACTTTTACGGATGTTCCGGATTTGGTCCGGATCCGGATGGCTTCTCAATAGCACGGATTGTTTACTTTACTTATATTACGCCAAATAATAAGCCATAGGGACTTTGAAAAGAATTTTGAAGCTATGAGAAGACTTCACAGAAATGAAAATTTAGCGGATGTTTCGGAAGCTCTGTAAGACCAAGAGGAGATTTTTTCTGTCTCACCAAGCACCTGTAAGACGGAAAAATATATACTTGACACCTTTCCCAAAGAAACCATGGTCGTGTTGATTCAAAATTTCGTAAAATTCGGGTATAGCCCCAATTAACTCAATTTCCATATGCTACGTGTACTTGTATAACGCGGTTCATATAACGCGGTCCCAATTACCCGCGTTATACAAATATCGACTGTAGTCGTAACGCTCAAAATTATTCGTAATCACGTATATCGCCTCCAAAATAGTACGGATATGCCAATTTTGCGCATCAAATACGATTTATTAGCATGTATATCTGTACGTAATGCTGATTTTTATCGTTTTTATGCATATGAAAATGCTATCTGGGTCGACTATGCGGAGTTCGAGAAGCTGCATCGTTCTCAGGAAATGCGAAGATGCGAAATGGTAAGATGGGGTTATCTCCCCGATCTACAAGAAGGGCGACAAGTTGGACTGTGAGAACCGTTCTCAATAGAACCGCCTAGAAGTCTCCCAAGTCCTCTCCCAAGTCCTTTTACGGCGTCTATTGTGAACAGAGTTGTGGGAACTTATCAAACTGCGGCAGATCCTCCAAAAGGACCGTAAATGCAGAGTTTTCACATACCATTTGTTCGTTGACTTCAGGGTATAAAATGGGAAAGGCAAATGAGGAGCGTCCAATATAGCTCTAACCATCCCAAGCACCTACCTATCGCCTCCACGTGGCCATACCTGGTAATGCTCTATTGAGTAGTCAAGCTAGGGGGTGCGATGCTGGGTGGTCCCCGGCTGCCTAATCTCAAAACCGCGGCTTTGGGCAGACGGTGGAGCCAAACGGCCGTGCTAATAGGTAAGCCTAATATGAGTTATTTTAATTATTTTTTTCGTTTTAGCTTATGACACACCTCCTGCTATAAAGTGAAAACTTTGGCCAAAATGAGTTTTAGTACTGCACATGGATACCAGAAGAAAAAATTAAATTAATTACTGGAAGCACTTATGGAAACTCAATGGACGCAACTCTATTCCATTTGAAGGACTGCCGGTGAGATTGTTCTACTTTTGCCCATGTATACCACATTTCATCTTGATATCATATGTTTACTATTAATTATCATATATGTGGAAGGCTGGATGATGGAGTGGACTGCCAACCTGAATCCTTAAGGTCTGAAGCAATTCTCAATTCTCACAAACAAATCATCACGTGGGTTGAAGTTGGTACAGCATTGATTATTACATGGAAGGATCCTAATGCTGGAAGGCGACTCTTATAACCCCGGAATGCGCACAAGTGCCTCTGCTTGTGGGTCCGCCGTGTGAAATCCATGCGTGTGAAATTCATTTGATAATCAAATTTGGATCCACTGTAATGTAGGTAGTAGGTATGTAGGTAGAATACACTGGCAAGTCCTAGAAGTGATGGTGGCTTTCCCCTACTACTACTACTACTACTACTACTACTACTACTACTACTACTACTACTACTACTACTACTACTACTACTACTACTACTACTACTACTACTACTACTACTACTACCACGTTTCAAATACGGTAGGAACAAGACGACAAGAGGCGTAGCGAGCAAGATGGTTAGACCATTTGGGGAAGATCTGGCAGAGAGTACGCGGAGTCCTAGGAATTGGAGAACGGTAGACCACAACCGAGTATCTTAGGACGGCAATAAGTAAGCGATTGGAAGGGACTGAAGAGTGTTTCCGTCGGTTTGACCGGATGATTCATTTTATTAAGTTACAGATTAGACAAAAAGATTGAAAGGAAAATTATTTAATAAACTAAAATCTTTTATAGGTATAAATGTTAATTTGCAATTACACTTTATATAAAAACACTTCATAGTCTACTAATCTTGCCAATTAATTATCAGAACAAACATATAATGGTTGATGTCCACGAGAAAACGATTACAGAATTTAACATTCAATTAGTTTAATATTTCTTTCTGAAGCACACATATTTACATATTTGTTATAATTACATATGACAAATTGTAATTTTGCAAATCTATGTGAAGTTTACGATGACGTGAAGTATTACATTAAAGTTTCAATGCGTTATTTAATGATTTTACCATCAAAATTAGGGCTAATTAATTCCAATAGCAGTTTTTTATTCATCAAGAAAGTCACATCGTATTATGATTAACCCATTATGACCCAGCGTATGATATATCATACCTCGTCTTCAAAACCTGTTTACTGCTGAATTTCAATAGTGAGCATTGTTAATATATCACTACAAGAGAGATAAGACATCAATCTGATGTGTGTGTGATATAATTTGTCAGTTTTTGTCATTTCATCTGTATTTTCAACAGTGCAAAGTTGTGACAAATAGCGGAAAAAAAGTTGAAAAAATGGCGAAAAAATTTTTGTCTCCAAAACGCATGAAAAAGTCTACATTTAGTGACGAAACATTACCTGACATGTAAATTAGTATTTATATGTAAAGTCTATCATAAAATTCGATAAGAAATCTGTAAAAAACTTTGTAATTTGTTTGTTTGAAATTGAGCCTATAGAATATTTAACCTGCGATATTTTGGCCTTGAAAGCATTCCAAATGACGATTTTGCGTTTCCCGACACATTCGAGCCATAATATAATAGATTACAGAGTTTCACTTCATTTGGTCCAAATTTAGGTATACCCGGGTCATAATGGGTTAAACACATTAGAAGCCAGTTTACATACCACCATCTGTCTAGACACCATTCTAGGTGGCTCTAGCAACTCTATTTCTATTTTCACCGTCGTTTCTGCTGCAAATAAGAGCTCATAAATATTGCCACCTACACAGTTGATTGGACATGACAGATTACACATGGGAGATTTAAAATATCTCCATATTCACCAGAAACCGCATTCAAATGTCAAATAATGTGTCAATTTATTCTTTTCCTCATATATTTTAATTTTCGTTTCACACCTCGTCTCCTTCTGCTTCTTCTGCATTGCGATGGCAAACTTTTCACCAACTCTGCCAGCAACCGCATACATGTTGCAGCAGATCTCAAATCAGGACCTGCACACACAGCTCTTCCCCCTATCGTTCGTTTGCTTGCGGTCGACCGGTTGCAGGTATTTTCTGCACCTCTGCTAGTGCCTGGTTGACCACAAGAGTCTGGTCGCGTCCCGTGGAGAACGCACTCCAGTGCAGTCAATTCTTTCCAACCGAGAGAGTGCTGATTTCGTTGAGGTTTTTATATAAAATCAAACCCATAGCTTCGGGCTGTTAGAGTGTTCTCTCGGAAAGGAAAAAATTAAGCAGACAAATAAGTGACACGGAAGAATTTAAAACTTGCACCGAAAATTCATCGGAACCCCGCTCGGTCCTATCCTGTAACTGCTCCTGGGGGGAGCGCATGCCGAGATTCCTGAAAAAAAAACTTCTGCACTCTGTGGTCATTGCTGCAGCAAGAGCAAGTCGGCCGTTACGAAAAGTGCAATCCTGCTGGCGGGGACGGGGTTTTTGGTTTTTATTGCTACCATATATTCTGCCATTAGGAAACCATTCTGTCACGAATAGTGCGATACTGATCTAGGGATGGATAATTTATGGATTTATGGAGTTCGACACAAAAAAATGATTGCTTTCCTTTGCTCAGCAGCAGCCTGCAATCAGCTAGAGGTTGTATGCACATTTTAGATTTTATGGTGCTACTTTTTGAGCAAATGAACGATTTATACCGGGAGGGTAGTAAAACCGCTCGCGCAGTATTGATCAAGTGACAATTAGGACGTTCGGTTGTGTGTTCTACTGAACATTATGGATCGCACAAAGGGTGCAATGGAAGATTGCTCGAAACATGGAAATAATGGCGCGCGTTTGCAAAAGCACGTGGCGCAAAATTATGGTTTGTAAAACATATACCAATTACAATTTAGGTATTGCGAGTATACACTTATGCAACTCATGAGCATGAGCATATTATTGCATTAGAAATTAGTCACATTACTTATGATAATACTGGGTGGTTAACCACGGATATCAAAAAATGAGGTAAGCTAGTGTCGTCAATAATAGCTCAATAGCTCGTGAATAGCAGCTAAAAGTTATTCTAGTTCTGAAGATATTCCAAAACCATTTATTTTGTACGATAAAACTATGATACCCAGGTAATCGATAAGCATTACCAATGCCATTCAAATACAAGACAATAACTATTTAAGTCACCATTAATGCTGCTTAAAAACTACTTTGGGAAAATAAACAACTAATTTACTGCTAACCAGAAGTTGGAGAATTCGCAAATCTATACCAATAAAAATGGATGTTTGTCTGTCTGTCTGTTCGTAGGTTCCTTATAAAATCGAAAGCTACTGAACCGATTTGGTGCCAGGGAAGGTTATTATGATGGTTAGCGATCCCTCACCCCACTAAGAGGGGGGGCTCCCATACAAATCTATACCTATAAAAATGGATTTCTGTCTGTCTGCCCGTATGTTCCTTATAGAATCGAAAACTACTGAACCGATCGCACAGTGGTCCAAACAGCGAAAGTACCAAACCTGTCTCTCGATTATACGAGAAAACAAATTGCGTATCTCACTTTTAAGGGAATTAATCACCCAAAGATTTCTCTCACAAGAAGGGGCTTGTTATAGCAAGAAATATTCCTAAAGACACTACATGCGAAAAACTTCACGTTTTGGCGCAATATCACACGATCACGTATTTCGCTGTTTGGACCACTGTGGATCGGCGTGAAAATTAGCATATAGGGGTTTTTGTGGTCAGGGAAGGTTCTTATGATGGTTAGAGACCCCTCCCCCCACCAAGAGGGGGGCTCCCATACAAATGAAACACAAATTTCTGTATAACTCGAGAACTAATCAAGCAAATGGAACAAAATTTAGCATGTGGGTGTTTTTGGAGACAAGAATTTTTTCTATGGTAAATTGAGATCCCTCCCCTCTTTAGAAGGGGAATTATGACCCCTTTCCCCTTTAAGAGGGGGGGGGGGCTTCCATACAAATGAAATACAAATTTCCTCATAACTCGAGAACTAATCAAGCAAATGGAACCAAACTTGGCATGTCAAGGTTTTTGGAGACAAGAATTTTTTCTATAGTAAATTAGGACCCCTCCCCACTTTAGAACGGGAGCTCCTATACAAATGAAATACAGATTTCCTCATAACTCGAGAATATAAAAGCTCAAATTCTCCGAAACTTTAGAATATAACACATATTAATGTTCTACAGAAACATTGATTTTAGCAAGATAAACAACTTTCTAGAACACAATGAACAAGTAAAAGTTGACCAGAATAAGTCAGGGTTTGAAAACTGTTTTAAAAGGTTTGTCCACGAATAACGCTTCATGATGATTTTCATGGAGAGATACAAGTATGGTGTCTTTGACAAAGTTGTTTGTATTAATATTTACTACAACTTTGCCGAAAGTACCAAACCTGTATCTCGAATATACGAGAAAACAAATTTCGTATCTCACTTTTAAGGGAATCAATTACCCAAAGAAGGGGCTTGTTATAGCAAGAAATATTCCTAAAGACACTACATGCGAAAAACTTTACGTTTCGGAGCAAAATCACACGATCACGTATTTCGCTGTTTAGACCACTGTGCATCGGCGTGAAAATTTGCATATAGGGGTTTTTAGGGTCAGGGATGGTTCTTATGATGGTTAGAGACCCCTACCCCCCATAAGAGGGGGGGCTCCCATACATATGAAACACAAATTTCTGTATAACTCGAGAACTACTCAAGCAAATGGAACAAAATTTGACATGTGGGTGGTTTTGGAGACAAGAATTTTTTCTAATGAGATCCCTCCCCTCTTTAGAAGGGGAATTATGACCCCTCTACCCTTTAAGAGGGGGGGGGGGGCTTCCATACAAACGAAATACAAATTTCCTCATAACTCGAGAACTAATCAAGCATATGGAACCAAACTTGGCATGTGGGTGTTTTGGAGGCATGAATTTTTTCTATGATGAATTAGGACCCCTTACCTTTTCAGGATGGGGGGGGGGGGCGCTCCCATGCAAATGAAATACAAGTTTCCTCATAACTCCAAAACTAATCAAGCAAATGGAACCAAATTCAGCATGTGGGTGTTTTTGTAGGCAAATTTGTTTTCTATGGTGAACTGAGACCCCTCCCCTCGTTAGGAGGGGAATTATGACTCCTCTCCCCTGTAAGAGGAGGTACTTCCATACAAAATGAAATACAAATTTCCTTATAACTCGAGAACTAATCAAGCAAACGGAACCAAATTTGGCATGTGGGGGGTTTTGTAGGCAGGAATTTTTTTTATGATGGTTTGAGACCCCTCACCCCTGTAGTAGGGGGATAAGGACTCTCTCCCCAGAAACTTGCAAAACTCGAGATTGTGACAAAGGTCATCCGAGATTCACGATTTATGTACAACATAGTTTAATCTGTGGCAATACGAAGTTTGTCGGGTCAGCTAGTTGAATATGTACACCAATCATCGGCAAGCAACTTTAGCACGAGTATTGGCCAAAATGAAAGGTTCAATTCATCGCATCGAATGAGCCCCATACATTCACGCTTCATAGCATCGCTGAATATACAATTATCGCATCTAACACAAAAGTGCGAAATCAAACGTTTTGTTGCTTCAAAACCCGTTAACACTACTTTAAACTATTCTCTATTCGCGCTAATACTATTTAGGACACTTTCTGGCATTCTCGACCCTATTAGCACAGTTGTTACGAACCAGTTGTGGCAACCGAAATGTGACTTATTTCAGTCATATCTGAGTTGCCGCAACAAGAATAGACAAAAGTGTGCAGCTTGGGGGGTATGTTATATCCATTAAACCGGCCGCGTTCAAAGTTCAATATTCAATTTTTGAACAAACTTGCGATGTTCATGATTTACTCGTGATAAAGTCAAATGCCGATAAAAATGCATCATCGGCAATAGAAGCGAATAGTGTATGTTCATGAGGGACGTTCATCGATTCAAATGCTCATTTTTTCGTGAATTCTCCAGCCACTACTGCTAGCCCTCTTGTAATGCTGTCAATGATAATTTACTGCATGACCGACTAGAAGAATTTGAATAGAATTTGGGATGCCGATTTAATGCTGTTAGACAGTTAAAAGGCTAATAAACAGCAACGCGCAGTATAAAATGCCAGATATGCTCATAACCGGCTGATTTACTGCTTATGATAAGGCTTATTGGTTACCTGGGTATAATATGTAGCTATGTTTTCCAAGTAATTTTTCAGTTAGTATTCATTTATTGATCATCATTTAGTTTTGAGTTTTATGTGGCATTTTGGAATAAAATAATTTGGTATTCAACCAGTGTTCAAATACTGGCTGAGCTTCTTTGTGAAATTTCCTAGAACAGCACACATTGGTTCAATATATCCCATCTTAAACTTCATATAGATGTCAAATCAAATACCAATTCCGAGGAACTCATCCTGCTATAAATACATCAGAATCAACACTGGTGGCACCTCATCGGTGTCATCTTTTGGCAAGTTTTCGATTTCAATCGCCTTCGGTCGTTTAGCTCGAGCAAATATCGGTCCGTTCCGTATACTGCCAAGTGCCCCGAGGGAAGTAATCATTCATACGGAAGGTAAATGAAATAATAAAGCATCTCTTCCAGCGAATGAATACACTCCAGACACTTTCCGACTGCTTTTTCTCACCCTTGCGGGCATCTTCTCACACTTTTCGTTTCCTCTGCTACTGAAGTGAAGGATGAGTTCGCCTTGGGAGACTTTGTTGTTTCCACCGACCATCGTCGCAATGATGATCCACCCCATCTATCTATCCATCTTCAGCAGGGAGTAGCAAAAAAAAACTCCATTCGATCGATCCAAGAGTTGGCCAATAAATGGGTATTGAAAAGTGTTTTCTTTCAATATGTCTACCGCACTCATCTTTTGTTGACGGGTTTTTATGTGTTTATATATTTCTAAAAAAAGCAAAACCTGGCAACTAAGATAACTACTGGAATTCGTTCCTTTGTGGGCGAATGATTTAGCTTCTGTGCTACTGAGGCTGCAAGCTTTATTCACTTCGGACAGCAAGTGCTGCTGTCGAGATGATGCCGATTGCCTCTTCCTAATCAATCATCTCCGCTGACAGTTCTCCGGTAGTATAGTGTGGCTGCACAGCAACCAGCAACTTGTCCGAACTCGAGATAAACCGACCCGACGCAGGCTTAGAGACCAACCGTGGAAACGTCAAAAAAAGTTTGCAATATTATTCCGAATTTATGAGGGAGACAACTCATTTCAGTCACATTTTCTCGGAAGAGTCACTGCGGAGAAGTTCTTCCATTTTGAACTCATTAAAGTATAATTAAACGATGTGCTTAGATATGATGCATTATTATTCTCAAAACACACCATTTGTTCTGAAAGTAAAAACTTTTGGTAAACTGGCATTAATAGTTTTTGCATTGCAAAACTTTTTACTAATAAAGCAACCATTTGTTTCACTTCAGTAGTCACAAACGAGGTTTTCGCCTACCGAAGCATATCGAACATTACAAAATTAACGTCGGTTCGATTGGTTGCTGCTGGCCCGGCAGTTAACAGTCCAAAACAATGTCGCTGCTGGCAGGTGGAAATCCATTGACACAGAAACCCGAATAACCTTGCCCAGACTGGCAATATTTGCCGGCCTCCCACTATCTTTCCAGTGCAGAGCACGGTTCCTAATAGAGTTGTTTTTCACTAAAAAGTTCAAAACAGAGGACAGCAACAGCGGTGGTCACAGAACTGCAACCGAATTTCACACCGATGACCTTCGAACGCCTTTGGAGGCTGCTGTACGCTTCAGCGCCCGTTTGTTGAACATTGTCTGCCTACCGGAGAATCCGATCCGTAATGGGTTTCAACTAATTTCACGGATTCGATGTTTTCGCTTGAAAATAAAGAATGGAGAGAAAAAAATCCTGCCGAAGCAAGTGTCCAAGTGTGATTTTAATATCGAAGCTGACCTTCCACCGTACGGCCAAAAGTTTCGACTTCCAGATTGCAACACACATCAATAACCAATGTTGATAGCAGAACTAGTACCTAATGGTAGTGGTGGTAATAACAGATCAGCATGCAGACGTCCAGATTCAGAAGGATTTCTACGAAGACCTTCATCCCGAGTTGAAAATTAAAACTAATCCGAGCAATTTCTCGGCTCAGCCAACTAGCTCGTAAATGACTTCTGGCTTCCCCGTGGTCAATGTTTATGAGTTTATTTGTTTATTATCGCATTCAGAAGGTCTCCTCCGGATTTCGGGATTCCTCCTTCCACACCTACCACTTATCCGGCATCGGATTGTCGAACTTTCGTAGTTTATAAATATTTTATGTCGATGGCATGGCTAAGCCCTGGCAAAGGATAGCAAACAAGAGATTGGAGGATGACAAATCCCGGCTCGAAGGAGGTATAGCGAGCGATAAGCAGATTAACCAGCCAAAACCAATAAGTTGAAATGCGACAGGACCTGTTAAAAGCGAGCATCCGACCGGGGCAGGTAGCGCGTGGTGTGGATTGTCTGTCACAAAAAGGCGCGAATGAAACTTCGTCGGAGATCCCGGTCAATCCCTCACAAACACGAGACAAAAACAAATAAAGGAAATTGGATTAAACGCATTACCGATGCTGTACTGTTACCATGCTTAGGTGGATTTAAATGACAAAAATCGAGCGAAGGTACCTAACTTTCTTCAATCAAGAGGTGGCTAACCAAAACAGGTATCACAGAAAGGCACTGAGGTTCAATGAAGAGTGGTGAGTTTAAGGGAATTTCCAATAGCGACATAAATGGATTAACTTATTAACGGCTATTCAGATGCAGATTTTACATGTTGGTTTTTCGATTTAAAATATATACACTCAGAATGAAATACAACCTTTCTTTCATGTGTTTTTCGTTTAATGTTGTGAGCAAAATCTGTAACTGGAACGGAAATAAAATATTTATTTCGATATAATCAGCGGAATGCCGTCATGGCTTCCATGGTTGTTTCATACAGAATTTTGCCAATCTAAATACATCGTTGCAAGATTTAAAAATAAGATATAGGTATTTAAGAAAAAAATTGCAACTGATTACTTGAAAAATAATAATATTATAGGCAGTAAAGTACCGCGAAAAGTATAGCCAAAGTCGGACCATATTATATAGTTTACATCACCGCTGAAAATAAAAGAAATTTGCATTGTATCATTTCGCTATCGAGTGCTATCAGACAACTAAGAAGCTGTCAGCCAACTGGGAACTCAGGCAGTGTGGGGTTGGCTATCCTGACCCCCCTAATGGAGCGTGAGGATCCCGACCCACTAAAACTCGAGTCTCCATCCTAAATCCTCCTTGGTACTACCTTATTGATATTACTTCAGGGAGGGGCTATTGTGCTTAACGCAGCACGCATACCAGGAGTAACAATATTATTTTACTAGAATGAACCTAAAATGTTTCTTTACAGGGTTTTAGTATATAATAAACCTTTTCAGAAAAACGTAATCCCAAAATATTCTATCGGTGAAAAGTTGAAAAAATCGTGTTTAAAGGTTTTTCCATGAAATAGGTAAGCAAAACTCGTACATTGTTCGGACGACCAAATAGTTTAAATTTACCTCTAGTGTCTCTCAGCCTCTGAATTCGTGAAAATGGTATAAGAAAGATTTGTAGATAAAAAAATTTCCTATAATTTTTCCGAACATGATATTGTTCTATCTCCAATATACACGTCACCATGCAAGAGAGACCTATAGCGCGTGTAACATGGTAACTAATTTCTGAGCCTTCATCTTTTCCTTACATTGAAAAAAGCACAAATCTAAATTTTGATGAATTTCTTCGTGAAGTTCTATACAAATGCTTACAAGACTTCTTGACTTTAAGTTTTTCGTAATTTTTTAATATAAAAATCTTCGAAGAAAAACATATTTTGCGTAAGTATGGGAATATTGGGATTTAAAACCTCATAGATTTCTATGCACATGCACTTTCAATACAATTCGCCGGTAACTTCACGTATCAAAACTGCTGCAATCTTTTGCAGAATGTTTCAAAGTTGTTTCAAATTTGAGAATTTAGTCATTAGGGTGAACCTTTTGGTATTAGGGTGTTTCGAAAAGCCGTCACGTGTTTTTTGTTAGAGACGTTTTAACCACTCGCGGTTATTTGTTTTAGAACATCTCGTAGAAAATGTTAAATTTGTGCTTTTTTGAAGCACAGGAAGAAATGAAGGAATAGATGAAGGTTAAGAAACTGGTTTCCATATTATATGCACTGGAGGTCTCGCTTCCCTGGTGCCGTGTATATTGGAGATAGAACAATATCATGTTTGGGAAAATTATAGGAAATTTTATTATCTACAAATATTTCTTACACCATTTCGATGAATTCAGAGGCTGAGAGACACTGGAAGTAAATTTATACTATTTGGTCGCCCGAACAACACACAAGTCTTGCTTATGTCACGGCAAAAAACTTTAAACATGATTTTTTCAATTTTTCACCGATAGAATATTTTGGGATAATGTTTTTCTGAAAGGGTATATCATATACTAAATTCCTGAAGAAACATTTTGGGTTCATTCTAGTCACATAATATTGTATTCCTGGTACGCGTGCGCAGCCTCTTAGATAACTACTGGACTATGGTAGTTAGGCTGTTTACTCGCCGTTGATCGGCTCTCCAGCGGGTTTGCAGATCAAGTACAATCTGGGTAGCAGCCGCATTGACGGCTCCCCAGACGTCCGAGCTAGAACACATCCTTTGGACTAAGTTATCCGGAGTAGTACCCTGTCCGCTCACTGTCATCACGTTGCTCCTCGCGCCCACGAAACGAGGGCATATGAAGGAAGCATGTTCTGCAATTTATTCTAAATCCACGCATTCGGGATATGCGGACTTGTACAGATACCGTCTAAAACAACAATGCCCTGACAGAATTTGGGTCAGGTGGAAGTGGACTTCCCCGTGGCGTCTGTTGACCCGCTCGGATACTTCCGGGATAAGTCGATGTGTCCACCGGCCTTTTGTAGAGTAACCATTCCCGCTGCCATGTGGTCATCGAGATCGCTCTTGTGGTACTCCGTATGCCTCTAGTTCCACGTTAGTTGAAGCCCTCTACGTCCTCGCTAATGATGATGCCAATATGTATCATACCCGCTAAGACGTAGATTGCGTCATGTGAAACTGTGCGATACGCACTCGCCACTCTCAAGCACATGAGACGATAGGTGCTTTCCAGCTTAGCTAGATAGCTTTTGGTTCTTAACGCCGCTGACCACACCGGCCCGCCAAACCTGAGTATGGTCTGGTCCACGTTGGCTAATAGCCTTCGCTTGCTGCCATATACCGCAGAGCTATAAGACATCATACGAGACAATGCCGAAATAGCTGTGGAAGCCTTCTTGCAGGCTTAGTCGACGTGACTCCCGAACTTGAGCTTGTCGTCGACCATGACTCCCAGGAGTTTTAAGGGCCGCGTTAACGATATAGTGCAGTCTCCGACGCTGATCTTTGCTTGCTGCATCGACTTGCGGTTGTTCACCACGATTACCTCCGTTTTATGATGCGATTGCTCCAGTTTCCTGGAGCGCATCCAATCTTCAATAATGCTTATAGAGTGGACAGTCGTCAACTCAATCAGGCAGGGAGGCCGACCTTCCTACGCTATGATCTGAGATACTGGAACGTCGGCCGTGGGAAGACGCGACGGCCTACGGCCACAGCCTTGACTCGTGGCGCGAAAAGAAGCCCTGATCTGCTAGCGATTGCTCTGCGGGCGCCATCACGCCCTTGGTCTTTGCTATTACAACCCTGTAGGCATCACCCCACGGGTTCGCATTGGCACTAGCACATAATCTTTCAAAGCAGGTTGGCTTACTAGCTTTTATCCCACTATTAAGCGCTGCGCGTGCAGCAACAAGAGCTACTAGACATTCTGCCCTGTCTTCGTCCGAACGAGCTCTTTGCATAATTCCTCCTCGCACGAAAGCGCGCTGCGCGGAGTTCCGCAATTTCAACCGTCCACCAGTAAACCGGTGACCTCCGATGCCTAGGTCGGCCTAGCATGGTGGCGTCACTCGCTCGCGACAGTACGTCAACCAAATGATCACCGTTCGGATCGGGCATACCGCGATCACCGGCATACGGCATAGCACTCTCTTCGGATCGCTCCCACAAACACTTCGGCATCGAAGTATGATGTCTTCTATGCACGGGTGGTTGGAGTACCGGCTCTACCCGCCACCTGCCGCCTCGTTATCTGCCCGACACCATAGCGAACCGCCTTTTTTTTTTTTAGCGAGTAGGAAAATCTGTTATCAGACACCTGAGAAGACAGCTCAGGGAGTGGGGTTTGGTATCCCGTGAAGATCGTGAAGATCCAGACCCACTAAAACCCTACTCGAGTCTCCAGCCTCAATCCCCCCTGGAACCACCTTATCGGTATTACTTCAGGGAGGGGCTATTGTGCTTAACGCACGCTCTTAGATAACTACTGGACTATGGTAGTTAGGCTGTTTATTCGCCGTTGATCGGCTTTCCAGCGGTTTTGTAGCTCAAGTACGATCTGGGTAGCAGCCGCATTGACCGCACCCCAGTTATCCGAGCTAGAACACATCCTTTGGACTAAGTTATCCGGAGTAGTGTCCTGTCCGCTAACTGCCATCATGTTGCTTCTCACGCCCTCGAAACGAGGGCATATGAAGAAAGCATGTTCTGCAGTTTCCTCAACGTCCGCGCATTCGGGACACTCGGGGGACTCCGCATGCCCAAATTTGTGCAGATACTGTCTAAAACAACAATGCCCTGACAGAATATGTGTCAGGTGGAAGTTGACTTCGCCATGACGCCTGTTGACCCATCCGGATAGTTCCGGGATAAGTCTATGTGTCCACCGGCCTTTTGTGGAATCAGACCATGCCCGCTGCCATGTGATCATCGAGGCCGATCTTGTGGTACTCCGTATGCCTCTTGTTCCACGTTGGTTGAAGCACTCTACGTCCTCGCTGATGATGATACCAATAGGCATCATACCCGCTAAGACGCAGATTGCGTCATGTGAAACTGTGCGGTACGCACTCGCCACTCTTAAGCACATGAGACGATAGGTGCTTTCCAGCTTGGCTAGATAGCTTTTGGTACCTAACGCCGATGACCACACCGGCCCGCCATACCTGAGTATGGACTGGACCACGTTGGCTAAAAGCCTTCGCTTGCTGCCATATACCGCAGAGCTATTAGACATCATACGAGACAATGCCGAAATAGCTGTGGAAGCCTTCTTGCAGGCATAGTCGACGTGGCTCCCGAACTTGAGCTTGTCGTCGACCATGACTCCAAGGAGTTTTAAGAACCGCGTTGACGAAATAGTGCAGTCCCCGACACTGATATTTGCTTGCTGCACCGACTTGCGGTTGTTAACCACGATAACCTCCGTTTTATGATGCGCTAGGTCCAGTTTCCTGGATCGCATCCAATCTTCAACAATGCTTATAGAGTGGGCAGCCGTCAACTCAACCTCTCTGATAGATTCACCGTAGACTTCCAAGGTGATATCGTCCGCAAAGCCGACAATCGCCACCCCTACCGGAAACTTTAGCTTCAACACCTCGTCATACATGACGTTCCACAACACCGGGCCCAGTATGGAACCTTGCGGAACCCCTGAGGTGATTGGAACGCATTTCTGACCCTCCTCCGTGTTGTAGCATAGCACACGATTCTGGAAATAATTTTCCAGAATTCTGTACAGCGACACCGGCACTTGGACGTTCCGAAGCGAGCTGGCTATGGAGTCCCAGCTAGCGCTATTAAACGCATTTCTCACGTCGAGCGTGACAACTGCGCAATAACGAATACCTGTCCTCTTGGGCTGGATTGCCACCTCGGCTGTCTTAGTGACAGACAAGATGGCATCCACCGTAGATTTGCCTTTTCGGAAGCCGAATTGGTTCCTTGACAGACCGTTTGTACCCTCCGTGTACTGTACGAGTCTGTTAAGGATAACCCTCTCCAGCACCTTGCCGGCAGTATCGAGTAGACAGATCGGCCTATATGACGAGGGGACACCCGGAGATTTTCCCGGCTTCGGCAATAGGACCAGGTTCTGTCGCTTCCATCTGTCCGAGAAGTGGCCAGCTTCCAGGCATCTATTCATTACTGCCCCGAATAATTCGGGAGTCTCTAAAATAGCCGCTTTAATGGCCATATTCGGGATACTGTCTGGCCCCGGTGCCTTGCTCACCTTTAGGGATTTAGCGATATCAATGAGTTCCTCGTTCGTAACCGTCACTTCCTCCCCGACCTCCAAACCGCCGTCGCCCACGTTACTTTGGATGTTCGGTTGGGAGGCCGACCATCCTACGCTATGGTCTGAGATACTGGAACGTCGGCCGTGGGACGACTCAGCGGCCTGGGGCCAGGGCCTTGGCTCGTGGCGCGGAAAGAGGCCCTCGATGATCCGCTCCAGCATCTCTGGCGATTGCTCAGCGGGCGCCATCACACCCTTGGTCTTTGCCATTACGACTCTGTAGGCATCATCCCACGGGTTCGCATTGGCACTAGCACATAACCTTTTAAAGCAGGCTCGTTTACTAGCTTTTATCCCGCTCTTAAGCGCTGCGCGTGCAGCAACAAGTGCTACTCGACATTCAGCCCTGCTTTCATCCGAACGAGCTCTTTGCATAATTCTCCTCGCACGAAAGCTCGCTCCGCGGAGTTCCGCAATTTCATCTGTCCACCAGTAAGCCGGTGACCTGCCATACCTAGGACGACCTTTCCTAGGCATGGTAGCGTCACATGCTCGCGACAGTACCTCAACCAAATGATCAGCGTTCGGATCGGGCATACTGTGATCACCGCACTCTCTCCGGATCGCTTCCACAAATACTTCGGGATCGAAGTATGATGTCTTCCATCCACGGGTGGTTGGAGTGTTGGCCCTACTCGCCGCCTGCCGCCTCGTTATCTGACCGACACCATAGCGGACCGCCTGGTGGTCACTGTGAGTGTAGCCATTATCTACCCGCCAGTCTCCTATCAGACCAGGACTGCCGAAAGTCACGTCGATGATAGACTCCGCACCGTTCCTACTGAAGGTACTTGTGTTGCCGACGTTGGCCAGATCTACGTTGAGCTTTGCCAGAGCTTCAAGCAGAATCCGACCCCTATGGTTCGTGCGACGACTTCCCCACTCTACCGCCCAAGCGTTAAAGTCGCTCGCCACAACCACCGGCCTTAAACCTACTCGATCTACCATCCGCGTAAACTGCTCGATAGACCAACTCGGCGGAGCATAACAACTGCAGTAGAACACTCCACCCACTTTGGCAACCGCAAATCCCTCGTCTGCAGTTGACACAACCTCCTGAACCGGGAACCTGCTTGTTGTCCATATAGCCGCCGTCGCAGACCTATCCGAGACCCAGTTGCCGTTTCCGGCAGGGACGCGATATGGATCCGAGAATATGGCAATGTCCATTGGTGACTCAGAAGCTGCTTGGTGTAACAGCTGCTGAGCTGTGCTGCAGTGGTTCAGGTTGAGTTGTGTCACTTGCACTATGAACGTGGCTTAGTCGCCGGCACACCGGCCGGGCACCTTCGACCTCCCGTTACGTGCTTTGCGTCCCGTTTACCGGTACAGATCAGGCACTTAGGAGGCTCCGCGCAGTTCTTTGCTTTAGCGAACCGCCTGATGGTCACTATGAGTGTGGCCATTGTTTAACCTCCAGTCTCCTATCAATCCAGGACTGCTGAATGTCACGTCGATGATAGACTACGCACCAATCCCACTGAAGGTACTTATGGTACCGACGTTGGCCAGATCAACGTTGAGCTTTGCCAAAGCGCCAAGCAGAATCCGACCACTATAGTTCGTGCAACGACTTCTCCACTCTACCGTCCAAGCGTTTAAGTCGCTCGCCACTACCACCGGCCTTAGATACTTGGTCTAGCATTCGCGTAAACTGCTCGATAGACCAACTCGGCGGAGCATAACAACTGCAGTAGAACACTCCATCCACTTTGGCAACCGAAAATCCCTCGTCTGCGGTGATATAACCTCTTGAACCAGGAACCTGCCTGTCGTCCATATAGCCGCCGTCCCGGACCTATTCGAGACTCAGTTGCCGTTTCTGACAGGTTCGAGATGATGGCAATGTCCGTTGTCGACTCAGAAACTGCTTGGTGTAACAGTTGCTAAGCCATGCTGCAGTGGTTCAGGTTGAGTTGTGTCACTTGGCACTAAGAAAATGGCTTGGTCGTGGGCGCCGGCAGGGCACCTTGGGTCTCCCGGTACGTGCTTTGCATCCCGTTTACCGGTATTGATCAAGCACTTGGGAGGCTCCGCACGTACCTGCACTCCGCTATCGTCTTGTATGTGGAACTTTTCTCGATGGTGTCCTTCTTTAACTCAAGGATTATATCGCCCGTGCGTGAGCGGATGTCGTTCATCGCTGTGTCCGGCGTGGCAGGCATACCGCTGCCAGTGTTGCGAAGCCCGCACGCGTGTGGTCTAATTTTCTCACACATGCATGCTCATTCTAACGAACACACCAGCATGAGCATCCCTTTAAAACTCCCGCTTTTGTTTCACCATGCAGTGCAACGAGTTTTTGCACGTATGTGTTTAGCTAACAGCTACAGTTGTCGTTCGTTTTCACCATATCTGCACTTGCTGTAAATTTGTTTGGAAGACTCATTTTGATTCTAAATGGTTCCCCTTTAAGCCGCTATCGACACCCGTTTGAAATACTCGCCTTGATTATTCCATGGCGATCTATGAAACAGGAAGACCATCCTACTAGATTAGAGCCAGTAGGATCGCTGCACAATCCCGTAATTGTCCAGTACTCTAACAACCGGCTGCGAGCGTCAAGTCTTAGAAAGACGTTTAACCCCAAGGCTTTGCTTTTTTTGTGCTACTACTCGACCTCCGCCTTATCATATCCAAACGCTTTACAGGATAAAACTTTTCACTGGTGTTTAAAATAAAGCACTTCAGACAACAATAATCTATAGGTACCTATAAAAATGAATTTCTGTCTGTCTGTATGTTCCTTATAGAATCGAAAACTACTGAACCGATCGGTGTGAAAATCTGCATGTAGGGGTTTTTGGGGCCGGGGAAGGTTTTTTGTTAGGGGGAACTTTGACTACTTTGTCAACTACCACTTTGCCGGGGAAGGTTCTTATGATGGTTAGAGACACCTCGGCCCAGTAAGAGGGGGGGGGGGGGCTCCAATACAAATGAAACACACATTTCTGCATAACTCGAGAAGTAATCAAGCACCTGAATCCAAATTTGGCATGAGGGGTTTTCGGACGCAGGAATTTTTTCTATGGTAAATAAGGACCTCTCTCCTATTTAGGAGGGGGTGCTCCTGTACAAATAAAATGCAAATTTCCTCATATTTCGAGAATTAATCACGCAAATGGAAGCAAATTTGGCATGTGAGAGTTTTAGGAGCCAGAATTTTTTTCTATGGCGAATTATGACCCCACCCCGTTTATGAGGGGGGCTCACATATAAATGAAAGACAAATTTCCTTATATCTCAAGAACTAATTAAGCAAATGGACTCAAATTTGGCATGTCGGGGTTTTAGGAAGCGGGATTTTTTTCTATGGCGAATTATGACCCCTCCCCATTTAAGGCTCCCATACAAATGAAATACAAAATTCCTCATAACTCGAGAACTAATCAAACATATGGAACCATATTTAGCATTTGGGGGATTTTGGAGGCATGAATTTATTTTGTATCCCCCTGCGGTAGGGGGATAAAGACTGTCAAACAAATAAAACAGAATTTTTTGCGCAACTCAAAAACTAATCGAGCTCGAGAAGTTTTGTACACTTCCATAAAACATAACAGTCAACAATAAGACCTCTAAAAACTATCAGCAGCCCCTCCCCCCCCCCCGCAGGAATCACATCTGTCTAGGTTTATTTGTTTTCTTAGGTCTACTGATCTCTATTACTTTTCTTCAGTTGGGTCCGAACGAGCGATAGTGAGTAAGATGATGATCACCTCGAGGATCGAAATGGTACTTTCCACGAAAAGGTTTTCCGTGAAATGGTACATTCCGCGTAAAGTTGTTCGAGAAGTGGTATTTGGCGAAATGTTATACAATCACAGCGAATATTTAAGTGCTATCCGCTTTATTTTATCTGGCTAAGCAACGGGGGGTCACTTTACTGTGAGGAAAAATTCCAAATTTGTATATTAAACCCATTAAACCCATGCTTTCATAGTTACGTAACTGCCAAAATGAATCATCTAAGATTGAGCTCCTCAGAATCTTGCAAAACTCGAGACTTGTGACAAAGTATTTTTTTCATCAGTATTTCTCATGCTTAAGAAAACCAGTGGGTTTTCTTGACGATAATTTTCGAAATATCGTAAACCAACCGACCAGATCAATTTCATACAAATGTTCAACTACCGGATATCCATTATTTCCCAAACTTCCACATCGGATGTAGATTTGTTTTTCTTTTTGTTTTTCCCAAAACTAGATTTGTCCGATGGCTGCTACTGGGCTACCACACCATTCGCATTGACTGATGATGTTGCTGCTTGCTGGTACGAAGTGTGAAAAAATAAATGATTTCAGCCTTTCGATCAACCGATCAGTCGATTTCGTCTTTGTTTGGTCCACGATCGGCGGAGCTATTGATTCGAACACGTTACAATACACAATAAGAAAAAGAAGAATATACTTCTCACACATGGAAACATCACCACAAGTAGACAAAAAAGTTCTTTTCAACAAAAACAGCGCCTTTTATGTATAAATTCTCAAGCTGTTCAGGTGGAGCCGAACGATGTTGAGTGCCGGGCAGGGATGGGTGGAGGAAAAAAATCTCCACCAGAACAATGACGCGATGGACGGATGAAAAATTAACTTTTTGATCGGACAGAAGAAAATTAGTCTAGAAATAATGTGCTATTTCCTCTACCTCCATCAGGGTATGATTATTTCTCGTAGACGGAATGAAGTATACCGCATGCAATATGAAAGAAAGAATTGATTTGGATATATTTGATTGGTTGATTTTCCAGCGCTAAAAAAGCAGTTTGCATTCGCGAGAACTAATGAAACGAAATGAAAAATGACTCTTTACTGGTAGCCGCTGAACAGTTTGCGCGTTCACGCTCAAAATCAAGTGGATGTGTAGTCAGACCTATGACCTATCATCACAATCACCGCACATAACTGCACCGATCGTCATCAAACTTGTCAGCAAATACTTATGCTTCGTCCGTTGAAGCCAGCAGCGGCCCAGCCAATCGCGCTGCGGTCGCGAGTGGCGAGCGAGCCCCATAGATCGTCACTGAGGCGTGGAATTACCCGGGTCATATGTCACCACCAGGCAAGTCGGTTCTTCGCGCTTCAACCTGCCGACGACGACGGACGGGCCGCGGTGACGGTCAAAATGCCGCCGCCTTTCCTTTCTTCCGCTAATACGAAATGACCTGCGATATAAAAAAGTATACCTCTATTAATATCGTTCTTTTGTGCTAGTTGCCTTCACACGCGGTGCCGCCATGCAGCGATGTGCAAATTATTGGTTTTGGTTGGAAAAAATTCGTAAATCTTTTGGTATTAAAACTGATAATTTTTAACTCGCTTCATAACTCTTAATCAATGCTAAATATGAACCTGGAATTAAAGCTTGGACTTGAACTTACATTTGATCTTGAATTTTGAGTAGAGCTTAGATTTGGATTAGGTGTATTTGGAACTTGAAATTAAACTTGTACTTTCATTGGGTCTTGATGGTGGACATGAAATATATGTGTGAATGGGTTAATTGTATATTGAACATAAACTATTATTTTATTTTGATTATAAAGATATAAATTTGGATTTGTATCAGGACTTGAACAAAGATTAGCTTTTAATCGCGGACCTAAATATGGACCTTTGACTTAAAAATAAAATGGAATTTGGTCTTGAGCTACGATTTTTTCTCGGTCTCGAACTAGGAACCTGATTAAGTTTAAGCTTGGGGGTTTAATTTTGACTTAAGGTTGTATTTAGACCAAGGTTTGGATTAGTATCTACACTCATGGACCCACGTTTCAGAATATGAGAAAAGGAGTTGGGTTGACGATCCGCTTGATAAACTCGTTTAGACAACGAAATTGAACATTTATTTTAATATCAATTAAAGATTGGTTGATCGAGACAAAGAAACAAATCACAATTCCTAGTCTAAACCAAATTCATATTCAAAAAAAAAAAAAAAAAAAAAATCATAACCGAAAAAAAATTCGGTCTGGGAAAATATTCCTAGTCAAATTAAACATCGACATCCAAACAAAATTTCCCCTCCCCGACATCCAAACAAAATTTCCCCTTTCCACTCTATTTCCAAAATTTTCTTTATATTCCCCTATCGTCCCTCCATCAATTGTAGAACCATCGTTTCAAAAGAATATTAATATCTATATACTTAGTGCAAGTAAAATTCTTTGTTCACCCGAGAAGTTTTTAATCCAAATATCTAGTTCAAATCCTCGTCCAAATCGCCAAACAAATCCTCCTGTGTAAGTTATAGTCCAAATGTTTAGCCATACCCTTGTTCAAATTTTCTTCTACAGCTTCTCTAAATCCTTCTAAAAACCTTGGTCCACATTCTTGTTCGAGTTTTTGTTCATATTTCTCGCTTAAACTTTTATACAAATTCTTGTTCCAATTTATGTCCAAATTTTCGTCCCTATTCTTGTCCTAGTTCTTGCCATACTCGAATTTTTGTCCACATTCTAGTCCAAATTCATATCCAAGTTCTTGACTAAATATTTTTCCAAATTCATGCCGAAATTTTTATACGAATTATTGTCCAAATTCCTGTCCAATTTCTTTCCAGATTCTAATCCAAATTCCACTCCATGTTCCAGTCCACGTTCTTGAACAACTTCTATTCTAAACTTTTGTCCGAATTCACGTCGAAACCTTTATTAAAATTCTTATTCAACTTTATATTTAACTTTTTATAGTCTTAACTCTTGCCTTAGTCCTTGTACAAATTTATATCGAATTGGTGAATGATCCTCTGGGTTAAAACCACTCCAATAAAAAAAAATAAATCGAAATTCTTGTCCAAATTCTAGTTCATATTATTGTCCAAACTTTTACCAAATTTGCTATATCCAAATTCTTGTCCCAATACTTGTACATGTTCTAACCAAAATTTTTGTCCAAATTCATGCCCAAATTTGGGTAAAATCCTAGTTCTTGCCCTATCCAAATTTTTGTCCATGTTCCAGCTTAAATTTTTGTCCATATTATGCCAAAAGTTTTGCTCGAATTCATGTTTAAATTTTTGGCCCAAATTCTTGTCCAAATTTTTGCCTAAAGCCTCGTCCAAATTCATGTTTAAATTCTTGTCCAAGTTTTTGTCTAAAATTGGATGATATTATTGATATTGATAACTTTATGGCAAAGCCTTGTCCAAATTCTTATCCAATTTCTTGTCCAGATTGTTGTCCAAATTCTTCTACAAGTTTTTGTTCAAATTAACATCGCAATTTCTATTTAATTTCTTGTTCAAATTCACATTGAAATTCTTATCCAAATTGTAGTCTAAATTCATGTCTAAACTCTTCTATAAATTTATGTCGAAATGTTTGTCCAATTTCTTCTCCAAACTCATGTTGAAAGAAAACATTTTTGTCCAAATTACAGTTCAAGTTCCAGTCCAAATTCTTGTCTAAAACCTTATCTTAATTCGAATCGAAATATTTGTCCATATTTTTGTTTACAGTCCCAATTGTGGTTCATATTATTGTCCAAATGGTTATCATTTGAACTCTCGTCTAAACACTTATATGAATTGTTTTGTCTGAATTCATGTCTAGATTCTTGTCCAAATTATTATCTAAAATCTTGTCCAAACTTTTGTCCAAATTCATGTTCAAATTCTTGCCCAAGTTATAATCAAAAATGTTGTCCAATTTCTCGTCTACATTCTTGTAATTTTTTTAAATTATTGTTTCTACTATACTGGGAGTAGGTAGCACTTTGTGAAAAAGGAAATAGAAGTGTAACGTTTGAATGAAAGATTTCAAATGCTAATGACTAGGGTAGACGCACCAGTAGTAGTGGTAGTACCCGTAGTGGTGGAAACTCGAATTATTCCATTATTTTTAGTGAACGAAGCTGAAAAATTTGTATGTCGTTGGATAGATAAAATGACCAGCAATATTATAGGGGGTAAGAGAGCAATTTTGGGGAGGGCGTAAGAGGGGGGTTTCAATACAAATGAAACACAAATTTCCTCAATACTCTAGAACTAACCAAGCAAATGGAACCAAATTCTATGGTGAACTAGGACCTTTGCTTTCTTTAGGAAGGGGAGATCCCATACAAATTTCTTTATAACTCGAAAACTAATCAAGCAAATGGAATCAAATTTGGCCTGTGGGGGTTTTTGGAGGCATGAATTTATTTTGAATTTATTTATTTCATGATGGTTTGAGACCCCTCACCCCTGTGGTAGGAGGATAAGGATTGTCATTCAAATAAAACAGAAATTGGTCATTCATTACAATTTCAACCAAATTTCAAATTTCATTGTATGCATCATAAAACACGAGTGATTTTAAAAAAAAATATCTATATTTCAAAGGTTGCAGGCGTTATACTTATGAACCCCCGTCCACGTATTTTCAAAGTTACCATTGATTAAATGAATAATTGAATCTGAATATTTTGCACTTCTCTTTTAAACATTCACTTAAACAATGACACTCACAGATTCTTATGACCGTACATATGCCCGAAATGCAGTTTAGTTAGTCTTTGATCTGATGATCTGATATAGTCCTACGTCACCCTTTCGGGCAACCCTTAGGGCTGTATACCTTGTAGTTTTTGTCTAAAATCTCATTCAAATTTTTGTGATAGGCCTTGTCCAAATTCTTATCCAAATTCCAGCCTGAGTTCTTGTCAATGTTCTAACCTAAATTATTGTACAAATTCTTGTCCAAAGTCATGTTCCAATTCTTATTAAAATTCCTGTCCAAATTCTTATTGAAATTCCAGTCTAAGTTCAAGTCAAAATTCTTGTCCAAATTCCTGTCCAAACTCTTGTTCAATTTTTTGTCCATATTCTTGTCGAAATTCCAGTTCAAGTTCTAGTCCACATCCTTGTCCAAATTATTGCCCAAATTCCAGGCTAAATTCCAGGCTAAATTCTAGTCCATGTGCTAGCCTAAACTTTTGTTCAAATTCTTGTCCAAAATTTTGTACAATTTCTGGTCCAAATTCATGTTCAAATTCTTGCCGAAATTCCTGTCCAAATTCTTGTCCAAATTTTTGTCTGCAGTCTTGTCCATATTCATATTCAAATTCCTACCTAAATTCTCGTTCAAATTATTGTCCAAGTTTTTGTCTCAAATCTCATTCAAATGTTTTCGTCTGAATTTTTGTCCAAATTCTTGCCCAAATTTCTGCCAGAATCGTTGTCCAAATTTTTGTCTGCAGTCATGTCAACATTCTTATTCAAATGCAAATTTAAATTATTAACTCTTACAAATTTATGACGAAATTTTCATCCAACTACTTTTTCAAATTCATATTCAAGTTCTTGTCCTACTTCCTGTCCAAATTCTTATCCAATTTCTTGTCCAGATTCTTGTCTTAATTCCAGTCCAACTCCTTGTCCAAATTCTTTTTCAAATTTCAGTCCAAATTCTTGTCCAAGTTTTTGTCTAAAATCTCCACTAAATTTTTATGCAAAGCTTTTTCCAAATTTTTGTCCAAATTTTTGTCTAAATTGTTGTTCAAATTGTTGTACAAGCTCATGTCTAAACTTTTGTTCAAATTTACGTCGAAATTTTTATTTAAATTTTTGTTCACATTCATATTTGAATTCTTGTACAGATTGTGGTCTAAACTCTTGTATAAATTTATGTCGAAATGTTTGTCCGAATTCTTCTCCAAATTCATGTTCAAAATGTTGTGCGCATTCTTATCTAAGTTCCAGTTCAATTTTTTGTCCAAGTCTTTGTATAAAACCTAAAATTGTGTCGAAATTGTTGTCCAAAATCTTGTCTGTAGTCTTGTTCAAATCCATGTCCGAACTCTTGTCCAAATTCTAGTCTAAACTGTTATACGAATTCTTGTACGAAATCTTGCGCGAAATCATGTCCAAATTCTTGTCCTAGTTCTTGATCGAATTCTTGCCTTATCCAAATAATTGTCCATGTTATAGCCTTAATTTTTGTCCAAATTCATCCCACAATTTCTGTATTAGTTCTAAGTTCTTGCCCCAATTCTTTTGTTCAAATTGTTCAAATATTTATCTAAAACCTTGTCAAAATTCATGTTCAAATTCATTCCCAAATTATAGTCCAAATTTTTCTCCAAATTCTTGTCCAATTTCTTATCCACACTCTTCCCAAAATTTTGACAAATTCAAGTCCAACTTTTTGTTCAAATTCTTGGCTAAATTCCTGTCAAAATTTTAGTTTAAAGTTTTGTCAAAATTCTTGTCTAAATTCAAATTTAAATTTTTGTCCAAATTCCTGTCTAAACTCGTTTACAAATTCATGTCGAAATTTGTGTGCAAATTCTTCTCCAAATTCATGTTCAAGTTTTTGTGCACATTCTTGTCCAAATTCCAGTCTAAATTTTTATTCAAGTTCTTGCCTAAAATCTTATCTAAATTCATGATAGGAAAACTTTTGGCCAAATTACTGTTGAAATTTTTGTCTACAGTCTTGACCAAAGGCTTGTTCATATTATTGTCCAAATTAGGTATTATTAAATACTTTCCCGAGCCTTGTCCGAATTTTTGTTCAAATTCTTGCCCAAATTCCAGCCCAAGCTCCAGTCCAGTTTTGTCTAAATTCTTGCTTAAATTAATGTCAAAATTCTTGTTAAAGTTCCTGCTTAAAACCTTGTCCAAGTCAAAGTCCAAGTTCAAGGCCATGCTCAAACTCTTGACCAAGGTCAAATGCTTATTCATGTCCAAGTACCTGATCCAGTCCAAGTGCCTGATCCAGTCCAAGTGCCTGATCCAGTCCAAGTGCCTGATGCAGTCCAAATGCCTGATCCAGCCCAAGTACCTGATCCAATCCAAGTGTCTGATCAAGTCCGAGTGCCTGAACAAGTCCGAGTGCCTGAACAAGTCCGAGTGCCTGAACAAGTCCGAGTGCCTGAACAAGTCCGAGTGCCTGAGCAAGTCCGAGTGACTGAACAAGTCCGAGTGACTGAACAAGTCCAAGTCCAGGTCAAGGTCCAGGTCCAGGTCCAGGTCCAGGTCCAGGTCCAGGTCCAGGTCCAGGTCCAGGTCCAGGTCCAGGTCCAGGTCCAGGTCCAGGTCCAGGTCCAGGTCCAGGTCCAGGTCCAGGTCCAGGTCCAGGTCCAGGTCCAGGTCCAGGTCCAGGTCCAGGTCCAGGTCCAGGTCCAGGTCCAGGTCCAGGTCCAGGTCCAGGTCCAGGTCCAGGTCCAGGTCCAGGTCCAGGTCCAGGTCCAGGTCCAGGTCCAGGTCCAGGTCCAGGTCCAGGTCCAGGTCCAGGTCCAGGTCCAGGTCCAGGTCCAGGTCCAGGTCCAGGTCCAGGTCCAGGTCCAGGTCCAGGTCCAGGTCCAGGTCCAGGTCCAGGTCCAGGTCCAGGTCCAGGTCCAGGTCCAGGTCTAGTCCGGTTCGAGATCCTTAGGTCCTTAGTCCTTCAAACAAACGCTTTGGTAGAACTAATCCGCTGTTTACGCTATTGTTGTGCTCTTCGCGCTCTATCTTAATTCAAGTACTTAATTTTAATCAAGTTCGTTAAATAATGAATTATTTGTAAAACACATTATCGTTAAGCTTCTGTTTTCTGTGCTGCATGGAATGTAAATCTGCTCTATATGGAGGGATCAACTGGATTGACTGTATATTGTTTTTTTCTGGAGCAAATGTTTTTCAAAACATTTTGCAGTGGAGATTTTATAATCATTAATTCAAATTTATAGTCTAAGTGCATGATTAGTTTAAATCCCTATAAAAATTCCCAATTAAAATTTATATTTGCATTGATTGCAATCATGGAACCAGTGCCAAGCAAATCCAAATATACATAAACAATTATCCTGCTAAACCGTATATTCCAACACCGTTCCCTTGCCAGTGACCACAAAAGCGAGTCAATTTCATCACGCGCGCCCAAATCGAAGCACCTTTGGCACTGCTCTCCCACCTGAGAAAGACGTCTCTCGAGCAATTGTCCGCTGCGTGCCGTTGGCTTGCCTTTCCTGTTCGGTTTAGCATCTGTACCATGTGGCCGCGCTCCGATCCAGCAAATCCAGTCCCATAGAAATGCTCATGACTTTCCGTGCGAGACATTATGACGACCGGGGAAGACCCCGGTCCCCGCGCGTTCCACGTTCCACGATCCACGATCCACGCATCGCAGCTTCTCGGGAGCCCGCGAAAGCACCGGACAGGAACAAGCCGATGAGATACGACCAATAGGTCATAATCGTCATAAATATGGGCTGGCTGGCTGGCTGGTTGGCTTGCCATGGCCGCGGCAACTATTGGCCGCGAGGATGCCAGCTTTGCGATCGCGCCGACCGGCAGACGTAAAACTAAATGCCTAAAAGCGCCGACAAAGTCGATTATTGTTATTGGTTGTTTGGAGCGATTTGATGGTGTGTCTCGGTACGTGATGGGCTTATAGAGTTGGCACTTGTGCAGGCGGGTGTGTGAAGCCGTTGCGTGCTCTTGCTTTTGCGGTCCTGTTTCAGCCTGCCGACCGATAAGCTGAAACGCAAAGTTGTGTCCAGAAAATATTACTTTTTTTCTAATTACTGCTGAATGCTGATGCTTGCCGCAATATGTTTGGCGACTGGCGGTCTCATTCAGTGAGATGATTTTGCCATCGCGGGAATCTGGTAGACGTGAGATTGAATAAAGTCTAGAATAATAAAGGCATTTTTCATGCACTTTCTCGTACACATTTTCAGTACGTTTCCCATCGACAAGTGGAAAAGTAAAATAATTCGTTTTATAATTTTCTTCGCTTCACTTAGCGTAGGTCATGTTTCAGAGAAATAAAGCTAATTTCTATCGAAATGGATAATCGGAGGAAGAGCCAACAAATCCCATTAAATCTCGGCAATTCGTGAAGCGTTTTCCCTTCCTCAGGCCCAAATGAATCGATAGCCCTTCGATTTTCATTCTCAACTTTTCATGAATGAAAGGAGATTCGATACCGAATCGTTACACGCGGCCGTCGGAGGCCACGGCATTCCTGCGGTAAGCGGTCCGGTGAAGACCGAGAAAAAAGCACTTGCCACGGTTCGGCTCAACAATAGCTCCATGAATACGCTCATTCCAGTAGCCTGAAAAATAGTTAATTATCAATTTTTTACACTCCCAAAACTATTCGAATGTGAGCGGGCATCTACACTTCATTCAACTGAATGTATACATATACCTTCCTACCTACCTACTCACATACACGGAACATTGCGCAATTTAGCGGCTGTCGATAGACGAGTTTTTGGGGTACACAATAACCGCAATATCACTTCCATCATCTTCATCATCATCATCATTACGGGGTACAATCGGTTGGGTGAGATTGTTGGGTGCTGGCTCCGGTCGAAAAAAGTACGCTGCCAGCAAAAAAGGTGAACCAAAAGAGAAAGAAGCCGATAGCCCAATCTTCTCGGTTTCCCTGGGCTGAAAATGTTTCTTTTTTTTCACACATTAGAATATAGACCTGACTAGGATTGTTTTGTAGCTTATCGATTAGTGTAGTAAATCATACGATCATCGTGGTATCATTAGTCACTGGCAGTGTCTATTCAACAATC
Source organism: Sabethes cyaneus (assembly GCF_943734655.1). Taxonomy (NCBI): domain Eukaryota; kingdom Metazoa; phylum Arthropoda; class Insecta; order Diptera; family Culicidae; genus Sabethes; species Sabethes cyaneus. Next base: position 76,468,220 of record NC_071354.1, on the reverse strand, counting down.
ACTTTATAACTCTTTTCGTTGTGCTGAAACAGTCGAGGAAGTATTCGTCCTTACTTCCATTATAGTTTTTAACGATGTTTTCGTCATATGCTCGTTCAGGGTAAAACCAGAACATAAAAGTATTTATCTATGTTCTATGTTGTATGTTCACATACTAGTGACATTATTATATGCATCACACCGAACAATTAAGAAATGTTTTTAGAAAATTATTTTCATCCACTACCTAATATTTTTTAAAAATTTTTACAAAGCAAAATTGAGAAATGATAATTCATCTTCGAACGTATATCACACTTCAAGACTATTTATTAAAATATACACATTATACAAATAATGCAAATATATTGATGACAATTTGAAGCAAAATAGGAAAGTACTAATTCCCATCTTCGAAGATCCTGAGATCCCTTAGTTAGATAATAGGTAACGAACTACGAACCGAGTAAGTGTTGCTTCAATGACCCTCCCTTATCCAATTTTCCACTCTTTCCCCATCATGTTCTAATGCAATTAATAACTGGTTCATGTCCGCCAGTCTGGTAGACCAAAGGGATGGAATTAGAGATCTCCATTGTCGACGGTTACCCGCTTTGGCTTTCAGCAGTTACCAGGACATGTTGTCGTTACCCAGTGAACCACAAATCGTGTATCAATGTATGAAAATCATCTTAAATATCTCTAAACAAAATCGAAGTCGTATACAAAATTTATTATATCGCACCCGAGATTATATTCAATCGTACAAAATGCTGACAACTGATTCACATACGATTTCCATCACAGAGTTGTATAGCATTGTGGAACTAATCATGTTGAGTCGTATCTCATCGTAAACAAATACTTATGATTATGATTGTGAATTGTTTACTCATAATTTGCAGTACGTATATCGCCTCCAAAATAGTACGCAGATGCTGGTTTCGTACAACTAATGCAATTTTTCTAGATGTACGTCAGTAAATATTCCTCAGTTGTTACTTTGAAAAGCGTACGGAAATGTTAGCTGGGTAACAGCCCGCATGTCGTTGGCTAAGCTGCATCGGCATTAGCCTCTGGGTCTGCCTTTTTTCGTTGTCCTTTCGGACTCCTGTCTAGTGCTTCTTTGCAGATCTCGTTCGCTCCTTCCCTCAAAGCGTGACCGATCCAGTTCCACATACGTTCTAGAACTTCTGTTGCTATCGGCCGATGACATCGACGTCAGCAGTCTTGATATCACAATCCGGTGTTATCTGGCTACAAAGATATTGAAAGGCTTCCACCTGCTCAAGCTGTTGTCCTGCTACCGCAAAGTTTCTGGAATTGCCAGTGTCCACTACCATAAACTTAGTCTTTGATACATTGACTGTAAGACCTGTTGCCTGTAGAGCTCTCGAACAGATCATCTAACTTTCTTTGTCATTTAACTCCTTCATTAGAGGGCAACCAAATGCAAGCTTCGATATGGTCTACTGTCAATTGCTCCGACTAATCCAAAATGATGCGAAATTGTTAGACCGGTGAACACCGGTTCGACAACCGGAACGACCGGTTCGACAACCGGAACGGCCGGTTCGAACAACTACTGTGTAACGTATGCATTGCAAAATGGACTTTTCTGGATGATGGTGGATGGATGGTGATAAAAAAACTAAGACAGTTAATTGAGTTTGATAAATTTCCCATAGAAGGTAATTATATTGGCTTACTTGAAAAAAAATTCTACGCCCTTGCGAGCGACCTTCCGGCAGTTTACCGGAACATTTGCCATGGCGGACGAAAGCATGCGTGTAAGCATGTTTTTGAGTTCTTTCCTCGTTTTGTTCCTTCAATTCCTCCTCAGTTTTCGCGACAAAATTGTTGGAGTAGCTCTTACGCTTCAGATTTGTCCAGAAATCCTCGATGAGACGCAGCTAGGGGAAGTAGAGCGGGTTCGCCGACATCGATATTCAGCTGCTCCATCTCCTCCAACGATCGCTTCGAGTAGTGGGCCGACGCCAGATCCGGCCAGAACACCGCGTCTGCGCGGCAGCTCAAATCTCGGCAAATTTTGCCAACTTCGGTGTTTCTTTTTAAGTGTGTATGATCATTTTTGGAAGGGATGAAGTTGATAACTCACAATTTATCCAAGTAACATTTTTAGTTTTATTACCTTCTTATAATAGCTGGTAAAGGGCTCGATAACGCGTACTTATAGGCATAAAAGAGGTAGCGGTCCTCTCCGTACTTTCTCGTGGGAGCAGCCGGAATACGAACACCCTAGTGTGGAGGTGTGGAGGTCGGGTAACCAACCCCAGTGAAAAATAAGGTCGTATACTGATAGGGAAGGAGACACTCACACTTCCGCTGAGTGTCGGCAAAAGAAATAGCCTTGCCAACCGTGAGCGCCTGTCTCCAAGTTAGGGGCTCATTAAGATGATCCCACTGCATAGATCGTCGTTTCCTTACCAAGTACGTGGCTGGATCCTAGGTTAAGGGCGGCGTACAGCAGTACATTCTGCTACCGAAACACTCTCGAACGCACAGCCTCGCAGCGTCTTTCTGTACAGCCCGCTCACGAGGAAAGCCAATGGCAAAAGCACGTGAGCGAGACCAATATATTAAAGTCAGTTCCATTTGGAAGTTGGCCGCACAAAATTTCCAATTTCTTGTTTATCGTAAGGTCAGGCATTAATTTTGTATAACGGTAATCTTTCCAATAGATGGAGCGAACGATATGATAAAGTGATGAAATTAAAGGTGGTTATAATATCCAAACAAATAGGGTTAAGATGTGAAGGAAAAAGAGAGGAAAATTAGATAAGAGAAGGTCATTAAAGCAACGCTTCTAAAGGGTGTCCCATATCAAATTGCACCACGGAAGAAACGCTGTAGAAAATTACCTATTTGACCGATCCTTTTCAAACTTTCAGACAACAAAATAAAACCCATTGGTAAGCTTTTGGCATATTTGTTTCATTCAACTTCATAACCGTATGCTCGCCCCTTACGCTTAACTCCACTCAATAAGTTTTGTACAACCTAGCTGCAGCTTCTTCTGTACGGAAATCCACTTTTTTTCATGTCTTCCTCAGACTAGATCTCCTTGGGATGCTTCCATAGTGCTTGATTCGTAATAGCCTAGTATTTTTCGATGGGCCTTAGTTCCGGTGCGCTGGAGGCGTTCATGTCCTTGGGTACGAAAGTGACTCCGTTGGCTTCGTACCATTCCAATACATTCTTTGAATATTGGCAAGAAAGTAGATCCGGCCAGAAGATCGCAGAGCCTTCGTGTTGCTTCGACAGAGAAGGCAGATGTAAACACTCCTTGAGGTAGATCTGCCCGTTTACAATCCCGGTAGTCATGAACGGCGTACTCCGTTTGCCACATGATGTATTTTTTGGACAAATCATGTATTTATTAGCAAACTATAAAAGTTTATGCATCCTTACTTCCTCCGGAACATCAAACTTGTGCTGGACGGTGAAGTACAGTAACCCCGTAAGCTGTCGGAAGTCCACCTTGCCATAAGTCATTCATGATGAGCGGGTTGAGGATTTTCCAGGTGTTTGCGCAAAATAAATTCACAACGTTGCTTTTCGAGGGACGCCATTTTTTCCAATTTTCGAAAAACTGACCGCGATAACAATAGAGTGTCAACAATACAATCTAAACTACTCTTACTCAAATTTTCAAGAGAAAATACCCAATGGATAATTTTCTACAGCGTTCCTTCCGTGATGCAATTTGATGTGGGACACCATTTAGGACGTAGAACGTTCCTCTTTACCCATGCTGGAGGATCCACTTTCCACCAGGTTTGGTTTGCTTTGCACGATCCAACGTTAACGTTTTCCGGTTACGTGTAACGGGAAACTAGCAGTCATTAACTTTTCATCGGAAAGCCCAGTTTCGGAAGCAGTTTTTGGGCGCAAAAGCGGGATTCTGTTCATAAAATGTAAATACTACGTTCTTCTTGCCAATCTGAACAGAGCGAATATAATTTCATGGACAGAATTTTTGTTTCAAACAAAAAAACTGCTTTTGGAATTGGCAGAATCGATGACGACTAATTTCACCTTAAGCGCGGTATTTACCTTCGATTTTAGAAATTTGGAAGCCTTGGCGATCTTTTTTGCTAACCACTAAATTATTTGACGTTTTCTGCGTTCTATCTTCGATAACATTTTAACGCGTGTATCAATCCTGATGGCATTTTTACCACAAGTAACATACCTATGAAATGGAGGGTATGAAATAAAGAGAGTTACCTGGAAGGAGCGTCAAAAATAGCCCTGGCTCTCTCCAGCTCCCACCTAGCGCCTCCACGCAGATCTAAGTCAAATGATGACGGTCGATGGCCTTACCCGAAAATGCTTCATGTACTTACTGGAGCAGCTAAGCTAGGAGGTGCGAACTAGAGCGCCTGTTCTCCAGGTGTGGGGCGGCTCACAGAGCGTCTGTCTCGGGTGGCTGAATATGCAATGCTATATCCGGCAAGCTATACCAAAGATGATTGACCCATCAGCGGGATGTAGGTATCGCGACCCCGGTGAGGTAGTATACCAAAAATTCAATTACCACGAATAACGAAGAAAGAAATTCAGATAATGATTGGAAACTTTGGTACCTGGAATGTCCGAACTCTTCATGGACCGGCACGGGCTGGCTTGCTTGCTCGAGAGCTGCATCAACTCGGAGTGGAGATCGCTGCTATTCAGGAAGTTCGGTGGCCAAATTCCGGAGAAGGGAGTTCCGTGCAGTAGATCCTATTGCAGGCACTTCGTTCAAGTACCACATCTACTACAGTGGTGGCAAAAAAGAAGAACATGGAGTCGGTTTCGTAGTGTTGGGAAAACAAAAGCAAGGAGTTATCCGGTGGAGGCCCGTAGATGACCGTATATGCGTGTTGAGGATTAAAGGCAAATTCTTTAACTACAGCCTAATCAACTTATACGCACCGACAAATGATATATACGATGATGCTAAGGACGAGCTTGAGAGGACCTATGGACAGTGCCCAAAATACGACGTGAAAATCATTATCGGAGATACGCAGATCGGGAGGGAGAAATTCTTCCGTCCAGTCATTGGAAGACATTGCCTTCATCTGTAGACCAATGCTAACGATCTGAGGCTCATAAATTTTGCCGCGGACAGTGGAATGGCCATCTGTAGCACCTCCTTTCCGCGTTTGAATATTCGGAAACACGCCTGGAGGCATCCAAATGGAGACTCTAGCTTTCAGATCGATCATGTCTTGATTGACAGTCGATACTTTTCGGATGTTATCGATGTACGGTCTTTTCGGGGACCAAATATCGACTCGCGCAAGGTTGTCGAACACGGCGAAAGCTCGCACTGAGAGGACGCTGCGTTTCAACATCCAGCGGTTAACGGCAGACGGCGTAGCAGTGGAGTACGGCAGGAAGCTTGACCAATGAATCGCAGAACAGCAGGTAGAAGGAGAAGATATAAATGGGCTGTGGAGGAACATCCATGGTGCCATCGAAACAGCTGCGAGAAAGGTGGTAGGCACGACGCGTGGAAGACAGCGTAACAGCTGGTTTGATGCCAAATGCCAGAGAGTGACAGATGAAAAGAACCAGGCCAGGAGCTGCATGCTCACTGCGGCAATGCGTCAAAACAGAGAGACTAGTGCTCATTTGTCCAATTTTAAAAAAGGGACATCGACTGGAGTGTAAAAACTATCGAGGAATTACATTGCTCTATTCTGCCTACAAGGTGCTTTCCCGTATCCTGTTCTGCAGACTGAAGCCGTTAGCGGAGTCTTTCGTCGGCGAGTACCAAGCTGGTTTTCATGAGCGTCGCTCCACGACGGATCAGATGTTTACCCTGCGACGTTAGTTGCTAGAGAAGTTCCGGTAGTACAACTCGCAGACACACCATCTGTTTGTGGACTTTAAAGCGGCGTACGATTCAGTTAAACGAAATGAGCTGTGGTAGATAATGCTAGAACATGGTTTTCCGACGAAACTAATTACGGTGATTCGTGCGACGCTGGACTGATCCGAATCATGCGTTAAAATAGTGGGTGAGACTTCAATTGCTTTTGTGACGTTGGGTGGACTGAAGCAAGGGGATGCACTCTCTATCCTGCTATTCAAGATTGACTTGGAAGGTGTATTACGAAGGGCAAACGTGGAAAGGAATGGAACTATCATCACGAAATCTCACATGCTTCTTGGTTTTGCGGATGACGTCGATATCATCGGAATCAACCGTAGAGTAGTGGAAGAGGCCTTCAGACCTTTTAAAAGAGAAGCGGCGAGATTGGGACTTACCATTAACACCGCCACAACGGAGTATTTGGTTGCTGGTAGGGAACGTGGGAGCCCAAGTGGTTTGGTGCCGAGGTGGAGTTAGATGGGGAACGATATGAAGTAGTGGAGGAATTCATATACCTTGGTACACTCGTGATATGTGACAACGATGTAAGCCGCGAAGTGAAACGACGAGTTGCACAGTTGCGACAGTTGCGAATCGGGCTTTCTACGGATTACGTAGCCAGCTCAAGTCCCGTAGTTTGCTAATTCGTACAAAACTGGCGCTCTACAGAACACTAATCCTCCCGGTGGCCCTTTACGGACACGAATCATGGACGCTAAAGGAAGCTGATCGGCGAGTGCTAAGGATTTTTGAGCGTAAAATTCTGCGATCTATACTTGGCGCCAAAATGGAAAATGGAGTGTGGCGCAGACGCATAAATCACGATCTGTACCAAGTATACAAATATGCTGATATAGTGAAGGTAGTGCAATGTGGTAGGCTGCGGTGGGCTGGACACGTGGCCAGAATGCCCGACGAAAGAGTAGCCAAAACTATTTTCAGCCGAGAACCAAGAAGAGGCCGTAGACTCCGAGGCAGACCCAGCACCCGATGGGTGCGTGCTGTCGAAGACGATGCACGTTCAGCTGGTGTTCGTGGGGATGGGAGAACGGCAGCCAAGGATCGACGGTACTGGAGGACCATAATTCGTTCGGCGCAGGATCGGTAAGTGGACCGTTGCCACTAAAGTAAGTAAGTAACATACCTTACAGATCGAAACGCTATCATTAGTTTCTTGGCACGATAACTAGAGGCGCTGCAGTAACTAGAAAGAAGGGGGGCTCCGTAGCCGCAAGGTTATCGGGTCTGCTTTGACAAGCGAGTGGTCGTGGGTTTGAATCTTAGTAGAATCAAGCCATTCCTTGTCAAGTGACTTTAGCATGGGTACATTCTCAGGCCCCTCATTTACCCTTCCTTCATGCTGAATTCTATATTTACCCTCTGAAACCTCTTAACAGTGCAAATGTTCCCCTATAGTAAAGTGTACTGGTCAGAGGTACGAATGAGTCCTCGCCAGGGACGGTTATAATATGCGATAGTACTGGAAGCGAGGAATAAGTAGGTAAAGTTGATCAAGCTTTGAAGGAAGGGTAAACCCTAATACACACAAGCACGCATAAAAATTTAATAAGCATATCGTTCATTCAATAACGACTACCGTGACCGCACATAATTGCGATCAGCTCCTAATTCCGATCACTCAACCTAAATGGTCAATTTTTAGAAAATTGAGCCAAAACCTGTAGTAAATGAGCACGCTTAGTTATTGTGCTTTGTGTTTATGTGTCAGTTGTTGAGAAATGACTGCCTTTGGAGCACCATGCACTTCAAAATAGCTAATAGCTCTTCCAATTTCAAACGGATTTTGATCATAAACGATGCAGCAGTTGTATGGCTTTCTTGAAAAGATTGTTTGCCAATCGCTAAATAGTGAATAACGAAAGCTTTCAAGCTAAAAATTCTCCATACATTTTCCGTACGATGGTCTTGCTTTCCAGGCACGGACGACCATTATACATACCAAGCTTGTGGCTGCTGCTGATTAGCTTAAGCAAGCGTAAGCATAGGCACAAGCATAGGATTCCGCCCGTGTGCTGCTACTCCGTTATTGACCAGGACAGATGAAAATTACAAAATGATGGCTGGAAAAAGCATGCTTAGGACAGCGCACTGTTCCTTTTTGTGCAACCTTATCAGGTCCCTGCGTGCTGATCAATACAGACGCCGGCCACGTCCGAATGCGGGTTCTGGTGGGATGGGAAGGAATGTTAGTCCAATACTTGTTGCTAATAAAAACCAGGGAATCCTCTGCATCTTCACAAGCATCAAGCTTGTGGCTGCTGCTGATTCAAGACAAAGAAGCAAAATAAACTTGCGTGTTTTTTGTTTACTACAAAGCACAGTATAGCCTAGGTGCTACATTCTGATTTGGAATTTTGACCTGTTTTTATACAACAGACTTCGTAGCCTGTAAGAATACGGGACAATTGTGCTACAAATCCTTTGACTCTTTCAGTCGAGATTCGAACATGTGACGTCTAGCTTCCTGATCAGATGATTCTAGCAAAAATCTTACAGAATTGTTATTTCTATCAAACTTTGTAATAAATGATTCTACCTTTGTCACAATTTGGTTATACAGCAAGACAGAATACTGATTTTTGTTATTCATATGGATATAAACTAGATAAAATTATATCATAATTTGATATATTTGTGATATGCCTTGAGCAAATTTTGTTACAATTTTAGTTATTTCAACTGCTAACGAGACCAAGTTTATAACAAAACGCAAAGGAGACTTTGTTATAAAATACTTACTATCTAGACCTCATCCTGTTATAAATTTGATATATTCATTTGATCGGGTTATTAAACCAGTGGCTGCTGGTCAACTGAAAGGCTCAGACGTTTTACTTTTCTAACGCTGCAAACAAGCGACAGCGCAGTTATGAACTATCTTATTAATGCGTGTTCTTTTAATATAATAACAATAACATATTATTTTGAAGACTTAAGTTTTCTCCTAGAACTTTGTTAATCGCTGGATGCGTGAGGCAAATTTCTATACTGAAATACTTCGATTATGGCACTGGTAAAAATATTCGGTTTTGATATCACAAAATAGCTCACCTGCCATAAATACGGTACAGCAAGATAATATTATTATTATACTGTTTGTTTTTTCTCACTTTACGCTATTTTACGCTACACATATACCAATATGGTGTAAACAGTTTTATTTAATATTCGAGGTTTCTTCGCGAAAACCAGCCTCACGTAGTTCTACACCAACTACGCGGTCATGTCTGGAACACAACTTTTCTGATTTGATTTTTACTATTATTTATGATCAAAGCTTTATGAAAACGTCGAAGTGACCCAATTTTATTGTAATTGTAACAGTTGAACAAAGATAAAAAAAGATGAAAGTTTTATAATCCGCTTGTCGATCTTTTGAGTACACAAATTTTATGAATATTAAGCTAATGATAATAATGATCATTAACGCAAGCAGAAGATGACTGGTAGGGGGATTGTCGTCAAACTACATAAAAGCAATACATTTCAGATCCATTTGGTACGAGTTGACAAAAGTTTTTTGCTTTAACAGCTCATTATGACGTGATCGGAATTAGATACACCTGTGATCGGAATTAGAATCACCCCTTATAATTGATGATCGGAATTAGGTGCACTGATGCATCATACTATGATGCATTTTTTTTAACTTTCGGTAAATAATTTAGGCATTTTAGTATTTTTCCATTAAACATAATTGAAAATACTTGCTAAAGACATACACAGTGTTAATAAATATCAAAGCTATATTTTTCAGTAGGGACTCAAAGATGATTAGGTGATCGGAATTAGGTGCTTTCACGGTATAGCAAAAAGAAATGCAGTGCAGGTCATACAGCAAACACCCGGGCAATATCACAATAGATCAACTATACTGGTCGCAGTGATGAGTCCACACATGGAAAAAAAACTAGAAAGAAGCTGCCAGATACAAACTGGAACAGACTTTCGTGAAAAAAACAATACAATAGGATTTCGAATTTGGCAACAAACGCGTGTCGTCTATGTTGTCAAAAGCGGACCGTGCTAAAATTTGCCGTTCCTCTGTATTTTTACATGTTTACATGTTGGACTTCAGCTCTATTGAATAGTTGGTCTTCATATCATATCTCGTTTACTATGATGAGCTTATTATACTCCAACGTGACTGAAAATAGCTACAAAGTTAGTGTCTGCTCCAAATTTTTATCACATTTATGTCTCAAACCAATAACAGAATAGCTATAACAATGCTCAACTTCACAATCGCACATTTCGACGTGTTGGTTACCATCAAATGAGTTCTTTATTCCCTGAACAGATCTGACGCTAGTACATTCTCCGATTGTAAAATTTTACAATTCCATCGGATTGCAAAGTTTCGTTCGTACTGTCGTAACATTACCGAAAATTATTATTGACTTTTTCCGGCCCGACTCGTTTAGGGTTCATGATTGCAAAAGTTCTCTGCTCCTTGCATTCGGGTGTGCCCACAGTATCGGTACGGTGGTGTGCTGATGCTGTGCAAACGAAAGGCAACAATTCGAGTGAAATCCCATTTTCTCAGTGGTTTTGAAAAGTGCTTTAACCGAGAGCAGAAACGCTCGCATAGACCGCTCGTCTCCGTCGCGTTGTTGCCAGCCCGCCTGGGTGGCCGGCAAATATCAAAGGAATTCCTGGTCCCGAAAGTCAGGTCGATCTATTCCTTTCCCACCCCCGCCCGATTGCCATACGGCTGTGTCTTCGTTCGCACTCACAACAGAAACGCCTCGGCCAATTGTTATTTTCGATGTTTTGGTATTGTGTGACCCTGCTTCGGGGGACTGCTTCGTGGCCGCTTTCCGACGCGTGGTGGTGGTGGACGGCGGCCGGCCGGGATGGTGTTTGATGATGATTATGAAGAAGATTGCCTTTTCTGTTTTGTGGAGAAAAACCTGGGAAGGTGGTCGCGAACTGGAGAGGTACTGACCCATAGCTGCCAGCCAGGGTATATTGTGCGCTACAAATGAGACTCTCTGGGACCATTGTGTTACCGTCAGAGGAGATGGTTTGGGCAGGAAATTCAAACGTTTCGTCTCGAAGGTGCTAATGTCCCGCTTTCGATGATCGTACAGTCGTTAAAGTGTCGGGACAATAGCAGAATCCATAACAAAAATTGAGCCGATCTTCGGAAAGAAGTGGTCAAGAGTTTTTATTTTGGGAATTTGCTTCACATACTCACTTGCTAAGGCAATCGACATGATGAAATCAACGATTAGTTTAATTTGGGGTACACGATATCGACTATTGAAGAACTTGCTTTATTAACGACATCAAATGAAGAGAGAATGAGCACATAAATATTAAGTCAGGTGTGGTAAACTGTCATGATCAATCATATCAATACAGCACCGTAGTGGTTGTTGTTTCATACAATAAAACATCATTTTTAAAATGACCACTGGCTGAACAAATATTTTCAAATTATGACCATTATTTTAATGCTTTGTTTTTCTCCCAAGAAATGATTAAATTTCAGTAAACCTCTAATTTTGGGATCAAACTAGAAAAACCCCTAATAGCCTAAATTAATCTATGGCAATGGGCTCGATCGATCGAGCGGCACACAGTGCCTAGTCCCATTAATCCCAAAAATTATCCTTCACATGTAAAGAAGATAGAACCGCGAAATGACTAATCGACATCTAATGATCGTTTCACCGAGCTCAACACAGCCGAATCCCGAAAACCGACATCTATTCCTTTGGGCCCACCAGAATAGCATAACATTTGTGGCAGCGTATTACAACCGAACCCATTAAATAACTCCCATTTAAATTCATTTTTTTTTTCTATCCTCATACTCAGGCGTTGATGCTGTGAACTGGGAATTATATTTCGCTTTCTACTAGACTGACTCACCTTAGCCACAGACGAACTGTTGCGCATAAAATAAAAACCAAATTCTAGCAAGTATTTTTACTTATTGCCCTCATTTATTTTCCACCCTATTGTCTGATCTTGTCGGGGATGCGCAGCCTCTCCTGTACTTCCCTTTTCTACCCAGGCTCAATTCAGCGCCCAACTGTTTGGATTTTTTTCTCATCTTCTACGAAAGGATACGTTTGGCTGTGCATAGACATTACCACCTACTTTGAGATTTTTTATCCATCTCTTAATAACCCGAGTAAAGACAGTGACACCCTGGCCTGGGGGTGGCTAATTTTCAGGCTTCAGCTCCATTTCTCCTTCGCATGCCGGGAAGGGTGGAATCGTTTCACTTATCTTTATGTGTATCTTGTTTGCATTAGTTGCGGCAATTGCGAAGGATGCTGAAGTACAAAAAAAGATTCATGATCTCGCAGAAAGCAACTGGTGAATTGTTGAATAATGATTATTTGATTCGTTTCGTGTTTTTTTTGGTAGAATACTAAATAGGAAAATTCTTCCAATGGATTCGAAGTTAGTTTTTCACGATGGAGTTCGTGAACAAATTTTTTTATTCTAAAGACGGCTGGCATTTGTTAACTTTCGAAATTAATGAAAATGTGAATGTAATAGTTTTCTATTCACTAGTTTCACAAGTTCAACAATTTGCTCGAAAAAAGTGTGAGCCTGAGTTAGGATGGTCTTAAAAACGTGATTTTTGTTTACATTTTTAGCTTTGGAACCGCTCAAGATTTTAAAATGTTCTTAGGCGGCTCAGCCATTCGCTTATTGAACTAGGAAAGTTTGTTGCAACATTGTTCACTTTTAACTCCAAGCAGTTACTTGATAAACAACTCATACGCGATCAACATACAGTGATTTCACTATCGAAAAGGGGAAAGAGAAAAAAAGCTAATGAATAATAGCATCGTTTGCATTCCACAGCACAATTATGTTTAGGAAACTAAATACACACGATTCATCAAACGAGTCCACATGATAAAGCATCCTCCAGCTTCAAACCCGCAATCATCTTCTGCTGGGGAAATAAATTTTTAATGAGTAGGCACATTTAGTTAACGACTCGTTTACATACAAAATCCATCAGCAATCCACAACAGCATGATGGGAGCTCATTTTTCACCACGAAGGAAACGCCAGAGGAAAAAAAGAACGCCCAATACTAATCATTTCAATTATGGACGCGCTCCGGCTACTGATACCTCATAGTCGGGGTGAAAAAAAAAGTTCCAACCAAAAGCTCTCAACCCAATATTCGAAGGCGCATTTCTCTGCGTTTTCCCGAGTCCGAATGGAAGCGTCTAATCACTAAACGCGGCCGGCCGCGGCTCAGACAGTCGAACTTCGAGCTAGTGAACAAACTGTGTACAAATAAATATTATAGGATAATTTTTCGGTGGATTAGTCGCGGACCCGAATAATAAAAAAACGCACCGGAAAAGAAGCGGATTCGGATTAGTGCCGATCGGGGGCTGAGATTGTACGTCTGTAACGTTTATATGTATATACCATTGCCTCCGCTATGACCACCATCGGAACCGCCGCCACCATCTGCTTTGCTGTCCAAAATTGGCATCCAACGAAATTGAAAAGTTCAAACCGAGGGTTTCGAAAAATAGACTCTCGCATACAAGCATGCAAAGTAGCGACTGAGTGATCCAGAAATGATTAACTCGAAGCGGTTATTGGGAATTATAAGATTAATATCTTTTTGTAAGAAGCTTATTGTTTTGTTTATGATTTACGCCGTATTTTACATGAGAACAGGAAGTACTGTAAAAAATTGACGATTGATTTATCACCCTGCAATGGTATAAGTAAACAACAACATCCTCTTATGCCTCAATGTGCTTTTGTACATTTACTACATGTTACAAACATAATAAGAAAAATCTAAATAAATTTTCAACTTTTACTCGGATTACATCATAGTACAAATACAATTTATCCAAAATAGCCTAAATAAGACCCTATTCTATCATGTGTTTGGATCTGAACTGCGAGAGATTGATAGAGTCAATAGAATCATAACATTAGATCCGCAATGCGTCATTGCATGTCATCATGATCAGCAGCAGCATAGAGCTGGGATGGCTAGTGCTGTTTCAAGCAGTCGTCTCCATTCAACTCGATCATGGAGCACTCGTCGGAAATTTACCAGTCGTTTCAGAAGTCGCAAATCACATTGGACCTGGTTGACCCACCTTGCACATTGAGCCCTACTGTTGTTGAGCCGGTGGGTTTGTTGAAGAGAACTATTTTCGTCGCACTTTCGTTCGGCATCCTTACGACGTGTCCGGCCCATCGTAGCCTACCGAGTTTCGCCAGATGTGTGATGGGAATCTCTCCAAGCAGTGCTGTAGCTCGTGATTCATACCCCTCCGCCTTTAGTTTGTACTCCGTTATGAACACGGCAAAGGCGCGTATGTCCACCGTGAGCAGCGTCACCGCTTCAAGTCCATAATGAACTATCGATCTGATAAGGGTTTTGTCATTATCTGCTTCGTAAGGCATCAGCAATGGCAATGTAGCATCTTGTGAAAAGCAAAATACACCCGATTTTCTATTTTAATGCACCGCTGGATCTCTCTACTACTGTTCATATCTTACAGACCGTACTTTACGTGTCGAGCTGAGTTCGACAGTTTCACGTGAATTTTGTAATACTTCTGGTACCCACAAGGTAGTAACTTGGGGCCTTTGCTTTTCGCTTTAACGATATTGCTATTCTGCTGGGTTCCGGATACGTACTGGTATATGCCGATAAGCTAAAGATCTATCTAGTTGTGAAATCTGTTAACGATTGCCGCAAATACTGCTGGACATCTTCGCTGATTGGTGTAAAAGAAACAAGCTAACAATAAGCATTGCCAAATGTGTTGCTATATCATTTCATCGTTGCAATGTGCCTATCTCATTTGACTATCAGATAAACGGAGTTGTTCTAGAACGCGTCGATCAGATTAATGATCTTGGAGTTCTGTTGGGTAACAAGCTCACGTTTAGCCAAGAATATACTGCTGTCATCTCAAGAGCTTCGCCGCAACTGGGATCGATCACAAAAATCGCTCATAACTTTAAAGATTCACAATTCTTGAGAGCATTGTACTGCGCATTAGTACGATCAATACTTGAAAACGCCTGTATCATTTGGAATCCCCATAACTTGTGCTGGACAGCTAGAATAGAACGTGTGTAACGAAGATTTATCCGTATCGCTCTAAGACATTTGCCGTGGTGGCTACCTAATAATCTTACCCGCTAATACAATACAATACAATACAATACAATACAATACAATACAATACAATACAATACAATACAATACAATACAATACAATACAATACAATACAATACAATACAATACAATACAATACAATACAATACAATACAATACAATACAATACAATACAATACAATACAATACAATACAATACAATACAATACAATACAATACAATACAATACAATACAATACAATACAATACAATACAATACAATACAATACAATACAATACAATACAATACAATACAATACAATACAATACAATACAATACAATACAATACAATACAATACAATACAATACAATACAATACAATACAATACAATACAATACAATACAATACAATACAATACAATACAATACAATACAATACAATACAATACAATACAATACAATACAATACAATACAATACAATACAATACAATACAATACAATACAATACAATACAATACAATACAATACAATACAATACAATACAATACAATACAATACAATACAATACAATACAATACAATACAATACAATACAATACAATACAATACAATACAATACAATACAATACAATACAATACAATACAATACAATACAATACAATACAATACAATACAATACAATACAATACAATACAATACAATACAATACAATACAATACAATACAATACAATACAATACAATACAATACAATACAATACAATACAATACAATACAATACAATACAATACAATACAATACAATACAATACAATACAATACAATACAATACAATACAATACAATACAATACAATACAATACAATACAATACAATACAATACAATACAATACAATACAATACAATACAATACAATACAATACAATACAATACAATACAATACAATACAATACAATACAATACAATACAATACAATACAATACAATACAATACAATACAATACAATACAATACAATACAATACAATACAATACAATACAATACAATACAATACAATACAATACAATACAATACAATACAATACAATACAATACAATACAATACAATACAATACAATACAATACAATACAATACAATACAATACAATACAATACAATACAATACAATACAATACAATACAATACAATACAATACAATACAATACAATACAATACAATACAATACAATACAATACAATACAATACAATACAATACAATACAATACAATACAATACAATACAATACAATACAATACAATACAATACAATACAATACAATACAATACAATACAATACAATACAATACAATACAATACAATACAATACAATACAATACAATACAATACAATACAATACAATACAATACAATACAATACAATACAATACAATACAATACAATACAATACAATACAATACAATACAATACAATACAATACAATACAATACAATACAATACAATACAATACAATACAATACAATACAATACAATACAATACAATACAATACAATACAATACAATACAATACAATACAATACAATACAATACAATACAATACAATACAATACAATACAATACAATACAATACAATACAATACAATACAATACAATACAATACAATACAATACAATACAATACAATACAATACAATACAATACAATACAATACAATACAATACAATACAATACAATACAATACAATACAATACAATACAATACAATACAATACAATACAATACAATACAATACAATACAATACAATACAATACAATACAATACAATACAATACAATACAATACAATACAATACAATACAATACAATACAATACAATACAATACAATACAATACAATACAATACAATACAATACAATACAATACAATACAATACAATACAATACAATACAATACAATACAATACAATACAATACAATACAATACAATACAATACAATACAATACAATACAATACAATACAATACAATACAATACAATACAATACAATACAATACAATACAATACAATACAATACAATACAATACAATACAATACAATACAATACAATACAATACAATACAATACAATACAATACAATACAATACAATACAATACAATACAATACAATACAATACAATACAATACAATACAATACAATACAATACAATACAATACAATAGCGATCTCAAATACACGAATTCACCCACCACTTCTAGTTTGTCGCCGTCAAGGCGCGAGTTTGTTTTTTTTTGAGCCTCTTCCTTCGCCTTCGACGCATTTAGTTTTAGCTCAATCCTCCTGAACTTCGCTTTCAGTCTGGTGTAGATTGCCTCCGCCGTCGCAAAGTTCCACTTAAAGACAAAACTTGTTTGTAAACAATGTTTGTTGGCTCACCATCAGGAGTAAGTATGCACAAATTGGCCGAGCCCACTCTGGAAGTTGACCGTCGCAAAAACATGGTGTTCTCAGATCAACTCCACACTGTTTGAATGATTGCCCCTGTGACTAAAATAGAGTCGGCCAACAAGCAAAGCAAAGCCTGGGTGCTAATTCCGTTATCGAAATTTGACCTTCTGTTTTTATACGACAGACTTCGCAACCAGCTGTTAGAATACAGGACAGTGCGGGGTCAGTGCTATGATCCTATTGACTCTAACAGCCTCTCCCAGCCGAGATTCGAACATACGACGACTGGCTTATTAGACCAGCGTCTTACCTCGAGGCCAACTGGGGGGAGTCGGCCAACAACACTTAGCATTAATGATCGAACACTTTTTATTCCGGTCACTTTGATTCGGCGCAAAATTACACTTGACAAATCTACAGCAGCGAGCATTGCCGTTTAGTGTTTCGTATTTAGATTTTTTCTGTTGTACACTCAAGTACTTTTTTACACGGTTTGTTTTTTTCGATTAGTCCCTTAGTCGAACCGTTTTTGAGTAATCGAAAAAAAAACAAACCGTGTATAAAAAGCCTTGAATGTACGGATTGTTAGCATCATTTGGGTGTTACTTCCCCCTTTCTGTCAGCAACCTCCGGTCATCAGTTCCTCCTTTTGTCCCACTGTCACTTATGAGAGAACCGTCCAAACATTTCGTAGCCTTCTCCCTGTTACCCCCCACGCCCCTTTTTGTCAAGCCCTTCAGTTTTGATTTCCTTATATCAAGGAACATGTATGCCAAGCTAGATAAAGAACGGTTAATGCGTTTCGGAGTTAAGGTCTCCCCCCTATTAGTCCACCCTCCTTTGTGGGGTGCTGATTCCCTGATGTCAAGGAACATGTGTGCCAACTTTGATTAAGATGGTCAAGGCATTTCGGAGCTATGTCGCCCCCTATTAGGGACCCTCCCCCTATCAGGGAACCTCACCCCTTTCTTTTTGTTAACCCCCCTGTGCTGATTTTCTTATGTCGAGGAACATGTGTGCCAAGTTTGATGAATAATCGTCCAGGCATTTCGGAGGTATGGCCTCTCCCCCTATTACAAACCCCCCTCCTTGTGCTTCGGAGTTATGGTCCACCCCTTTGTCAACCCCCGGTGCTGATTCCCTGATGGCCAAGGAACATGTATGCCAAGTTTGATCCTCCCTATTGGGGACCCTCCCCCCTTCAATGGGTTGCTAAGTAGGATTCATTTTACCGTTTGATTGCCGGAAAGAGTTAGAGGTACAATTCTATTTGTATCTTATACGCTCAAAATAACCTGTAAACAATACTCACATGCACATCATTCTCGGTTTTTTGCTCAGTAGATGCTCAATTGACTATAGCGTTTCAACTAAACAGAATTCGAAAAAGTAGTGTAAAGGGCGATTGTAGAGTTTATTATTATCTACATTATTGTTGAAGAAAGTATGGTTTTATCTTTTGTATTTACGGCGCTATGCGATTGCTACCCCGTTGGTAGCCAAATGAGCGCTCTTTTTGCTACCAACGGGGTAGCAGCCCCATAGCGCCGTAAATACAAAAGATAGAACTATACTTTCTTCAACAATAATGTAGATAATAATTAGCTCTACAATCGCCCTACTACTACTACTACTTTTTCGAATTCTGTTTAGTTGAGGCGCTGTAGTCAAATGAGCATCTACTGTGCAAAAAACCGAGAATGAAGCCTGCTCACATGCCTTTGTAAAAACTTACGGGTAGATTTGCCACAACCTAGTTTGCGGTTGTTGAACTTTGTTAATTTGGAAAAGCCTAAAAGACGGGAAAGGATTAAATGGTAGTGTGCCAGACCCTACAAAAAATTTGAAAGCTTATCTTAAAATATATTTTCTAGCTTTGGGCTACACAGTAAAAAGCGCAAGGAATCTGTGTATCGATCCAAAAACTATCCAAACAGCTACGATGCCGAACTTTCGGGCTTCTATCCGATCGAGCGGCACCCAGTCGCACCTCACGAAATTCAGCTATCTGTAGTTCCAAGTGCCAAGCATCCATTTCATGTTCTTATTCGTCGTCTTTGTCCATGCCGAATGTTCCTAGACGAATTTTCTTGATTTTGTAGTATTTTTTAGATTTAGTTAGATGAGTAGTATCGAGACAACACGACTCTTGGTTCAGCCACCCGCTCCGGATTAGACGCTGTCCTGAGCCGCTCCTAACCTGGAATATAACCGCACACTTGGTTAAGGAATCGTCAAGCCACCAAGAGCCGCTCCTGACATGGGAACAAACGCTCAAGGCTGACAAGGCCATTCCCTCAGCGTTCGCATTAGTGTCTCCTTCTATCCCCATTAACTCAATTTGGTTTTAAATAAGGCCATTGCAAATGCAAATCAAAGTTTTTGTCACCCCCCCCCCCCCCCGCTTGGAAATTGGCTTGAAAATCGAGGCGCAAAAAAAAAATTTGTAGGATATGAGTTAAATTGTTTTTATAAAATCAATTGTCTGTGAGCTCTAGAGCCTGAAAAATTTGAAAAATGAGTGTACGAATAGTGATGTCCGTTAATCGTTCGATTAATTCAACTAATCGAATAACTATAAAAATATTCGAATAATTTTTAATCGAATACTGCCAGCACGAGTAGTTGAATTAATCGAATAGTTCAAAGGAAATAATATGAATGCGAATAATCCCCGAATAATGGCCGCTAATCGTTCATAATCGTTCGATTAATCGAATTAATGAAAAAAGTATTCGAATATTTCTAATCGAATACCACTAGTACGAATAGTTGAATTAATCGATTAGTGCAGACAACGCTCGCCGATTAATCGGTAATCGAATAATTGAAAATTTCGGACATCACTATGTACGAATTGAGTTAACGCTTCTAGCACGAAATAGAAATGGAAGTTCAAACAGTGGAATTTACGAAACTCGGCCAAAAAAAATCTCTTTCATTTTAGTCTTTTTGTTTGTGGATTTTTGCAGGAAAAATAACAACGTATTTATTAATAGCAAGAATAGATTTGGTATTCACGTTTATACTTTAAGTAAAACTGCCTAAAATCCATATTTTTTTTGCTCGATTAAAAAGTTGTCTTTGTTTTTTTTCGCCCCCCTTCCTTCAGTGGCCCAACACGGGAGTGACAAAAACTTTTTTAAATATTTGTAACGGCCTAAGAATTGACAACAGATTTAAAACAAACCTAATTGCTGAGCTTTTGTTCACCATACTGGTTTACAACCTGTTCACGATTGAAAAAGCGCAAGAAACGGAGGTAAAAAAAACATATTTGTGAAATATTTCAGGGCGACGCTCTTGCGTACGCGGTTTTCGTACTACCGACAGAAAAGCTTATTTACGCTATTGAAGGGATTTTTCTAAAGTTATGTATTTACAAGTAAATTTCAAGAAATTTCAAGTTTCTAACTTATGTTTCATGAATATACACCATGAATAATAATCATAATATCAAGATTTTTTGCGGTTAAACATATCGCAAGACCATAAATTATTATTAAGGGTTCACTCTCTCTCACTCTCTCACTCACTCTCTTTAAAAACCTGTGTGTTTTTACCTTTGTTATAGTAGGGTACGGGAGGGTATTCCCATCACGCTACTAATTTCGGCATACATTACCTTTTTTGGCTACACTTTCCCAAATAAAAACTTTGCCGCTATTTAACAATACTGAAACGAATGTAGCCCTCATAGGCTTAAATGTGTTATAACTATTTTCATCAAAATGTAAGTAATTTGCTAAATTTTATACAATAAACATCAAAACCACTGTTTTCCCACTAGCACGTAACCAGGCTGAAAAAACCAGCAGCAATCGCTTACGCGTATCCACTCATGATGATGGTTTGAAAAACACACAATTATGATTACGTTTACTTCTTCTAGAAACTAAACAGCTGGAAATATGCTATAACAGAACAATTCTACATCTTTTTATCACGGAAGAACGCACAAATTCTCCTCTGATAAGAAAATATAAATCAATTTTCATTCACTAGCCATTAGCAGCATTTTGTTTTTAATTCCAGCATATGGTGCGTTATTTACACTACTACCAATATATGAGGCATGAAACGCCTGAAAAGCTTCTATCGTGTTGACATAGCTAGTATTTGAGTGACAACCGGCGCTAATGTATGTTAACGATTTAATGATACACTAGCGCCAGCAGCAAGCTGTTGTCACTGCAAAACTAATTATCTTAAATGAGCGCGGAATGTAGGCAATAGCGACACGTTATCTATGGGTCATCTCTTTTGATCTGTTTTTGAAAAGCATTTAATCCCTGTGCAGGCTATTTCGGCCGGTCGGATTTAATAAACAAAGACACCACTAGCGAAAATGGGCTCAATTTAGCCGCAGCGACTTCATCATTTCTCGCGACTATAACTCAAATTCAGTAGCGTTTCATTAAAACCAAAATACACGTCGGTATTCAGTAAATAATATTCTATCAACTGGTATAAAAATCTTGTCTCGAATAAATATAGTTTCAATGTAATTCCTGAATATTGCTCAGGCTACCGCTTAATGGGCTGGAAATACCCACCCGTACCCTACTAGTGCAGTCTGTTTGTCATTGCTATCTGTTCAACTTACCAGTCCAGTCTATCTGTCGTGCCTTCCTGTCAAGTCTGCTTGTTCTTTCAGTCTGTCCAGTCTGACTGTGCAGACTGTCTGTCATCTTTGTCTATCAAAACTGTCCGTTCAATCTAACAAATTTGTTCATTTTGTTCATTTGTTTGCGCATTCCATCTATCCAGTATATCTGTCTAGTTTCTTTATCTAATGTGTCTGTTCAATCTGGCTGTCCAGTTTGCGTGACCAATATTTTGGTCCAGTGTATCTGCCCAGTCTAGCTTTTTAGTCTGTCTATTTAGTCTATCTGTTCATATTCCTTGTCCAGTGTGTCTGTCCAATTTGTTTATCCAGTCTGTTTTTAAAATCCGTTTGTCTAGCCTCCCCGTAAAGTCGATCAATGTGTCCAGTTGGTTTATCCAGCCTACCTGTCCAATTTATTTTTGTCTATCTGGCCGTCTGTCTGACTAGTCGGTAAATCTAACCAATCTGTCTATTTTACTAATATATTCTGCTTATGGGCAGCCATTTTTAAGCATATGATAATGCCGAAAGGTACTAAGGAATAACTGTTTTGGTGGGCTATATATGTACTTGTGACTGGAAAAGTGAAGTTTTCACTGCAACCGAGACCGTCAACCAGGAAATTTTCGTGAG
The DNA here is from genome assembly GCF_943734655.1 of Sabethes cyaneus. NCBI lineage: Eukaryota > Metazoa > Arthropoda > Insecta > Diptera > Culicidae > Sabethes > Sabethes cyaneus. Next base: position 76,445,532 of record NC_071354.1, on the reverse strand, counting down.
CGAATATCTAAAGAAACAAAACACTATACATTTATACTGTTTTAGCCGGATTTGGCATCTTGCCATTACGGAACAAATATCATGAAGCGGTATGCCGTCAAAAAAGCGCAGATGGTGCCTAAAATTAAGAGCTCACCGAGACACCAGAGCTCCGGAATATTAGACCATTAAACGAAAGACCCTGCAATTCGTATACGGGCAACGAAAAGCTTATTTGATTTTTTTTGCAGTTCATATTAATTAAACTTAACTCATCTGCAGTTAGTTTTCTAGAGTTTTTTAAGTGTACTTTCATGACAAAATTGTCATTAGCCTGATCGCATCGTTTTTATGATGCTGCCCGTTTTAAATAGAAAATAAGTTTTTAAATAGAAAACTAAGTAAATTTACACGCATTCTTGTTGGACTTAATCTTGATCGTAACCACGACCCCACAACGTCACCTTCAATTGCAAATCGTCCCTCAACTCAACAGTGAAGCAATGAAGCTTCGGCTTCAATTGAAGCAGCACCGCTTCGCTTCAAAACTGGCTTCATGCAGCGTCAGTAAAACGTCAGTTAACGGGTAGAAATTCATGAAAAAAAGTTCACTTGCAGACTACCTGAACAGACTTAAACAAAATTGTACAATTTTCTCAACAAAAATGGTAGATTTCTCTTAAGGTGAAGGTCGTCAGAGCCAAGTTGCTTTTTTACTGCTTTCAGTACTTGTTGCCACTATCGTTTTGTTGAGAATAAAGTCACTAGTAGTACGTAATAATCTGTTATGAACAATTATGAAACGTAGAATCGCGTATTAATTTTTGCTGTTGAACTAGATCCGACAGTAATTCTATCACATAAAATGTTGTTTACGGTGAATTTGATTATCAGTGAATTTTATAAGTATATTATCGACACTCTACGACCTTTAATATAATGGCGAAAATAATTGGTCAATTTTATGCTCTAATGTTTACGTTGGCATCACTCCATATAAACGTCCGTTCCCTAGGCAATGTACAACAACAACGGTCGCGGATTCGGAATTGCAATCGAAAAGTGAAGTTTTTCCTATCAATTCCCGTGAACAATTTGGGCAAAATGATTATAATATCTCTCTAAATAACGTTCGGGTGATAAATTAAAGTTTTTTGTGCCTCAAGTTAAGTTTCGCGTGTGATGTCCGTTGATGGGAAACATATTTCTCGAAACCGGTCAGTTTAAAAGGTAAACTATCCGTTTTTAAAAACTGTTAGTGTTATGTCCCGTTAACTAAATATTGAGTTATCGGTTCTTACGTTGGCATAAAACAAGTTTTTGTAGTGGTCACTAATCTCAGTATTTGGTGTAATTAATGACCAAAAAAGTAATAGAACTTATAGAATGCAATGTTTAGTGCTTTGAGTTGCAAGATCTTATTACGGCTGACAGGTTAGTTGAACTAATTTTATATTTTTGTGACGGTTTTCCGAGTCTTTGGGAGCATATTGGTACACTGGAGAAGGGAAGGGAAGGGTGACATTCGGTGCCATACTGACTGCCATAAATGGACTCTGACGACCTTGTCGTTAATTTAGATACGTATGATAGTTTTGCCTAGCAACCGACGTGATGCAACAGAAATACCAAAACCCTGCAGTAAAATAAAATAAATATCTTTCATTCTGTTTTAAAATAATTTATTAAATTTTTCCATCGCACTCATATGTCACTTTCAGTGAGCAATTTCCAACTAACCGCTTCTGCAAATTAATTAAAATGAATTTCAATATCAAACTCGCACGTTACCAATACCCTCCGAGGGAATGCTAACTATCAGACCTACTAAAACTTTTTTTTACAACACACCAATGAAACGCATACTGCTCCGATGCATTTTCCGTTGTTCATAAAATATTCAATTATCGCTTCTAAGCGACCCCTTTTTGACGCCGCCGGCGTGTTTTCCACCGCACGGTACGGTTCAATGGATACAGGAACAAGCGAAAAAAAAGTCCTAAACTAAACAATCATCGTTTTATAGCTCTGTGGCATTTTTTCCCATTTGTCACCGCGCCTGCCGCCGAGCGGGACGGACCACCAACGCCAACCGCCGTTGCCACCGTACGCCACACAGAACACACGGTTTTGGTCCTTGCGGTTGGTCATAAACCTTCCGTCTACTAAATCCCTGAAAAATGAGCCGTTTGTTAAGCGGGCAACAATAAAAACAGTAACAGTACAATAACGAACGAGTAATATATCGATCACGGCGGTCTCAGATCTTACGGCAAGCGAAGACCAACCACCAAAGACCGGTAAAGATCAAAGGCCCCGGGAGGGTTTCGTGCTACTGATAAGGATTACTATACTTCTGGAGAGGAAAAAAAGGAACATCGATCATTATCCGGGAGAAAAATGCGATCCGAGTGGGTGACATTTCCGTTGATTGCACTGTGGCTTACATGCTCCAGTGTGTGTGTGTGCCCGCTGCGCGGGCGTCAACCAATCGATGCAGTTCGTCGATTAGAATCATTCGAGTGTGCGTTTGCAATGGACGGGCAGCTTCGCTGCAGCAGCGGTGGCGAATGTTGAGCAAAGCAGGCAAGGCAAAAGTAATTTGCTGAGGGGCGTGGCCACCGAGGGTTGTGCTTGTGCGTGGCTTGCTGAGCTGCGCTTCGGCTCGAATGGGTGTGGAACAAGGAGGGAGAATGGCTTTCGATGGTGGTGGAGTGAGTGAGTGAGGGTGATTGTTCGACGCGCAGAATGCGAGAGGAAGCGAACATGGGAAAGATTTGGTTGAGTCGAATGTGAGCGATCCGAGCAAAGAACCTGCCGTCTTGGGATCGTATCCAGTCAGTAAGGTGCCAACTCCTCAAGAAGCAACAACGCAATTTCGTAAGGGATTTGAGCGAAAGTTCTTGTTATTTTTTGTGTTGCAACTTAGGAAGTTTGTTCAAGCAAATTGTGGAAGAAGTGTTTGTTTTGCTTCGGGCGAAACGAGCGAAGTGCAGTTTGTAAACAGTGCAAAACAGTAAATAGGATTTTTGTTTGGAAACCATCGCCGGTGACCAGTCGGGCGAACAGTGCAAGCAAAGACATTCAAGAACTGTTTGGTGAATCAACAAGTGTCGAGCAATTGTTTTGTGAGTTTTCTGGTTTGGAAAAGACAACAACGCAACGATGGCAGTAGCCGGTTTGAACATGTCGCCTATTTTCTCTGGATATCCATTTCAAGGTAGGTGCCGCCAGTAAGAAATTTCTGATCAGTCATGATCATTCAATCAAAGTTTAAGTTTTCCGTGGTTCTACTAGTGATCGTTATTCTTTTGCTGCTTGGTGCTTTGTGATTCCCATCGGCAGCCATATGTTGGATGTGCGAGATCATAAATCATAGCGATCCTTGGGCGCAGAGCAGAGGTGAGAAATATCGATCCTTGCCGAGCGCGTAACAGCCGGGAACCGGGCAGGGTCGCGGTGGGATAGAATGAAGAATATACGGGGCGTAATATGTTCTCTTAAGGGGGAAAGTTGTCCGTCCGATCGTGAATAATTTCTTTTATGTTTCTCGCTTCCAACCGCTGCGCTGGCTACTCGTAATCGATCGCGCGGTGCGTTGGAAGGGCTTCGAAAACTACCGCCAACAACAGGGCGAGAAATAATTGTAACAGAAGGTCGCTTCAAAGGGATCCGAAGCCGACGGAGAAGCGCGTTCCTCTCCGGTTCGGTCCTACGGGGCTAACAAGATTAATGATTGTAAATATGTTATTGTTTGGTTATTGTTAGGGGCTCGGGAAATGAGCTTTGGTTGCTTTCTTCTGGCTTTTGAAGCCCCGAACGAGGCCGTTGTTGGTCGAAAGAGGATTAAATTGATCTTTTTTTTCTGGATAAGTTTCATGCTGATCCTATCGGGTGTTGAGTTGCTGGTAGATCGGGGATTAAGATAAGCTTATTACGTGGTGAGTGGAATTGCGATTTTGCGTAAATTCTGCGCCATTCAGGCGAAACTAGGGTTTCGGTGAAAAACTCAATAATCGGTGCTGGAATAAGTTGTTTAGAATCACCTTTTCAAGGATTTGCTTATCGCGAAAATCTCCATCGCCTGCCTGGAAAGCTTTTCGAGAGTCTCGCATGCACTCTACGGCACTTCCCAGACACGCTGGCGCGACTTGGGCACGTACTTCTGCTTCCTTCCATTCGCCGAGACGGGCAGGCAAAGGATGCGCACATATTTTATTACAAAATTTGCTGCTCGCCTGGCCACGGGGTCTTGGAGGTTTCCTCCCACCATATCATCGCGCATCGCGAGTGGGCGGCAAACCGCCTTTGATCTTATTTTCAGTAATTCCTGTTTTCAACAATAACACACCGCACGATGATCCCTCGGCGAGCCGGTGAGCCCATTCGGGGATTTCGCGTCGAGATGCCATAATGATAATGTAATAGTATTGGAAATATTTTATTACCTCTCGAAGGGGTTCTTCATCGGGAAGCCGTTCGGCGAGAATCGTGATCTTTTGCGAAAGAGCGGACGAAAGGCAACCAGCATAAATTTTGCAGAGTTAGGCTCGGGCACGTACCGGGTTCACTCTCGATCTCGAAGGTCCCGGGACCGGACCCTCCTAATGTAATAATTTATATGGATGTTTAATATATTTATAAACTAAATGATCAATTTATATGATAAAGTACAGCCGCCGGCGGCGTACTGCTACGTACATTTTAATCAATTGATCGAGTTCGATCTCTACAGGCTCCGGCCAATCTACGGGAGGCAGGGCAAGTGAGCAAAATTTAATCAAATTGCCGAAACCAACCAGATGGAACCGTCCTCGAGAGTGCGGGAAGGAAAACGATATCACCCAGAGCCTTTGCACTAAGAAGACCATTTATCTTTTCAACACGTTCGCAGCGCGATGCCGCCGCAGACAGCCGCCGCGCCAAATATCTCCGCGTCTTGGCGAAATTTATGGACCTTTGATGATCATTTTGAAAGGCTTCATTGATCGGGTCTGATTTATAGGTCACTAATTCAATTTCATCGCTTCGCGTGGCCTAGTGCGAATGGCTGATGCTGCTCTATGCGTCGTTCGTGAAGATGATGAGTCACTTTTGCTTCTACAGGCTTCTACAGGTGGTCGACTTTGCGTCCTTCGCTGCGAAACTTGCAGAATCCGACGGGAATCGACTGCACGGTGAGCGGTTAATAACTGCATGCATTCGCATCTAATTATATACCCAGTATCATGCCGTCCGACCTCTCCGGCTCAGTTCGCACACCAAGAAGCGCATCGTCGAATTCGAAATCAAACCTCGTGATCTGCAGTTGGGCCAGAGATCGAACGATTGATCGATTGAAGTCGAGCTGCGCACCACGGTGTCGGCAGAAAAAAGGTAACCTGCAATCAGACTTTAATATACAACGTGTAAACATGTTATTCACATTCATCATGCTCACTTCTGCCAATAATCGTCGGAATCATATGGTAGTCGATTGCTACGGGTTTTGGAGCAGTTTGCCGATGAAAAGCACTCGCAGCACTGTTGAACTCTTCGGCGGTGGCTGCAATCCCTGCGCAAGATTACGGATCGGATGCGATCACACACGTAGCTCGCAAGCCCGAGCCTAATCCTTTTGTCAGCCTATTCAGCAGGCAAAATCTAATTTGCGTCCTTTTGTGCCCGATTCCAAGAAGAAGACAAGATCATATGAGGCGAGAGAAGGATCATATGTACTGGCGTACTGACCGGCAACAAAAGACGGATCAATTCGTCTTCAGTTTTTACGACTCTGAGCGACGATTGTTTGTTTTTTACTGGAGGTCATTTGAGCCTAAAGAAGGGACTTGCAAATAGGAAAAAAAATCTGAAAACCTCGTCGTTGCATGAGTTAAGTAAATTTGTTTTTCACGCAATTCCATCGCAGCCCACTCGGTTTGCTATGGGTGCTAAGTGAAATTTTCACGCTTTCAAGTGCAACGTTCTGACCGAAGCGCACCCGAACGGACCGCACGGAATTTGAACAGCCGCTCGGGCGGCTAGCTCTGAAAACCATTAAATTCTAATTAAGCTACTATCCACAAGATAGAGCGAGCGAGAAAAGGTGGAGAGAAACAAAACATCCAACTACATGCGGAATGGCAGCGTGAATTGCTGGGCGGTGGCCGTGGAGGTGCCAGAGACCACGGCATCCGTCGAATGATAAATGAGTCCCCATCCTTCGGACGATCCAATCTTTTGGGGTCCGGGTCCCGATCCGGCCGAGAAAGAAGACGAAACAGTAGCCTAATGATCGTTTCGGTATTTTGTTTCGGTCAATTTTTGCCTTTTGTGCCTCGGCTCAGCATTCCCCCGAGGGTTGGTTCGCCCGGCCGCTAGAAGGCGAAGCGAGGTGATGAATAATTAATTGCGATTCGCGCCTAATTGAAGTGCAATCAAATACGTACTGCGAGCGGAGGAACGTCTGTGCCAAGGTCGACGCTCGTCTGGACGCGATCATTTCACTCTACATTGTGTTGAGTTCAGGATCTTCACCTTTATGATTGATGTGTCCTGAAGAGGCCGGGGAGCAAATGGTTTCATCTCTTCGAAGTACTAATGAGTTCGAGCAGACAGAAGCGGCGCTAAGGCGACGCATTTAGTCACGCCGGAAATTCCATCACATGGTCGAGGATCGAATCTGCTTCTTAATAAGTGTCAAGTTTGGCAAGTAAAGACCCCTTATCGATCCCATATTTGGCGGCCACGTGAGTTCAACCGACACAATCTGTTGACAAATTGTTCTCCAAATCTTCTTCTGCTCAATCTTCTCGAGAAGCCAACGGAACCGGTTCCATGTGGTGTGAATATGTGTCAGATAGCAGTCAGATTTTAATCCACTGACACTGCTGGCCAGCTCAGAACGTAGCGTACGGGTAGTGTAAAGCAGAAGATGAAAATAAAAATTGCCCCTCTCGTTGTTCGAGGCTACCATCCCTCCCTTGTGCACAATGATCAAAAGCGACAAGCCGCCATCGTGGTCTTAGATCGCGAGATTTTAATCAAAACCGATCGCCCTTTGCGCATGGTCCGGCAGCTATTCATGTATTTCCGTTCTTGATAAAAAAAAATAATTTAATTTCGAGCCTTTCGCGAAACTCCGCACGCAGCGAAAGTGACGAGTCAATTCCGCTTCTGCACCGACAAGTTCCGTCCTCCATCCATCCAAACTTATCGATCTCCCACGAACTTAAATTGACACTAAAACCTTAAATCGTACCACTCCCACACGACACAGCTCGGTACAATCCGATGCCGAACCTTAATTTTCGGCTCTATTACGGTTCAAAAGACTTGTCCGAACAAAAGCATACACCCATTAGCTGACCCTATTACAAGATTCCGATAGCTCGTACCATTCTTGTTGCCTTTTGTTTGCTCCATTCTACGTGATTCGCCCCGTAGCCGGCCGGTGGAAGATGATGACACAACAAGAGTGTGACACTCGTCCGCTTGCTTCGCACGATGACAAAGCACCAAACCAAGCAAAGAAATGAACCAATTTCTCATACCGACCTGACACCCGGGCGGCTTCGACGCTTTGAAGTCGGACCACCCGCACCCGCACACTATATCGAGCAACAACTTGTTACTGGATGGTGGTCAACTAGCAAATCTGTGAACAGGTTTCTCTAATGATATGTTCTTTTTCTCGTTCTTTCGCTTTGCAGGCCAGGGACGCGTGAACCAACTCGGAGGAGTGTTCATCAATGGACGTCCGCTACCCAATCACACGCGGCTAAAGATCGTCGAACTGGCGGCCAGTGGCGTTCGGCCTTGCGTTATCTCCCGCCAATTGCGTGTGTCGCACGGCTGTGTGTCGAAGATTCTGAATCGCTACCAGGAGACCGGCTCGATCCGACCGGGCGTTATTGGTGGATCTAAGCCGCGTGTTTCCACTCCGGAAATCGAAAACAAGATCGAAGAAATGCGTAAAGCTAACCCTGGAATCTTCAGTTGGGAAATCCGGGAGAACTTGATCAAAGAAGGAATCTGCGATAAGAACTCGGCTCCATCGATCAGCTCCATCACCCGTTTGCTCAAAGGAGGACGCCATGGAGATTTCGAAGTTAGAGGAAACCACTCGATCAACGGCATTCTAGGAGGATCATCATGCGACGACGATGATGATAGCGACACAGCATCCGAGCCTGGTTTTGAACTCAAACGCAAGCAACGCCGATCCCGGACCACTTTCAACGGTGAACAGCTAGAAGCGTTGGAGGTTGCATTCGCCAGAACTCAGTATCCGGATGTTTACACTCGCGAGGAACTCGCTCAGAAAACGCGACTCACGGAAGCTCGTGTGCAAGTTTGGTTCTCCAATCGCCGCGCTCGTCTTCGCAAGCACATGAACTCCTCGCAGCTCTCCGCTTTCAACTCCCAGTATCCATCCCAGTTCGAGCAGCAAGCAGCAGCTTCAGCAGCAGCTGCTGCTGCTGCTGTCTCGGTCCCAGCGGTCACCAGTTCAGCTGGTTTCGCATCCTCTATGCAATCCTGGGGTCAACCATGCTACCCAACCGTCAACCAAGCCTCAATCCACGCACCATCCCAAACCGCTTACAACCCATTAGCGCAAACCATGATCCATCCCACATCGGCCACCATGAGCCCGCCAGCATCGCTCAGTCCACCGACCTCAATCAGTCCGGCACACATGGGCAACACCAAGATGGCCCCTTCCTCGTCTCCGGCACAGAACACCTCCACCTCCAACTACAACTACTTCTCAATGTTGGACAACAACCACGCTCAACCCTACGCAATGAGCTCTGCGTACGGAACATCCAGCAGTGCACCCAATCCAGCCGCTTCCGCCACCATGGACAATGGAAACTCACAGTGGCGCTCGTCCCACTCCGCCCACAACAAAGCCGCCGAATGGGACGCTTATAGGTAAGTGTCAACCAATTAACACCTCCTCCCCCAATCAGCCGAAAAAAAACTCACACTCACATCCGCCGCTAATTACACCAGCAACAACAACAACAAAAAACTAATCAGACATTTTCTTTCATCTCTTCCCTGTGCACTTCCAGTTCATTCTTCTCGAACAACATGAGCCACCACCACCATCATCACTACTCGGGTTCGGCCGCCGCTGCTGCTGCTGCTGCCGCCGCAGAAGCCAAGTCCGGATATCCCTACTTCGGTCAGCTGGGTGGTTTGGATATGAGCCGTCTGCACTAGATAACCACATCCACCCACACGGTTCCGTGTACATTCAGTCATCGAAGCAAAAGGGCTAAAAAAAAACAATAAATTAATCATAATTAACGGGTGCAGCTGTTTGTTGCTTCACCGTCGCCGCTCGCATCGGAACGCGTAACACGTCACGATGTTGCACGGCCAACCGAATGCGCCGAATGCATAATTTATTAAATGTTTGCGAACGGCAGCTAGAGTTGGTTTGAGGTTTCTTGAGGAGCGCGCTTTTTAGTTTTGAGCTCACCGAGTCACCCTCTGGTGAGTGGTGAGCTTTGTGGTCGGCAGACACGGCGGCAGCGGCGGCGGTGGTGATGGCGGCAATAACTTTCGGGTTCGGCGTTCGCGCTTTATGGCCACCCCGTGGCCGGATTTGCCTTTTGAATGTACCTTAGCTAATTTTTATGGGCTTTTGCGCGGCCACATCGAGGTGTCGCATTTGTAAATATTTGGACTGCGGGGCAGCGTAGAGGTGTTTATTACGATTCCTGTTCCGCTGTGCATGCTAGGAATAGTTTAGTGCATAGGTTTTTAGTGCAGTTTATGGCAGCAACGAAATAAGATGAGAGAAAATTTATCAGACTGTTCTAGTGAGTAAGAGACAAGTGTAGATTGTAGTTGATAACGATGTAAATGTAGAGTAGAAAACATAGAAAACAGAGTACAATTGGTACATTTCCTTATGTTAGCTGTGTAAGATCGCAAATCGTATTTATGCATTCAGTACAAACAGAGATTATCTTCAAATAAATTGTTCAAAGTATAAAATAATAAAACAAGCCAGTTGTTGAATTATTTATCTACAATTGTGAAATCCCTCTTCTTGCATGTAAACTTGATTTTCTACAAGGTAGTCGTCAAAGTCTTGAAGTGTTGATCCTCGGATTTTAGGATAAAATAATCCTAAAATCGCGTTTTATTTTGGCTAATGCATTTGCGAGAGGCCCGTCATTCGTCACGTAGTTTTTCAATGGTGCCTAATTTGCACCGTTTTTGAGTAATCGAAAAAAACAACCCGTGTAAAAAAAGATTTTACTGTACTCAATAAACTATTTTTGTTATGTAAAAGATTAGACTGAGAAAATTAAATACTTCGGAGAAAATGATAGGATCCCAAACTTATACATACGCAAATATTTGGCATAGTGGCATTGCTGCCCATGATACCACTTTGGAGAAATTGCAGATTTTTAACGCAATAACAACACCGTACAGTGTTGAAAAGATTCAAGTATCAATTCACACTGGATTAACAAACAAGCAGTTGGAAGAAGAGTTCGTCAGGTAGCGGACAATTTACACGAAAACCGAACACGTACCCACGAGTTCGGGTTAGGTTTGGATATTTAAAAAAAAAGAAAAACTCGGGTGCGGTTCGGGTACGGGATCACAATTCTTTTTTCAATCCGGATACGGGTCGGGTTCGGGTATTTAAATCTTCATACCCGACCATCTCTATTGAATACATTAAACGCTATAGATGGTCGGATCGGGTTGGGTACCCGTGGCCGTACTTATATCCGACGGGTTCGGACCGGGTTCGGGTATCAAAAAAGTAAATTTGTGGCTTTATTTTTTTCTGGAGCGGACACGGGTCGGGTTCGGTTATTCAAACCATCTCTAGTTGGAAGGAAACCAGGAACAGCTAGCAACAAGACAGAGGGAAAGGTCAAAGCTAATTTCACCCGAAAACCCAATATTTTCACATGTGATGTTGCCTCGAAGGTTGGCGTTTCACAAAGCTACGTCCAAAACGTCAAGGCAAAAGCTGGATTACATTCAAATAAGGTCCAAAACTTTCCAAACCGCAATGAACGACAGCAAACTATTGAAGATGTATCGTGACGGATGACGAAACATACATCAACACTGACTTCCAACAAATTTCAGGACAGAAGTTTTACATCGGAAGGGGTAAGTTCGAAGTGGATATTCATTTGAAAAAAAAAGAAAATGTTGAAATTTGCATCGAAATATCTAATTTGGTAGGCTATCTGTACTTGTGGCAGACGGAGTAAAATTTTCATCACAACAGCTACCATTTATAGTGAAATTTCCAAAACTGAGTGCCTCCTAAATCCTACCTACCTAAATCAATTTCAATTACGCAGTCTTGCTCGCACCCATAGCCACCTGGAGATCACCTGACCAACGCACAATGATTGACTACGTTCTCATAGATGGCCGGTTCTTCTCTAACAATAAAGGGTGTCCCACATCAAATTGCATCACGGAAGAAACGCTGCAGAAAATTACTCATTGGTTATTTTCTGTTGAAAATTTGGCTAAGAGTAGTTTAGAGTGCATTGTTTACACTATATTTTTTATCGCGGTCAGTTTTTCGAAAATTGGACAAAATGGCGTCTCCCATAAAGCAACGTCACGAATTTATTTTGCGCAAGCTCCTGGATAATTCTCAAATCTTTCATCATGGATAAGGAGACTTACGTCAAGGCGAACTTCCGGCAGCTTCTGGGGCTACTGTGCTTCACCGCCCAGCACAAGTTTGTTGTTCTGGAGGAAGTAAGGATGCAGAAACTTTCTATGTTTGCCAAGAAATACATGATTTACATGAAACACATTAGGGCCCTACGATCTTCTGTCCGGATCTAGCTTCGAGCCACTATTCAAAGGATATCCTGGAGTGGTACGAAGCCAACGCACAGTAGTCCAAAAGGGCGAAAAGTGGAACTTTTTTCCTAGTGTTTCTTGTTTTCATTTTATCATTTATGGTCTTCAGCACTTTTGTTCGTTAATCTAAAACTGTCAAAAGTTAGTCACTTTTTTGTGTTAGGAAATATAGACATAGTTTCTTGGACAAAGTTGTAAATATTTTAAAACCAAGGAACTTTGCTGAAGAGATAAAATTTCTATCTTTATCGAGTGCTGAACTATAGGGCATATTCTTCAAAACTCCTTTAAAAATTGGTTTTTCATGCTTAGCTTTTGTTAGTTGCATTTTACAAGAATACAATGTTCTAGGCAATTATTAAAACTTTCAAAATACACGTTTTAGCAGAAGAACGCAAATCTATTGGGCCTTTACTTGCTGAGTTATCGCATATTCAAGCTTTGAATTTCCATGGCTTTACGAACCCATGGGGTATAAGGGAGCAAGCGATTTTATGAAACCAGTGCTTCATCTAGAAGCTTAAGTCGAAAACAACAAACTTGTGTAAGTGCCGCTTGTTCCTAACCACCCAAATGAGGGTACGGCAAGCATACGTTTTATGTGTTCCGCGTTCGCGAAAAACTCGATACATGTTCTTTTTTCTGTGTTCGTAGATAGACACATGGTTTCTTCGGCAAAGTTATAGAAAATATAAAGATAAACAATTTTGACAAAGAACTGACATTTATATCTCTATCGAGTGAAGGCTGTAGAGAATTTTCTTTGGAAATTCATCAAAAATAAGTTTTTCACATTTAGCGTATGTTGGTTGCATTTTACAAGAGTATATGGTTCTATGCGATTATTGAAAGACTCAAAACGCATGTTTTTGCAGAAGGTTGCAAATCTCTATGACCTTTCCTTACGATAACTAACAAAACATTACGATAAATAACAAAAGCGATAACTTTGTAAGGGAAGGTCCTAGAGATTTGTAATTTTCTGCGGGTACACTGAAGTCGCTTTTTACGCGGTTTTTTATACGCGGTTTTTTTGCGCGATTATTTTTACGCGGTTTTCAGAATTTACGCGGTTTTTTTTTACGCGGTTTTCGAAATTTACGCGGTTTTTACGCGGTTTTCGGAATTTACGCGGATGTGCTCAAAACGTCTATTTTTTCGCGTAGTGTTGAAATCCACAAAGTTTTTTGTACGCGAAATTTTGGTTTTTTTACGCGGTTTTCGGAATTTACGCGGTTTTTTTTACGCGGTTTTGATTTACACGGGACGTATCCTGCGCGTAAAAAGCGACTTGAGTGTATTTTGAGTCCTTCAATAATCGCCTAGAACCATATACTCTTGTAAAATGCAACCAACATAAGCTAAGTATGAAAAAGTTATTTTTAAAGAATTTCCATGGAAAATGCTCTATAGCTGTGCACTCGATAGGAATAGAAATGTCATTTCTTTAGCAAAATTTTTACCTTTATATTTTCCATAACTTTGCAGAAGAAACCAACACAAAAAAAAATGGACGTGCATCGAGCCTTTAGCGAACGCGAAACACATAAAACGTATGCTTGCCGTACCCTCATTTGGATGGTTGCGGACAAGCGGCACCTATACAAGTTTGTAATACTTGGCCTAAGCTTTAAGGTGAAGCATTGATTTCATAAAACCACTTGCCCTATTTTATCCCAGAGACTCGCGAAGTTATGGAAATTTAAAGCTTGAATATGTGATAACTTAGCAAGCAAAGGTCCAAGATTTACGATCTTCTGCAAAAACGTGTATTTTTAAAGCTTCGATAATTGCCTAGAACATTGTATACTTGTAAAATGCAACTAACAAAAGCTAAGAATGAAAAACAAAATTTTAAAAAAGTTTGAAAGAATATGCCCTATAGTTCAGCACTCGATAAAGATAGAAACTTTATTTTTTCAGCAAAGTTGCTTGTTTTTACAATATTTACAACTTTGCCGAAGAAACTATGTCTATATTTCCAAACAAAAAAAAGTTATTTTTTTATTTGCGTTATAGTAAGCGATGACTAGCTTTTGACAGTTTTAAATTAAGGGGGATATTCATACGAACAAAAGTGCTGAAGACCATAAATGATAAAATGAAAGCAAAAGACACTAGGAAAAAAGTTCCACTTTTCGCCCTTTTGGACCACTGTGCAACGGGGTTACTTTAGTACCCAAGGATATGAACCCCCACCAACGCAGCGGAATTAAGGTCGAATGAAAAATACTGGCTTATTATGAAGCAGGCACTCCGGAAGCAGCCCAAGGACGATCATCTGACCAACGTACACACTTAAAAAACTCAGCAAAATTGGCCAAAATTTGGACAGCCGAGCGTTCGGTAAAAATTTCAGTTTTGCAAATCGACGTTTACGGATCTTTACTAACGTTTGGCATCATAAAAAATTTTAACGAAAGCTCGGCTGTCCAAATCTCGGCAAAATTTTGCTGACTTCGGCACTTTTTTTTAAGTGCGTACAATGATCGACTACGTTCTCATAGATGGCCGGTTCTTCTCTAACAATAAAGGGTGTCTCACATCAAATTGTATCACGGAAGAAACGCTGCAGAAAACTACCCATTGGGTATTTCCTCTTGAAAATTTGGCTAAAAGTAGTTTAGAGTGTATTGTTTACACTATATTTTTTATTGCGGTCAGTTTTACGAAAATTGGACAAAATGGCGTCTGCCAAAATGCAACGTCAGGAATTTATTTTGCGCAAGCATCCTAAGGAGGTCAAATCTAAGGAAGACATGAAGAAAAAACTACAAGGTATACAGCCCTAAGGGTTGTACGAAAGGGTGACGTAGGACTATATCAGAGCATTAGGTCAAGGTCTAATGTAAATTGCATTTGAGGCATATGCATATTCAAATTCAATTCTTTATTGAATGCAATGGTCGCTTTGAAAATACGTGGATCAGCAGTTTTCCCGCTAGATTTAGCGGGATTTCAAGTCGGACAGCGGGACTTAATAACCAAACAGCGGCTAGCGGGAATCTAGCGGTTTTCTTAAATAACTCAGCGGGATTTTAGCGGAATCTCGATTTAGCGATATTTGATAGGCAAAAAGAGTGCTGAAAGAGAGGTTGACAGCAAAACACTTCGTTTAGTGACATTCTAATGTCTGCTCATGCATTGGCAGATGGTTCAGTATATTCTGTTGATTATAAAATTCCGTGGTTTTTACCTAGAATGGGATAGTTCTGACAAATACTCATTAGAACTTACTGAAAAAGAAGACCACCAAACAAATCCGTTTTGCACTAATTCGTTGCCAATGGATGGCAAAATCCAACTGATTCATGAATTGGAAACAAAACAACACTTATGTATCTATATACATCATATTTGTATGATAACAAAACCAAAACAAATCGGTGCTAAAACAAAATAAAGGCGAGAACAAAGAGCCGATGCGCTTTACAGATATTTTTGATTTTTGGGTGTTTCTAAAGATTGAAACATATCTTCTTTTGTCACCAAAAACCATAACCATTTGCCAGCGTTGCTGAAATTTTGCATGATTTTTATCATAGCTAGACACAGAAAAAGAATTTGTGCTAAAAGCTTCTTTCGAAATTTTCGCCTGTGTTCTTAGACTCCTTAATCTTATAATTCTTGCGAAATTTCGCAGTAAACTGTCATTATATAAGGGATAACAGAATATTTCGTTTTCTGTTTCCTGAATCCCAAAACTTCGTCAACATGAATGCTGTTGACACCGCTGGGCAGTGCGACGGTGTAACCAAAAACGGTGCATTCGACTGATCGCGGCTCGTCAGATTGACAGATGAAAAACAAAAACAAATGAAGGAAAAATATTAGCAGGTCTTGGCAAAGTTACATTTAAATTAAAATTGTAATTATATGGCATTACGGAAAGAGCAGTAGTGGATGAAAATTTAAACGGCTTGTAAAACAGTGATTTCTAGAAGACCAGAAGTAATCGGCAGCTGTTCACTAAAGTGATTAGTAATCTACAGCCTAATACAGTGATCGAAAATAGACACCGGTTGTTCGAGTCTAAACCCTAGACCAATTGTTCAAGCGCAATTCCCGCTGTTGCCGTGGCTGTTGTTAACCTGCAAAGAGAGAAAGAAGATTAATATTTAAAGCAAATCGTGATCGTAAGTACATACTTGAAAATAAGAAAAGAAGTTATTAAGTGAGTAATATTTATTAACTAAAGTTTACCAGGATAAGGAAAGGGCAAGAAAAGCAAAAGAGATAGCGAAGGAAGGAACGATAGTGGAAAAAAGGATTATAGTGTGTACGAAGATTAGAAAGGAAACTACTTATTGTAAGTCGTAAACAATCAAATGCAAATTTATAAAATTAATGGTTAAAATATACTTACAGTTTGAGCTGCATAAAACAAATTGCTGCTACAGAAAATAGTTACCAGTTCTATCCGAACAAACTCAAAAATAAGTAACGAAAAATCGGAATAGAATATCCTTCAAAACGCTATGTCCGAGACTACGGAACTAGACTTCACGCAAACTCCTTGCGCAGCTTGCGAACAAGTTTCAACTACGAATGAAGACATGATTGGTTGTGATGGCTGCAAAGGATGGTACCATATCCGTTGCGTCGGGATATCCGCTGATACTAAGTTGGACGAAAAGTGGTTCTGCGAAACGGAAAGCTGTAGAGCGCTTGCCCATAAATACGAAGAAGCAAAAGGATCCAAGAAGAAGAGTCGCAGTAAGAAGAATGCTGACGATGTCGATCGCTCCAGTGTCAGATCCGACATTGCAATCTCCGTAGAACAAAAATTGAAAGAGATGGAGCAGAACCAGATGCGTTTGGAGGCAGAAATGGAAGCGGAATTACTACTGAAGAAAAAGGAACGAGAACTGAAACGTGCGCTTGAAAGAAAGCGGTTGCTGTTGGAACAACAAATGCGTGAAGAGGAAGAGAAGGACGATTTGGCGCTGCAGGAACAGATTCTTCAAGAAAGGAAGATGCAGCTGAACCGAATGAAAGCAAGGCAGCAAGCATTTCAAAACGAGATGGCAGATCTGGACTCGCAAATGGAGGAGCTAAAAGCCACCAATCGGAAAAGTAAAAAAAGGCCTAGTATAGGACAAAACCGCTCCGAATCTCCACGTCGTCAGGGGAAGCAAATCACGCCTCTTCGTAATCCAGAGGTTGCAAAGCTCACCGAGCAGAACCTAAAGACACTTCATGGTTTTGCTAGTCGCAATGCCCCCGATGCAGACAACAGCGATGACGACGAAGAACATTCAGAAGAAGAAGACGAATCTGAATCTTGCGAGACTGACGAGTCGGAAGTTGGAGGAAGCCTGAAAGGCTCAAAAGCAAAGCCGCGGAAGAAAGTCTACAAGATGAGCCAAAACGGGCTGGGGCAACCTCGTTCTATGCCGAGCAAGATGCAACTAGCAGCACGGAGCGCGATTACAAAGCGATTACCAGCTTTCTCGGGAAAACCGGAGGAATGGCCGCTGTTCTACGGAGCATATCAAGCCTCGAATGAAGCTTGTGGTTTTTCGGACATTGAAAATCTAGTAAGACTACAAGAGTGTCTCAAAGGTCCGGCACTGGAAATGGTTCGCGGACAGCTTCTTTTGCCGAAGTCCGTTCCAAAGGTAATTGAGAAACTTCGAACTCTTTACGGACGTCCAGAACAGCTACTTCAGAGTCATTTAGAGAGAGTCCAGAAGTTAGAGCCACCAAAAGCGGGAAAGCTAGCTAGCTTCATTCCCTTTGGGACCGTAGTAGAGCAGCTCTGCGAACATTTGGAGGCAGCAGACTTGAAAACGCATCTGATAAACCCGTTATTGATCCAGGAGTTGGTAGGAAAACTTCCGGACAATGACAAGCGCGAATGGATCCGTTACAAACGAAATAAGAGGCGAGTCACCTTGAGAACGTTTACCAACTTTATCTCCGAAATAGTGTCGGATGCCTGTGAAGCGAATGTGACAATGGATTACAGACCCATGGCCGAAGGCCGACCCGGGAAGGATCAGGCGAAGGAGCGCGGTGCATTATTCAGCCACAGTATCAGTGAGGCAGCAAATACCGTTAGTGAAGGACGGTATAGTCAAAACCCGTGTAAAGTGTGTGAGCGCACAGACCATCGTCTACGCTACTGTCAGGACTTCCGGGACATGAAATATGCAGATCGTCTGGAAGTGGTTGATAAATGGGGTCTCTGTCAGGTGTGCTTGAATGAGCATGGTACGGCTCGTTGCAAATTCAAGCTACGATGTAACGTGGGTAATTGTCGAGAACCACACAATCCGCTTCTCCACCCGGAAGCAGATATAGTTGGGACAAGCGTGCATATACGATCCACCGATGAAACCTTGTTCCGGATGATACCGATCAATCTTCACTGCGGTGACCGATCAATCACAGTGCTTGCATTCTTAGACGAGGGTGCCTCTGTGACCTTGGTGGAGAAGAATCTTACCGATCGACTCGGAATTTCTGGTGTCCATGAAAAACTTACGATTCAGTGGACTGCGGATATTACGCGAGTCGAAAGGGAGTCATGTAGAATGAATCTGTGGGCTTCTGCTGTAGATGCGGACGAAAAATTACTACTTAAAACAGTTCGCACGGTGGAAAAGTTGTTACTGCCACAACAAACGCTAAATTCAAATAAGATCGCCTTGCAATATCTATATATGCGTGGGTTGCCGATTGCATCGTACGACGGAAGGCCTGAAATATTGATCGGTCTTAACAATATCCACGCATTTGCGCCGATAGAGACAAAATTCGGTTCGGTGATGAACCCGATTGCAGTGCGCTGCAAACTTGGGTGGACAGTATACGGTCCAAGGCAATCGAGTGTACTCGAAGCAGGAGATGCATATTTGAACTACCATCAAGAAGTCTGCAATCAGAGTCTGTCAGCTCTGCTGAAGACTCACTATGCGTCAGAAGAATCAGTCGTGCGTGTTATTAAAGAATCCGCCGAAGATAGAAGGGATCGCCAAATTCTTCAACGAAGCCTTGAACAGATTGGAGATGGGTTCAAGTCTACGCTCCTCCGGAATAGGGATGAGCCACGGTTCCCGGATAATTATCCGTTGCCTTTGAAGAGACTGAACATCGCGTACGCATTACCAAGATGGAGTCAATGCTTACAGAGCGACGGAAAATGGGTTGCAGATGCGGCTTCTCTGCATGGTCCAGAAAACCAAGGGTCGTCTGCGGTTACACCTTTCGAGCATACCGACGAAGAAGTGAAGAGACTGATACTCTACAAAAAAATTACAGGTTGGTTGCGCTGGACATTGCTGAGAGGAACGACGTGTGCATGGCGCTGGTGCGTACGTGTGGGCGCAGATTTCTTTTTAAACGCACTGTAGCTAATTTAGCGGTGTTTAAGATAAATGCAGGTAAACCCGGAAGTTCAGTAGGAACCACCGGATGTTACGGGGGGGGAGAATGTTGACACCGCTGGGCAGTGCGACGGTGTAACCAAAAACGGTGCATTCGACTGATCGCGGCTCGTCAGATTGACAGATGAAAAACAAAAACAAATGAAGGAAAAATATTAGCAGGTCTTGGCAAAGTTACATTTAAATTAAAATTGTAATTATATGGCATTACGGAAAGAGCAGTAGTGGATGAAAATTTAAACGGCTTGTAAAACAGTGATTTCTAGAAGACCAGAAGTAATCGGCAGCTGTTCACTAAAGTGATTAGTAATCTACAGCCTAATACAGTGATCGAAAATAGACACCGGTTGTTCGAGTCTAAACCCTAGACCAATTGTTCAAGCGCAATTCCCGCTGTTGCCGTGGCTGTTGTTAACCTGCAAAGAGAGAAAGAAGATTAATATTTAAAGCAAATCGTGATCGTAAGTACATACTTGAAAATAAGAAAAGAAGTTATTAAGTGAGTAATATTTATTAACTAAAGTTTACCAGGATAAGGAAAGGGCAAGAAAAGCAAAAGAGATAGCGAAGGAAGGAACGATAGTGGAAAAAAGGATTATAGTGTGTACGAAGATTAGAAAGGAAACTACTTATTGTAAGTCGTAAACAATCAAATGCAAATTTATAAAATTAATGGTTAAAATATACTTACAGTTTGAGCTGCATAAAACAAATTGCTGCTACAGAAAATAGGTACCAGTTCTATCCGAACAAATGCAGTAAATTTGCATAATGTTCATTCAATTGCAACCTCTCAATTTCAGCAGATCATCCTAATTTCAAATGCAAGCCTTACTAAAATATTGCACCAGAAACGAAAGAATAATATGACTTTTGATTCAGCGGGATTTCTAGCGGGAAATTGATCCTGGCCAGCGGGATTTCAGCGGGAAATCAAGCTCTGGGCAGCGGGAAAATGGGCAATCGACCTGGTAACACTGGTGGACGGGGGTACATAAGTAACGGGTGACAACTAAAATTTTGGAATTTTTTTGAGGCCCCTGTACTCAAAACAAACGAGCTCAGAGAGAAATGAGAGTATGTATGTGTTATGTCTCTCTCTTTTTTTTTGTCAATATTTTTTGTTTTCTTTATGCTTGCCTTGTTTTGCATAAAATTACGTCGAAACAAGAAGCATTTCGGGAGCGCGTTGTACACTTCTACGAACTGCCACAGAAATCTCGGCAAAAGTATGCGGTACAACTTTCAAAAAGCGAATATGTTGTGGCTTAGACTGTTTACCATGTCCTAAGATCCCCGACAACTATTTGCAAGCAAGTTATTGAAAGACCAGCCATAATTATGGACGCAGAAGGACATCGTTCTCTTTCTCGTTTCTTCAACAACAAGCTCTCTGGTTTGGCCATCAGTAAATGTGCACCAGACGTATGTTTGAAGAAAATATTGATCCCGTTTCTACGAAAACATCATGCAGATGGACAATACGTGTTTTGGCCGGATAGAGCATCATCGCATAACGCCATAAAAACACAATCGTTCCTGAATAATAATTGAAATACGTTCCTGAATAATCCTAATTTACAACAATGGATAATGTATCTTTGATTTCGGTAAATCAGATCTTTTCATGTATCTTACCTAAAAATAAAAAATAAGAAAACTTATCCAATTTAATTCTACTAGGGTAGATGATCCATTAGTTGCGCCACTAAGCACAATATACCTTCATTTTGCTTGTTTATTGAGGTATATGCTTCAATTAATGCTGGTGGGATATAAATTTATCAAATACAAGGTATTTGTCACAAGGCAAGACAATTGCTTTCGTTGTACGAGAAGCTTTACAAAGAAAAAATGAATTTTCCAATTCAATTATATTGTACCAACAGTTGCGCTAATGTTTCCTTAATTAAGTTTGATGTTCCTTTAATTGTGTTATTCCATATACATTGCTAGGTTGCTAAGTGAAAAAACATCGTAGCAAAACTATAGATGAGCGCCTATAGTTGTGCGCTCCAACTGCGCGTAGGGTTTTGGAAAATTGGCATTTTAGCAAATAATGCTTTAATTTTAAACGGTATAGTCTAACTACCAATACTTCTAAAAACCTGTTTTATATAATGAATGTAATTGTTTTATCTAAAATGCTACGGTGACGAAAATATGCATTAATAATGAATAGTAGCGCAACTATTGGTACTACCACAACTACTGGATCAATTACCCTATGTGTATCTTAGTTTTTTTTTTGACAGCTTGAGAAAAAAATCCAAAATTTTAGTTGTCACCCATTACAAGGCCTGCACTGCAACCAATGAGGCATATAGATTTCTTTTAAAAATCACTTGTATGCATCATAAAGGTTGAAATGGTAATGAATGACCAGCCCACAGATTATTGTATTGAATATGATTATGCGTAGTTTGACATGTTTCAATAATCTGACTTAAACTAGCTTGTTGCCTTTAAAAGGGCCATTGGTTGCAAATAATATTAAAGCCTAAGTACGTTCATCGCAAACATGACGTTCCATTCGAATGTCCTTTTCTTTTGACATTAATGGCAACTGGCACGTAAGTTAGCCGCGTAGATTCACTGTCTTTTGCTCCGAGAAGATTTTACTAGTTTACTTTCACAGCTTACTGCTTGTTACATAGCAGAAAAACTGGCTCATACGCAAAAATTTCTGTTTTATTTGTATGAGAGTCCTTATCCTCAAACCATCATAAAATAAATTCATGCCTCCAATAACCCCCACATGCCATATTTGCTTGATGTATTTGCTTGATTAGTTCTCGAGTTATAAGGAAATTTGTGATTCATTTGTGTGGGAGCCCCCCTCTTAAAAGAAGAAGGGGTCTCAGTACACCATAGGAAAAAAATCTTACCTCTAAAAACCTCCACATGCCAAATTTTGTTCCATTTGCTTAATTAATTCTAGACTTATGAGGAAATTTGTATTTCATTTGTACGGGAGCTCCCCCTTCTTACGCCCTCCTTAAAGTTGGTCTCTAACCCCCCCATAAAATTGTAGGTCATTTTATCTATCCAACGACATACATATAAATTATGCAGTTTCATTCAGTAGTTTAGTAGTTATTACCATTTGAAATCTTTCATTCAAACGTTACACTTCTATTTTCGTTCTCACAAAGTGCTACCCAGTTCCAGTATAGTAAACAAAGACATAGTCCTACGTCAAAATGGGTTTCCGTACAGAAGAAGCTGCAGCCAGATGTTGTACAAAACTTTTTTAGTGGAGTTAAGCGTAAGGTGCTAGCATACAGTTATGGTATTGACGTTGAATGAAACTAACATGCCAAAAGCTTGCTAATGGGCTATATGCATTTCATTGTCTGAAAGTTTGAAAAGGATCGGTCAATTAGGTAATTTTCTACAGCGTGTCTTCCGTGATGCAATTGGATATGGGACACCCTTTATTGACTCTGACCATCAGCTAGTAGCAGTATATTCGCGCTGAAAACGGTCAACCGCATACCAGACATGTCTAAGTCGTCCTCATCGGCTGAACATTAGGCAGCTAACTGAACCGTAATCTGTCGAACTACACGCGAATGCTAGATGAGGCACTGCTATCCCGCGACGATGGTTGAAGCAGAGTACGCTTGGCCATCGGAGAGGAGAGGAGGCACTAGAAGAGCCCTGGAGTATACAGAATGATTGATTTAATGGGGAATGCCAATAAGTGGTGGAGAGCAAAACAAATTTATTGGAAAAATTAACTGAGTATTACCAATAGGGAGAACTTGCCCAAATACCGACGAGCTAGGATCCAGTTGACCACGATTCTGAAGAGTAAAAAGCGCCAAAAAGAGAACAGAGATCATGAAGAATTAGAACAGATATTAGCGTTATTTTAACGAGTAGGTGAACCAAACTCGTAAGGGATACCAATCGAAACCTGACATAAGTAGGGAAGAGGCAGGGAATCTCATCACAAACGAGCGCGAGACGGTCGATAGGTGGAAGCAGTTCTTCGATGAACACCCCTATGGTGAAGTTGCAGAAGGAGGGGGAACGGAAAGTAATCACCCAGCATATGATCTCCAAGAAGTCAAACGAAAAATCGGGTTACTGAAAACCAACAAAGCCGTTGGTAAGGACCAGCTGGTAGACTGGTAGAGCTTTATAAAATGTCGGGAGTATAACGTGCCCACTCATCACATCTTTATTGATTTCAAAACAATAGGTATACGATACAGTCGATCGAGACCAGCTATGCCAGATAAATGCACGAATACGGTTTTCCAGATAAACTGACGTGGCTGATCAGAACTACATTGGATCGAGCGATGTGTTTAATGCGCATCTCGGGAACACTCTCCTTCAAGTGAGTTCCTTCGAAAGGGCGGCGAAGGTTGAGACAAATTGGCGGCTTATCCTGCATGCGGTTCAATATCGCTCTGAAGGGTGTGATTCGACGTGGTATCCAAATGAGAGGCACGATTTTCACTAAGGGTAGACATCTCCTAGGTTTTGTAAATGACTTTGATATCATAGCCAGGAACTTTGTGACAGCGGAAGCAATTTACGCCCCAAACTGAAGGCGCAGTGTAGGAGGATTGGCCTAAAAATAAATGCGTTGAAGACCAAATACATTCCAAGCAACAATGTGTGTTTTATTGTACTCTTATGCCGGTTTTCATACCTAATTTTGGTCTTAAATGTCATCATAAGAGTGTAATAAAACCCAAATAGTTACTTGAATGGATGAAAGCAAGAGGCTCAAGGGAAAGAAATGCGTGCCTCCCACGGACGGTAACCGTAGACGGCAATGAACTAGAAGTGGTTGATGAGCTCGTGTGTTTGGAATCGCTGGTGACCGCGTACAACACTAGTAACGAGATGGTTGTTGTTGTTAGTTTATTAGGACTTTTTAAACGCAAGGCTTTAGTAGTAAGGAGATGCATTCAAAAGGAAAATTGGATCTATTTTCTCCTTCGGAAAACACAACGATCGAGAAGCATACGCCGCCTCACGAAGCTGATAATGTGTAAAACACTTATTAGACCTGACAGTTCTATATAGACATGAACCCGTGACGCTGCTCACGAAGGACATACGCGCCCTTTCTGTGTACGAGATGAAGGTACTGCGGACGATATATGGCGATGGCGGACTTCAAACTGAAAGCGGAGAGTGGCTGAGGCGTATGAATCACGAGCTACATACAGTGCTTGGAGAGATCCCCATCGTACATCTTACGAAAATCGGTAGGTGGGCCGAATACATCGTAAGGATGCCAGACGACAATGCGACAAAAACAGCAATCTTCAACAACCTCACCGGTACTAGGAACTGGAGCTGAAGGAGCTGAACGTGCAAGATGGCTCGACTAGATCGAAAGTGAAGTGATTCCCACATCTGTTTGGATATTATAGTCTCCTTTGATTCAGTATTGTTTTCTATCGCTCCCTCCATCGATTATAAAACCTACCTTTGTAAAAAATAATCTGCTTCCAAATTTTATCTTAAGAAATTGATAACCTTATTCGGGCGAGAATTCACAGTGAGGAATAGTAACTATAACGTTTTTAGCGAACGTTTCTACAAACTACGCTTCAGTTATTGACTACGTCTAAATTATAATTTCATTTACTGAACTATTTCACATAAATTAATTTCAAACAATTTCCTTTCGTCTAAACTATGTATTCTCACTCCCTTGTCCTCTATATCTATTATTAAATAAGCTAACGTTTCTTTATCTCTTTTACTTGCCATAGTTTAGTCACTAGAATGTTGTATGTGTCATTGAAATTCTCGCATTCTTATTGTAAATTAACCGATAGAAAATTGTTTGAAGTTAATTTGTGTTAAATCAATAAATTTAATTATGTTTTAGTCGATGACTGAAGCGTAGTAAGTCGAAACTTCCATTGAAACCATCATAGTTTTTACCCAGCCAGCACCCACTCGTATATCAATGTAAAAAAACTGTCGTAAATATCTCTTAACAAATAGGATTCAAAAATAAAACCTAACAAAGCGCGCACAAGTTGATATTTTATCGTTCATAACGCTAGTAACTGACAAACATACCATTTGCAGTACAAAGTCGTATAGCTGCATGCAGCTGGTCGCTCTTAATCGGATCTTATCGTATTGAAATACCTATATAAGTGTGTCGCACAAAATTATTCCTCACGGATAAGCAGCTTTTGCGCGTCGAATACGATTTTGTTGAATACATAACAGTACCGTCAGCCGGGGCGAGATTGTGCCAAAAAAGCATATGTTTTTGTTCTTTAGCTCAGTATACACACAATTTAGGAACTAAGTTGATTTCAAACCTGTCAATATGTACTAAATTGTTCAATTAACAACTACCGTAGAGATGGTTTAGTTACAATGAAACCTAATTTTACTGGAAGTGCATGAACTTTGGCACAATATCACCCCTTCTACGGGGTGACATTGTGCCAAACACTTAAAGTTAAGCTAAAAATCTAAACAGTGAACGTTAGCATGTTTATAAACAATACACATAAATATCAGTATAAAGTAGTTCATATGGGGCCGTCCATGAACTGAGTGGACTATCAGGGGCAGGGGGTCGACCAAAAACAACGCATCATACAAAAAGTATGAACGAAAATAACCCGGGGAGGTCTGAAATAATTAAAAATGAGTTCGTAGTCAACGGACAGCCTTTATATAGCCAGTAGCGTTTCTAGGGTTAACAAGGGGGAGATATATGAAGGGGTGTATCCTAAGGGGGCATACCTATTTGATCATTTAACAAAAGTAACCATTACTTCGTTCGAGAACCCGCGGCCGCAGAACATGTAGCCCATCCCACCCCCCTCCCCCGTCCTTAAAACTGACAGTTTATACACGGTATAATATATTCGTCTTATATTAGAGTGTTCATTTAAAGAATCTGAAATTTTCAGAGAAAAAGTAAAAATTAGTTTAAATTATTTAGCAGACCTATAATACTGTTTGCTCCAAAATGGATGATGCAATCTAATCTGTCAAAATAGTGTGCTCAATAGTAAAGAATGTGAGTGTACTGGTGTATACTGACGTATTTTTGTTGTGTATGTGAAATCCACAAATTGGATCGATCATTATGGCTTGGCACAATCTCACCCCCGTGAAGCTCGAAAAGTACAAAGTTTCGAAAAATATTATTTTCGTAATCAATACTTATCCAACGCATAATAACATTTCAATACATTGTAAATGATTAGTTTATATACCTTCAAAATAGCAAGTTGATGCGATTTCTTGTTTGGGTTGGTTTATGTGGGACATTTTTTACAAGCGTTATTTTTGATCGCGAACTTTGAAACCTTGTTTAGGCTAAATAGTTTGCTAATATTATCTGTGTTTCATTCTAAGTTATGAATAAATATGTTATTTTCATCATCATTTTGAATTTTGGTCACCAGTTTCTATAGATATAATAAATTTTCACAAATAAACATTTTTGGTTTTTGGCCCATCTCACCCCCGTGGCACAATCTCACCCCGGATGGCGGTACGTAACTCTTATTTGCAATCCAATTATACATATGAAAATGCTGACTGGGTATTTTTCACTAAAAAAGCAATAAAAGTTGTAGAAATTCACCCTAATGAACAATACCCAACCCATTTCATATTAACCCATTTCAATATTAACCCATTTCATATTAAAGTATCAGTTTTCATATATGTTGTAGAACCATAATGGCATGTTAGTACGACAAAACTCTCATCCACTTCATTAGATTGTAAAAAAATTCTTTCGTTGCAAAAAACAAAATATTAGCTATCAATGTAAAATTGTGCAAATTTTACGAAAAGTATCATAAACATTCACTTTAAACTTCAAATCATCACCTCGCTTATCAGGCTCAAAGCTGCCTTCTAATTGGGAATAATCGCCTTACCTTCCCTCGTCCGTCCGTCTGGGTTATTTCTTCACGGGGTTCCCCCATGAAATGCAAATTAAATTTCCCCGGAAATTGGTAGCAAGCGTCAAACCGAACCGGCAACGCCTGTCAGCAGCATCGAGTTGACTTCTGGCTAAATATCCTGCCAGCCAGCCAGCTAGCCCAGGGAAACAATCCTCCTACGAGCGTTTATCCTCTACCGAGCCTAGCGAAGAGGACGACGTGACAGTTCGGGATCGATGGCATGCTGTCACGAAAATACCGAATGGCACTGTCTAAACGGTTTTATTACTGATTTTATTGCCGTGCAGAACTTGTAAAGTGATCAATAAATTTGCCTAAAAGATGTCCATTCCTGCATCACTGCTTTTTTTTGTTCTCGAGACGAAGGGAATATTGTTCAGCTTCATCGGTTTTTTTGCCTCAGCAATGTACATTCAAGAGTTTGCTTCGTTTTAAGAATGAACTTCATACGAGCAAAAGTTTCCATTGGAAACCGTACGGCTGACTTCCTTACAATGTCAGAGTTGAAATTTTTGCGCCCGATTCATGCTCTCGAGAAGTTATTGCTCTCTGTAACTTCAGCGCTGGATGAATTTATGTTCCATTTTTATGAAAATTTATTACAAGATTTATGAGCCGGAGGGTGGAAGCAACGTACGGTTATCGATATCGGGGTATGCACCGGGAAAGCGCAAACGAACCCATCATAAGTTGCCATAATGTGTCCAAACTCGACTTGTCATTGTCGCTTCTTTTTTTTTGCTTCAATTTCCTTGACACGGTTGACGGTTGAAATGTGTGTATGTGTTTTTATTGACCCCTAAAGTGACACTCGTTCAGCGTTCAGAACGACGACGACGACGACGACGACTACGACACCCACATTGCACTGGTTGTTGCTGTCGTCGTCATTTGAACGTAAAACATTTGTGTTTTGAAGAAATGGAATATACCCTAATAGGCATTCCAGTTGGGAGCGCAAAACCGACCAAAATGTCCTTTGTACTCACATTCGGCACGGTTACGGATTTATGGAAATTGTCGCCGTTCAGTGATTATTAACTTTTGTTATATTCATGATGAGCAAATGACAATTGATAAGCAGTTATGAATGGTTCTGAAGAAGTACTTACAGGAGATCATATAATACGTAGGAGTCAATACCTAAAATTGATTGTTTTACAGACTTTGTTTAACATTTTCGTATTTTGGTTTTTGATAGAGGCTTTATAATTGCAGGAATAAAATTTAAAACATTAGGTTGTTTCTCTTAATGTCTAAGTGAAAAAATTTCAATCGGTTCGGTATTATGTCTACATTCCTCATTTGGCTGTGAATTAATTTTTCCCGTGATAACACTTGCATTACTTTATGTACTTTTTATTAAAAGCCTGAGTTTATTTATATTTGTATGATGGAGAGGCCTTTCAGCCATCTTGCATATAGTTTTCGACAGGATGCAGACAGCAGTTTCAAAATAAGTAAGTGAGTAAGCTTTATAAACATGATTAAAGAGATAATTATTCATTAAAAATCATTCAACATTGATTAATCTAGTGGAAAACTCCTTATAAACGAATTCAAATATATTCAACTATTTGAAGAAACTAAAATAGTTTACCTAGTTGTTGGATTCTTGTATTTGGATTTGTTTTGGCCAGGAATAACTTTTGAATTGCTATTATTATCGACTTTTTTAAACTAACCATTATCGCAAAAGAAACAGTTCACTTCAGTGTAAATCAAACAAATTCCAAATTACCTCTCGTTATAATGTTAATAATGATGATCCATTTTAAGATGTGATAACAGTGAGAATTTATAGCTTGCATCTAAATTACAGGCTGGCCACCACCAAAAACGATCGGTCCTCTTTTGCTGTGTTGATATTTGTCTTCCGCTTCGGTCTGGAAACACGGCAGCCTTTGCCATTTTACCTTCCGTAGACGGTAGCCAAGACAACCGGAGATTAAACGATGCCGCAGGTGCCGTTTCGTCACACACTGCTCTTGACCCGGTTCAGCCGAAGTGTACACGTGCGAGCTCCGTTTCGTCTATGTCCCTCTGCTCCGAGAATATTGGGCCTATAAAAACAAATCAGGATATTAATTGGAACTATCGCTTCTGTTGCATGTAGGTACGTACCACCAGCACCGTGCGTCGTCGGTCGCCTGGCAGGCATATAGAGCGACAGGTTGGCATTTCCCAAAGGATAACAGATAATATTTAGGATAGCAAGCACGAGCCGAGTACGTCCGAGAGGACAGGCCATCGGTTGGTACTTATCAATAGGGCCGGGGCTGTTGATGGGCATACAAAATTAAGATATAACGTAACCATCGATTAAGATAATGTTATACCGTTCGGCAAGATGATCGGGGTTTGGGTTGCTTTGGGTGGCATGCTTCAGTTTTCAGATTTGCCTCAACCATTAACGGGGACTAAAATACTGTTATTAAATTGCACATGTTAGTGGTCTACGGTCTAATTAGAGCGAAATTTTGAGCTCGCCGATTCAAATTGACCAATAGAATCGGGTGAACGAAACGATTTTATCAGACCGGGAATTATGTTAATAAGACATAAAACGGTTTAATTGCTAAACTTGAATGATCGCTTCGCGACTTAATAGATCTACAACAACAATAAGTTTTAATCGTAGTTTAAATTAGTTATTTAAATTAAAATTTAAATATCATTTCATTTTTAATTATGTGACACTGTGGTGTAGGTCTAAGGTTAGCTTTAACAGTGTTGAAAAATTTTTCGGACTGCAAATTTTCTCGATTAACAGCAGAGAATGGTGTATCGTAGTAGGGGATTGTCGCTATGCTTGGGCTACCGCAGGGGCGGCCTGGGAGCGAAAGGGCCCACGGGGCCTTTGAGATTAGGGGCCCCAGTCTGCAATATTCTCATGATAGTAAATTAACACAAAAAAGGCATCTACTCAAGAGACATCAGTGTTACAAGGACAGTACATCGAATAATTATGGGCTCTATTTTGTAAGTCATGTCGTGCAACTTGACTCGACTCAGTCATTGTCGAGTGTCGAGTACGGGGAGAACGGAAGAGCACTTTCCACATTTTGGTAAGTACCACTGTGCATCTTTGTCGCCAATGCAGCGTTTTCCTCATCTACCATCCATGTATGTTTCTGCAGATTATAAGTTATAGGGATAGTTACATACAAAATTGCAAGTATCAAATAACCTAATTTTATAAATGATAGAATCTCAACAGTTCAATATATATGAGTAGCTCACTGCGCCTACACGACAGAACAGAGAAAAGTATCGAGAGACTAGAATTCCTGCTCTTAGAATCCAGAGGATTCTTTTTTCATAGTGCATGCGATTCCCGTACCGAGTTATAGCTATCCCAGGGATTCAACTCTTGGATTCTCCTGTAAGAATCCTGCTTCTATAAGCAAGGTATTCTGGGCAAATCCTCTGCAAAATTCTTTCACACGATTCCAATGCGAGGAATCCAAGAGACTCTGTGCGAATATTTTTGATTCGTCTTGGTAGAGCTGTGGAAAAAAGAACCCACCGTCTAAAAAACGCCTGTACGAAGAGCACGTGCTCGTCGGTCCAGAGGAGAGGTTCGCCAGCAACGACGCGCGGAGTTTCTACAAAACGGTCAGGTGCAAGAATTTTGCCATGCCTGTGATATGCAATGATAGTGCTGGCAACCTGCTTGCTGACAAAATGACGGTAACAGCCAGGTGGAAGAGTATTTCCAGACGCTGGTGAATAGAGTAATAAACACACAAACACAAACAGAGCAGCAGGTACAGGATAAGAATTGTGAGCGACGGCCAAGTTATGGAGCCACCAACACAGGAGGAGGTTATGAAGGCAATCAGTGAGCTGAAAAACGGCAAGGTTGCTGGATAGGATGATATTCTGGTTGAACTTCTAAAAGAGGAGAGCGAGCAGCTTATGGAACAATTCGCCGCATCATTGTCGGGATATGGGTGGAAAATAAATATCGAAGGAGTGGTTGATTGGCCTCATTTCCCATAATTTTAAAAAATGACATCGACTCGAGAGAAAAAACTATCGAGGAATTACATTGCTCAATTCTGCCTATAAGGTGCTCTCTCTATCCTGTGTTGTAGACAGAGACCGTTAGCGGAGTTCTACGTCGGTGCGTGCCAAGTTGGTTTTCATAATGGTCGCTCCACGATGAATCAGATATTTACCCTGCGTCTCGTAACTGAAGAGTTTCGGGAGTACAACTAGCAGACTCATCATCTTTTTGTGGCATTTGTTACTGGCGGAACCAGAGGGGTTCCACCAGCTATACCCCTGGTCCCTGGTCGAACCATTGGGGACCGTGTGGGGTGGGTGCCCACGATCTCTTTTCACACCCGAGCACGAGTGCGAGTCTCTTACTGCTCAATGTCGGCTCTGGCCTAGTTTGTTAATCAGGACTTGTGATAAGTGTACTAAAGGAAAAAGCTGCTAGGTATAATTTTAACCTTTTAATTCCCTAACTTTTACAAGAAGCTGTGTGTGAGTGTAAGAGTAGGTGTAGGTGGTTCAGTATAATTTACTGCCGGCGACGATGATGACTGGGCGACGAGGAAGATGGGGCGACAAGGTATTCTTCCAGGATACTTCGGGATCGCGGGCTCGCAGTAGATCCTAACAGTTGGCTATTTCCTATTTCGATGGGATTACGCGTGCTATCCTTCTGCGGGTCCTTGGTGAACGGTTGATGTGTGCAGGCAATCACAGATGCCAGCAGTCACATGACCAGTCATTTACGAAGAGGAGGTGGAACCCTCGTCGCTGTAAAGAAGTCTGTCTCCAGTACTCCAGTACGTTTAGATGATTGTGACTCGCTTGAACAGGTGGTTATCAAACTTTCCCTTTCAACCAAATCTGTCTATGTGTGTGGTATCTACTTGAGGCCCAACAGCGAACCGAATAGATATATCGCGCATTTCAACTGCGTGCAGCAAATTATGACTGAAGCAGCCCCCGGCGATTCTGTATTAGTAGTCGGTGACTATAATTTGCCACGCCTGGCTTGGTCTTACGATCTTGACGTGTATCTAGCGACGAATGCTTCCTC
Organism: Sabethes cyaneus; assembly: GCF_943734655.1. Lineage (NCBI taxonomy): Eukaryota > Metazoa > Arthropoda > Insecta > Diptera > Culicidae > Sabethes > Sabethes cyaneus. Next base: position 76,413,316 of record NC_071354.1, on the reverse strand, counting down.
CGAACATGAACTTGCTTTCACCTAAAATATGCACGCTAGTGGATTGCAGCAAATTTGCAACATACGTAACATGAATGGTAGGATCCTAGACCTGGCCTTCGTAAGCAGCAGCAGTGAGGTTGAGTTGATCGAAGCGCCATCATCGGTTCTGCCCTCTAACCGTCATCACAAACCATTCGTTCTTAGCTTAACCGTTCGTAGTGCGCTGCATAGTCTTCACTCAACATCGGCAGATCGTGACCTCGACTTCAACCGCTGTAATTACGATGCCGTTATCGCCAAACTAAACTTACTGAACTGGAAGGAACTTTTTAACGATATACACATGCCATGCCCAACTTTCACCAGAGCACAGGTCATCAGCGCGTTGAAGTCTATTGACCCGTCCAAAGGTCCCGGACCGGATAGACTACCTCTTGGATTCATTCGTCGTTGCGCGGATGTGATTGGACCATCGCTCTGTCGCATATATAACCTGTCGCTCTCGGAGAGTGTCTTTCCAGAAGCATGGAAGTTATCTGCTGTTACACCTATTCTAAAAGCCGGTAACACTCAAGATGTTAAAAATTACCGACCGATTTCGATTCTCTGTTGTATAGCCAAAACGTTCGAACTTCTGATTCACGATAGAATGTACTCTGCGGCTAAAGCCATAATATGTGAATATCAGCACGGCTTCATGAAAAATCGCTCTACTACCACAAATCTTATGGCTGTATGCACGCTCAACTCTAGTTTGGATAAGCGATGTCAAGCGGACAGCGTTTATGTGGATTTTTCCAAGGCGTTCGATAAAGCGCCCCACGAATTAACACTGAAGAAGCTTGAGAAGTTTGGTTTTCCTCATTGGCTCATCGCATGGTTGAAGTCATATCTATTGGATAGGTCAGCAGTCGTTAAATTAGGATCGGTCGAGTCAGGTAGTTTTTCAACACTATCTGGCGTGCCGCAAGGCAGTCATCTTGGTCCCTTGATTTTTGTTTTGTTCGTGAATGACTTCAGCTACCGAATTAACTCTCATCAGCTTATGTACGCTGACGACTTGAAGATATATGGCACCGTTAGCTCATTGGTCGACTGCGCTGCCCTACAGCAAGACGTTGACAGCACAACCAGTTGGTGTGTCTTAAATGGTCTTAAATGGCTTGGAGATGAACGCAATAAAGTGCAAAATAATAAGTTTTACTAAAGCGTGAATGCAGTTAACTAATGACTATAGTGTAAATGGTTTCAGTTTGGATCGTGTTACATCGATAAAAAACTTGGGAGTGATAATGAACTGCAAACTTTATTTCAACGAACACATCAGTGCGACTACTTCCGAAGCTTTTGCCATGCTTGGATTCATCTTGGGATGAAACCCAAATCTAGGTGGACAAAAGTAATTACGCTAAAACCGTTAGTCCTAGGTATATAGTATCTTCGGAGAAAAATTGTTATTTCAACTTCCCTCTTTTTTGGTATATATAACATTAGAGTGGCCATCTTAGTAGGCGAGTGCAATATAAACTTTTTTATGGCTTAAGTTAGCTGAATAAAATGTTCAGCAAAGTTAAAGAACATTAAATTTTGAATTACTTTGCTGAAGAAATGAAAGTCCTATCTCTTATGGTTGATAGGATGGAGTAATTTAAAGCTTTTTGGACGGGGTGGATCTAAAAAATCCGTTTTTTCTTAATATCTCCCTTCGTGTTTATTCCTCACAAATCTTACCTTCTAAGCACTTTCGCATCCAGTGAATACGCATATTTTGTTTGAAGGAATCAAGTCGCCATCTCCTTCGGTTCTGTAGCTATAGGCATTTTTTCTAGAAAAACGTGCATTTTTCAAATGTCAATAACGTAAAAACTGCTCAAAAGAAGCAAATCAAATTTTGTATAGATGTTTAGTAATATATTGGCCACCGAAATTGATTGAGATCGCATCGGCCCAGGTCGGCCCTTTTTTGCTAGACCGTATTGAATAATGAAGTAAAAATTACCATTTTACTTACGAAAATCACAATGTTTACGTTAATAGAATGCGCTGTGCTGTCCAGGTCGGCAGTTTGGACGACTTGTACGTATACATCGACGTTGAACTCTAGTGCAGGATGATAGTCGTCAAGTGGAACTAGAGGGTCAATGGCGCGAGACGGGACAGAGTAACTAGCTGATTTGCTGGAGAATACGAGGTCGAGATATCGGCCATAAGGATTACAATTGCCATTAATCTGTAACAGATTGCATCTAGCTGCACCATCAAGTAGCATTTCTTGAACTATTGCTTCATTACTTCCTCTGGAATGAGTATTGACTGCATCAACATACAAATAGCCTAGCTGCGAAAATTTCCACTTCAAATTAGGCTGATTATAATCACCGGCCACAATTATTGTACACAATCTACATGTGCTTGAATAACCTCGAGATCAGCAAGTTTATCTGGGGGTAAATAGAAGCATCCAACAAATATATGACTCTGTCTTAGACGAATTGAAACGAATGTTTGTTCTAGGCCAGCGGAATGGGTAACTTTGCAATAGATTGAGTCAAAACACTTCCTGACCGCTATCACAACACCGCCACCAACCGGTAGTTGAAAAGTAACCGCGTTGGTTAGAAAATAAAACTACCAACGGCGGCATGATAGACTAAAATATTTCTAAGAATGCGCGGCATAGTTTCTCCAAGGGTGCGCGCAACGAAATTGCATTTAAACATAAGCTTATTAAAACTGCTTCTTCCGCGTGCCTTGCGGATTGAAGAACGAAGTAAACATATGAACATTTCCGCGTGCTTTGCTAAAAGTATCACGGTCATTCATTTCGAAAGCCCCATGGGCGTTAAAGAGTTGCCGCTCCGCGTGACCAGAAGTCTCGGAGCGCGTTCGCAAGGTTAGTGAATTGAGTGCGAGCGATGCTTTCCGGCTTAAGCCACTTTGTTCATCAATATTTGCCCTCTGCTTGCGCTTAAGCTCACGGAATGAAAATATGAGTGAAATAGAAAATGAGGAATTCAGGTACGGTATGGAGTATGGCCATTTGCCAGAATGGGTGAAAGTGATTCTCGTATGGAGAAATCGCCAGAGCAACAGAGTAGGTGAGGAAAGCTTCCCTTTCAGGCCCTTCAGGCTGGCAAAGGGAGAACATGTGCATTCCATAACCTCTGTTCATTAACTCCTATTCCTACCTCCATGACGTGCCGGCTGGGGTACGTAACTTCGGTTGTCGTATACTTACAGAAAAGGGGGCACAGTGGCTCCCACCCACATTAAGGACCTTAGGTTAACAGCCTACTGTACCGGAACACAAAAAAGTTACCGAAAATGAAAGAAGAAATCTCTCTGGATTATTGGCGACGACCTTTAGCATGAAAACACGGACACGAATCGGAACATGGAATATACTGACCCTTGCCCAGCAGGGCAAGCTGGCTCAACTTTCAAGGGAAGCTAACCGTTTGAAGCTTGAAATCCTGGGGCTGAGCGAGGTCCGCTGGCCGGGTACTGGCGAACACAAGACATCATCCGGGCAACCCAAGCAACAATGTGGGTTTTATTGTACTTTTATGATGGTTTTGAAAACCAATTTTGGTCTTAAATGCCATCATAAGTGTGTAATAAAATCCAATTTGGTACTTGGGAAGTCTTGCTCTACTCTGGCATACGAGATGAAAATGCTACTCGAGAAAGAAGAGTTGATGAAGTGGGAACCGAGCGAATAATCGTTGCCAGATTCAGAACACGGGTTAGAAACCTTACAGCAACCCAGTGCTATGCGCCAACAGATGCTGCCGACCTGCAGGAGAAAGAGAGTTTTTACAGCCAGCTGAACAGCGTGGTTGAGAAAATCCCGAAGGGGGACATCCATATCCACATGGGCGACTTCAACGCGAAGATTGGCTCAAACAACGCGGACCTTGAATGCGTCATGCGACGCCATGGCCTAGGAGAGATGAGCGAAAACGTGGAGCTGCTTACAGAATTCTGTGGTAATAACAACATGGTCATTGGTGGATCGCTCTTCCCCATAGACCAGTACATAAAGTAACGTGGGTTTCCCGCGACGGCCAAACAGAAAACCAAATCGACCACATCTGCATCAGCCGGAAATGGCGAAGGAGCCTTCTTGATGTATGCAACAAACGCAGCGCTAATATTGCATCCGACCATCATCATGTTATCGCTGAGATACGTCTCCGCGTCGCACGTGTCCAACGACGGGAGGAGAAAGTTGGGTGCCGCTACGAAGTCCGCCGATTGGAGAATTCTGAGGTGAAAAGCGCCTTTGTCGAATAATTTGAATCTCGACAGAGCTGGTCAGCTACTGACTGACCGTCCAAAACAGCTTAAGCGATGGACTGAACATTTTGAACAACTCTTCCGAGTTTCATATGTCAGAGACCAACAAAACCAGCAGCGTATGACGCCTACAGTTCATCGAATTAATCGCGTCAACTCGGAGGCGCCATCGCTGGATGAAATTGTAGCAGCCATCAAGAAATCCAATAGAGCGCCAGGGATAGACTGTATCTCAGCTGAAATGCTCAAAGCTGACCCATCTTTGTCAGCCCAGATGATGCATCAGCTTTTCAGCAACATATGGGAAACCGCAACTTTTCCGGTGGACTGGATGCAGGGCATATTGGTCAAAGTCCCTAAGAAAGGAGACCTAACTGAATGCGGTAACTGGCGTGGTATCACGTTGCTCTGTATTACTCTCAAAGTACTCTGTAAGGTAATCCTCAACCGGATCCAGGAGAAGATCAACGCTACTCTCCGGCGGCAGCAAGCTGGATTCCGTGCTGGCCGATCATGTGTAGACCATATCACAACGCTCCGCATTATATTGGAGCAGATCAACGAATTCCAGGACTCTCTTCTGCTGGTGTTCGTTGACTTCGAAAAGGCGTTCGAGCGACTCAACCGCGAAAACATCTGAGGCGCAGTTAGGCGTAGAGGAGTTCCAGATAAGCTAGTCCATCTCATCGAGGCTCAGTACGAGGCGTTCTCGTGCAAGGTTTTGCACGACGGCGTCTTGTCCGATCCCATAAGGGTTACTGCTGGCGTGAGACAGGGCTGCATTTTATCACCGCTTCTGTTTCTCATCGTTATGGATGAGATATTAGTTGGAGCAATTGACAGTAGACCAGATCGAGGATTGCCTTGGAATCCTCTAACGATGAAGCAACTAAATGACCTCGGCCGACGATATTGCCTTGCTCGCACAACGCCGAAACGATATGCAGAGCAAATTAGATGACCTCTCCGAGAGCTCCCAGGCAGCAGGTCTCACAGTCAATGTTGCGAAAACTAAGTCTATGGTAGTGAACACTGACAATTCCACCAACTTTACAGTAGCGGGACAACAAGTTGAGCAGGCGCCTTTCAATATCTTGATGACCAGACAACGCCCGATGGTGGTACCAAGGCTGATATAGCCACACGGATCAGGAAGGTCAGAGGTGCCTTTGCAGGTCTGCGAAACATTTGGCGCTCAAACCAGATTACTCTACGTACGAAAACCCGAATATTTAATTCAAACGTTAAATCCGTACTGCTGTATGCCTGCGAAACGTGGTGCGTCTCAGCGGAGACGGTGTCATCAACGGCCGATAGCCACAGAAATTCGTGAACGTAGGTGGAAGTGGATCGGACACACCTTGAGGAAAGGAGCGAACGAGGTTTGCAGAGCAGCACTCGACTGGAATCCACAAGGACAGCGTAGAAGAGGCAGACCCAGAGGTTCATGGCGACGGAGCTTAGCCATCGACATCCGGGCTGTAGACGAGAACCTGTCCTGGCGACAGGTAAAAGCCATGGCAGGAAACCGTCAGCAGTGGAGATCTCTGATTTCACCCCTTGGTTCTGCCGGACTGACGGACATGGATACATAAGTAAGTAACTAAGTAAGGCCAGGCTAAGTTAAGAACTATAGTTCTATAACTACATTATAATGTTGTTGAGAAAAATATATGAGTCGATTCTGAAGAGTCAATTTCGTTCAGGTAGCTTGTAAGAGCCTGATAAACTCAGTTCAAAATAAGCAGAAAGCGACTTTGCTTTAAGGTTGTCGTCCATTATGGCAAACATACATTGTGGCAATCGTCTATATGGCATCCGTACGTATAGCTATCATATTTATGGCTTTCGTACGGTCACCGGTATGAATATTTTTTTTTTAATTTAAAGTTTTTTAATATGGATATGTACATACGAAGAGCAATTTATTTATAGAGTCTAAGTTAAAAATGTAAAGAAATTGAGTGAGATTTGGTGCACATTTGTATGTTTCGGAATGTTTCTTACTTGGTATTTCAATTTTCATGAAAAACTGTAGTATAACAAAGGCGAATGGAACAAATGAACTGAATTCCCATTTTAAAAACACCCAAACATAAAAGCAGCCGATAAAACTATAAAGATCAATAAATTGTTTTCTTTCTCTAAGCATCTATTACTAGCCCCTATTGTTCTCAGATATTGCTAGTTGATTGTGAATCAAAGCATTGTTGAAAAACCACCCGCGTCGTTTTCGCACCGTCGAAGCTTGCCTCGGTCAAGTGGTCGTCGGGCGATCGGTCGCTTTTCATCCTCTCCGTACTCCCATTTGTCAAATTCAATACCGACGACGACGTGGCAACAACAAAGGCAACAAATTGAAATTGAATTATTGCGGTTTGCTTGATTGTGGGACGGATATTTCTATTTTTTTTGGAATGGATCATAGATGTGGTCACCAAATAAGGAACTTTATAGCTACGAATTCTTATCCAATGCAGCAGGACTGCTGTTGCCCTGTATGTACTGCGAAATAAGCACTTTCGGTGAAGCAGTTCCCTGCTACAGTAATTGTATTTATTTGCTTGGGGCGACCGGTTTGTCATGATGTGGGGTCTCCTATCCACACTATCGGAAAGACGGATTGAAATTAACGAAAATCGATTCATCAACGTCCCAACTTACGGACAGGAAGTAAACACAAAGACGTTTATCTGACGCAGCGGATGGAATAAATGATGATGATTTTGGCCTTCGCTCACGCTTTCGATAATAAATTAATACGATATGTCAACATATCTGTGCTCTTGATTGATTTTGAACGCATCTGATGGCGTTAAAATAATTATTATGTAATCTATAAATTGTTAAGGCTGCAGCAAATCGAAAACACGCAGATATTTGAAACGAAATCCAACCAACTGACGCATGTGGAAACTGTTCGTAATATAAACTCATTTGGCAGTCATAAACCAATGCAACAGAAAAGGTAATTTTTCGCTTGAACTCTCGCAAAGCAGAAATCCAAATGGACAGTTAACTAATTAGATGCTTATTAGCCATTGTCAGCCCAATCTCATGACATTATTACTATCTACAAAACTGACAAAACGCAAAGTTTTCACAATGCTCGTACTCCTACATACTGCAATTTTCAATTTGCAGACAATGCAGTTTTCCCATACATGTGATGTCACTGTATCGAGCAAAAAGCTTCCACCAACCAACCGTGCCATGTTTGAGATTCGAAGCGAAATAACAAAACTAAAAATCAACCAACCGTGCGGATTACCTGCAGAAAACCTATTTGAAATTAAATTGCTTCCATCTCCTTGCCGACCAGCAAGAGCTTGCGTTCGCTAAAGCGACCGCGTCTAATCCCGAATTGGATTACCCACATGAAAATAAGTGTCCGGTAGCAAATAAATACGTGCGTACGTGTTTCACATATGAATACGGACAGGACAATACCGGCCAAAGAGATAATAAGAAATTGCATCTGTACGGATGCAGGCTAGGAGTGCCCGAATTGTCTTTGAATAGTCGGATAAGGACATGGGCAATTCTTCAGAACGGAATGGGATACGATTTCAAGGGCCGTTGAGTTTACTTCGCATTGTCCGGGAGGATAAGTTTGTCCATTTTAAGGAGCACACACAAAAAAGACAATCGTTTGGCACAGTTAATTTACAAAACTGCATTAGATTTTATTAGAGCTGATGAACTTAAGCTTGTTCGTTTGTGAAAAGCCATTCGACATGGAGAATAAGTTTGAGCACATGAGTGACGTCGTTGATTGTCTAAAGTTAAAACAGCAGCAACAGTTTGAAGCTATGCAAATGTAGGTTAAATTGATTTTGTTATCTTTTATAGAAAACAGATGTTAGGAAAATCGGATCAGCATTTTGTTACCATAATAAACTACGGTAAGCATTTTCGAAATTTTCCACACAACCGAGCATAAAACCATCCAACTGTCAATGATAAGTGACTTCGTAGAAACTGTCCTGTAATATCCACCGAGCGCGTATTTATGTCAGCTATCATTAATCTTCTTCAAAGAAAAAGAAGGCGACGATACGTGCACGGTTACTGAATCAAGAAAAATTCCCGAACCATCCTGCAACAAGCCGAGCCACGCGTCCTAAAGAAGCCATTTCCCGGCAACAAGACGACGAGGCGCGGAGCGGATATAGTCACTGTCCTGCGTTGCTCACGTGAAGTGGAAATATTGAAGCGGAAAATATTTCCTCCACGGTCGGTCGTTTCCGTTTGGTGGAAGAACAATGAACGGCGTCACACAAAGCGAGGCAATATTTGCCTCGCCGCTCTTTACCCCAGCGCAGCTGGGACCATATACCCGCAGCTTAGTTCGCGTTGGGGGTGGATACACACGAACAAGCGTAAAAAGTCAACCACCCACTCATCCAGTCACCCGGTGGAGTTTGCTGAAAATTCAAACAACGATCATTTTCGTGCAACATTTAGTTAAATTACTAACCCCAAGAGGAAATTCGGTTGGCTGGCGACCCCGGAGGCAATCATGTTGCTAGTCGTCTTTTTTACTGACACTTTATTCGCCTTTAGTTTTTGTTGCTTTGTTGGTTTTGGCACCAGTTTTGGCTTTAACGCGAACAGGACATTATTGCGGCTTTTGTTTTAAACTAGCGTCAAGAAATATAAATTAGACACGTTTCTTTTTCAAGTGCGGTGAAATGCAGGTAGCCAATGCACGTATTGCATAAGACTACTAATTTATTCGAGAAGTTTCCTAATAAGACCTGAAAGCTGCATTTTTGATATTTTAAAATGGGATGTACTACGCTGGAGCAGATGAAAATTATAGCCATTATAATAAATATTACGTTTCAATGCTGAAACTCAAAGGTTGGGTTAAACTGATTTTTTTGTTCAAAATTTGACACATTCGATTTGACATTCATTGACATTGGTTTGATTTTTAATCAATTGTATCGATAGAAAGTCGGTATGTTTTGTTCTGTTATTCTAATAAATGTAGTAAGGATTTGGTAGTTGATATTATCGTAATTTTGGATAGCCGTAATAGGAAGCAAATATTGACGAAAAAAATGAATTTTCTAGCAAATCTGTTAAAATTATTAAAATATTAGATATTGCTACTTGTGGATATAATTGATGATTTTGTCTTCTGCAATATTATTAAAAATACTTATTAAAAATCACCATTTTTTAAAAATTGATTAATTGATTAATTGATGAAAGATTTAGTTGTGCACTATGGTCAAAAGGTTTAGGTGTGTACATTATTTTGTCACCAAACCAATGCAATTGGAGCTGTTTAAATTCGAACTTCCTTCCGTTGGCAATCAACGATTAGACAAGAAAACGTAACCATATTACCTTTGAAAATGAATATGAATTGAATATATGGTACTACCACCTGCCTTAGCAGAACATCCGTTCATAGCAATGAGCCTATCATGTCAAAAAGAGTTGAACATATTCTACGATTGATCATGCTTCCCAACTCTTGTATGAAGGGCCAAAAGGGAATTGGTCGATAAGCAACATCACTTACACGTACCAAGGATTTAGAGAATCTCCTTTCAAGGGCTAAGTCACCTGAGTCAATCGTTGAATAAACCGTCTTAATGCAGAATGACTCCAGCAGGTGGGGTGAAGAGCCCGCTCATTATCCACGATGTGTTGTTAATCGGGCCAAGATTAACCCTAGAAAGTTGACTGTTTCACTCTCCCTAGGCCGACCACTTCAAACAAGTGCTCTGATGGTCCCTCCCTCTTCCCGATTCTAGTTTATTTATGAAATGTGGTATATATGGGTAAAAATAGAACAATCTCACCAGCAGTCCTTCGAATGGAATAGAGTTGCGTCCTTTTAGTTTCCATAAATGCTTCTAATAATTAATTTAATTTTTCTTCTGGTATCCAATATCCATGTGCAGTATTAACACTCGTATTGGCCAAAGTTTTCACTATAAAGCAGTAAATGCTTCATAAGCTAAAACGAAAAAAATAATTAAAATAACTTATATTATGCTTACCAGATCGTGTGGCTCCACCGTCTGCCCAAAACCTCGATTATGAGATCAGACAGCCGGGAACCACACAGTATCCTAGCTTGGCTACTCAATAGAGCATTACCGGGTATGGCCACGTGGAGGCGCTAGGTAGGGGCTAGGGATAGCTAGAGCTGTATTGGACGCTCCTCATTTGCCTTCCCCATTTCATACCCTCGTAACCATATTACCTTTGAAAAAGGCCAAAACCAAAGGCCGAAACGTCAGGCAGTATAAAAAAGCCGTTTTCAATGTAAAACTGACTGGAAAGCCGAAAATCCGCAATACAATATGTGTACCTCAGTCAATCTTAACAGCATAAACGCAATGGCGAACATTCAAGATAGCTTCTTCATGCATATACAAACGCAATATGGCCATTCCACTACACAACTTTTCAAACAGTATGCGACACATAACATGAAACTATGCAACATGTTAGTAATTTCCTAAGACAGTGCCACAAAAAAGGAATATTTCCTTCACACATTGTGAACTCGCTCAAGTGCATCAATCCTCTCCTGGAGGATGGTAGTCCGTACACCAAGCAACTACAAAGACTAATAGAACGTTTTAAAAAAATTAAAAATACTTCAAGCTATAAAATTGCTGAAGAGAATATCGCTCTATCTTGTTTCGTTTTGAAGATAATTTCTGGATCTTGGTTAATTTAACGGTCACCCTAAAATAGCTCATGCTAAAAAAGCGGCATCCTAAATCAAGATTTTGTTGCTAACATGTAAATAGTCTAAAATCAACGACTACTTAGTGAATAATTTATTCCACCTAATTTGATCTTCTGGACCATAGGGCAATGCTAATTTGCTGCTAATTACCGACAAGAATGTCTCCCAGTTGGCCTCGAGGTAAGATGCTGGCCCAATAAGCCAGTCGTCGTATGTTCGAATCTCGGCTGGCAGAGGCTATCAGAGTCAATGGGATCGTAGCAACTGACCCAGCAATTGTCCTGTCCTCTAACAGCTGGCTGCGAATTCTGTCGTATAATAATAGAAGGTCAAGTTTCGATAACGGAATGTAGTACCTACACAAGTAACAATGTGAGTTTTATTGTGCTCTTATTGTGGTTTTCATGACCAGTTTCGGTCATAAAAGCCATCATAAGAGTGTAATAAAACTCAAGTCCCCGTACAAAGTGCACCCTGTCCAAGACGCTTATTAGACCGGTTGTTCTCTACGGCGTGAAACATGGACAATGCTCGAGGAGGACCTGCGAGTGCTCGGAGTTTTCGAACGACGAGTGCTAAGAACGACCTTCGGCGGCGTACAGGAGAACGGAGTATGGAGGCGGAGGATGAACCATGAACTCGCACAGCTCTATGGCGAACTCAGTATCCAGAATGTGGCTAAAGCTGGACGGATACGATGGGCAGGGCATGTTGCAAGAATGTCGGACAACTACCCTGCAAAGATGGTGTTCGTCTCAAATCCGACCAGGCGCGCAGTGAGCAAGATGGTTAGACCAGGTAGAGCGAGATCTGGCGGAGAGTACTCGGTGTCCGAGAGCGGTAGCCCTCAACCGAGTTACATGGAGAAACTTTGTTCAACAGGATTTGTCTTAGGAGGGCAAGCCACCTAGGTAAGTAAGTAAGTACATCAGATTGGTCGGTAAATAGCAGGTTTTTTTCTTGAGCTGTTTTCTTTTCAGCTGGATACCAGGCTTCAAACTTGACCCCTCTTTATCGACAGACTTTACATCCGTATTATTAGAGGGTTATTAGAGTTGATTAGAACAGTTACGAAGCTAGTGCAACAACGCCACTGATTCTATCTAGCATCATCATCTAGCCGAGATTTGAACATACGAATACGACGACCGGTTTGTTAGATCAGCATCGTACCTCGAAACTAACTTAGCGAATCCAACTAACTGGCTAATCGCGTGTGGTTAATTTAGTAGCTAAGCGCCAGCCACTGTAATAAATTAATTTTGTTAGAAATTGTTAAATAATAAAATTTAAAAAAAATCGGCATAATCGATCGGCCAGGTAATCGATATAATCGGAACATATAGCAATCGATTAAAAATTAATCGATTATTTTAATAGATAATCGATTAGTTCGATTGATCGAGAAGTAATTAGACATCACTAATAGCGCTCTTAAGAAATTTTGTTAGGACGAGAGGATTCTATTACTTTTTCTGGTATGCTTCCCAAGCACAGATATCAAATTAGTATAAGTCTGAACGTCGTGAAGAATCTTCGACCTGTTGGGACGAGGGGGTTTTTTCACTTTTTTTTTTAAATAAAGTAATTGAAATCACAGTGAACAGATGATGTATTTAACTCTCGTCCCTGCCTGTGAAGCAAGACGATCACGAAGAAAATGTATGGGGATCTTTGACCTTGAAACTTTTCGTTAATTTTCCCTCATTCGTGATTGACAAGGAAGGTCTAGTAGAAACCACTAATTGCTACACCTATTATGAGTCCCAAGGTATCTAAACCATGAAAATCCATTCATAATAGGGAGAGCTATTAGTGTTCACAATCTTTCATATTTTCATGACGTTTGTATTTTTTGATTTTTCAGAATGACACCCTATCCCAAGTCTTGCCCCAAGACGTAGTCCTTATTAATATTTCGAATCATAGAAGATTCCCAGAGTCTGCAAGCTTTGCTGAATGATTACGTTGATTGGTTTCTGCGAAATCAGCTCGTGATCAGAAATGCCAAGTGTGGGATTATGATGTTTCACCGGATTTTCAAATCAGTTTTGTTCGATAATCTTGTCAATGGATTCAATGGAATGGAACTGAAATTTGTATAACAAGATTAATGAATGGTAATATTGACTCACCGATGCTTGTGTTTCTTCTGAACTTTCGGGTTTCGCAACATTCCGTTCGTTCAACTGGCTTGTCATAAACCCCCTACGATCGCACAATGTTTGGATATCAGAATCCCATCACCTCGTGCATTAAGACCTTCAAAATGTAGAAGAACTAGCATAGCATAGCTTGAGTTGCCCGCAATGGTTTAGATGAGTTGAAATCACACAAAAAAAAACATCAGAATTATGTTTGGGAGTAGTAGATCATTCTCAATGTGCATTTTTTGGTGATCCAATTATTTGTGATTATCAATAACAAAGCTGGCCACGTCCAATGCAAGTCAATTTGGGAGGGAAAAGAATCCTAGTCGGACACTTACTGCTACTATCCAAGTAACAACGTAAGTTTTATGATACTCTTATTGCGGTTTAACGACCAACATTGGTCACTGTATACCCATAAATGTTAGTAGGGTTCCGGGGGGTATTTTTAGACTGCTGCTTAATTCAGCCTAACTTCCATTCTTTTGCTGCACTTTTCCAAATAAAAACTTTGCCGCTATATAACAATACTGAACAGAACGTAGCTCGCGAATGTCTTAATGTGTTATAACTATTTTCTCAAAATTTCACAAATTTTGCTGGGTTTTATTAAATAAACATCAAAATCACTGTGCCAGCACCACACTGATAATAAAACTTGGTTTATAGTACGAAAACGAGCGTTTGTTTTACGAATTCTTTCGTTGTTTTCTACCACGAACTAGATTCGTAAAATCAATCCTGAATGTTTTGTACATAGTAACAAAGCTATATTCGTACGAATCATTGCATTTTACAAAATGGTTTGCAGATTTTACGAATGCACGAAAAGGCTGTCGATAAAAATAATACTAGATTTCACTATTTTCCGATAGGTGTCAGTATGCTACATTACCGACACCTATCGAAAAATAGCGAAATCTTTATTATCTCTGAAAAAAGCTGGTTTTATCGGGAATCGAACTGAGCTCGTTTGTCATAGTTCTTTACGAACAGCCGACGCCGCCGCAAACCACAGAACCACAGCTACTGCGTACCAAGAAGGACATAATTGCACAAGTCTATTTTCTCTTCATACAATCTTTGCATCCCGTTTTCGTCGATAATGATGCCAGACAACAACCGTGCATCAAATGGGTCTTGATACAAGACAGCTACGAATGTGCTCTCGTAAAAAATACGAACCATTCGTAATAACAACATTTGCGGTAAACAATAAGCCTACGAAAGTTTTTGAATGGTATGAAATTATTTGTACCAGCTACGAATATAGTTTTACGAATGTTTTTTCAAACAAAATACGAAATTATATTCTCGGTGCAGCACTTAATTATGCTGAAGAAATAAAAGCAATCGCTTACAAAATGAAGCATGAAACAATAAATCAGTTTACATTTACATCCAGCCTAAACGAGCTGAGGTGCATCATCACTAGTTACTACAAATACGTAAAACAGAGGCGCCAAGAATGCTTCTAGTTTATTGAGTAAAATTCCGTGCTAAATTAATTATATTGCCGGTATATTGGCAGTACTTGAAAAACACCAATACATAAACCTACTGACTCCCTGCTGGTTGAAGTACAGCAACCCGCCGAACAGACCTTGGGTAGTGCTATTTGCTTATCGCAGTGTCTCAGGCTTCTTCAAATAGAAATAACTGATTTTTGATAGGCGATAAGCATTTGATAAGACCGAACACCGAACAATGTGCCAAAAATTAGCATTATTGTTAATTAAGCAATCAAGTGATCGTAAACGCAGCACCACCCATTGAGTTACTCGGGGGATTGCTGTGTAAGTATTATGGCTGGATATAGAAACAACACAGGATTAAAATAGCCGCAGTAACCTCATCATTTATCGCGACTATAATTTAACTTTAAAAGCGTTTTATTAATTCCAGAATGCACTCTAAATATATAGTGAATGTTATCCAACCAATTGGTATGAAAAACTTGTGTCGAATAAATAGAGTTTCACTACACCGAGAATATAATTTCGTATTTTGTTTGAAAAAACATTCGTAAAACTATATTCGTAGCTGGTACAAATAATTTCATACCATTCAAAAACTTTCGTAGGCTTATTGTTTACCGCAAATGTTGTTATTACGAATGGTTCGTATTTTTTACGAGAGCACATTCGTAGCTGTCTTGTATCAAGACCCATTTGATGCACGGTTGTTGTCTGGCATCATTATCGACGAAAACGGGATGCAAAGATTGTATGAAGAGAAAATAGACTTGTGCAATTATGTCCTTCTTGGTACGCAGTAGCTGTGGTTCTGTGGTTTGCGGCGGCGTCGGCTGTTCGTAAAGAACTATGACAAACGAGCTCAGTTCGATTCCCGATAAAACCAGCTTTTTTCAGAGATAATAAAGATTTCGCTATTTTTCGATAGGTGTCGGTAATGTAGCATACTGACACCTATCGGAAAATAGTGAAATCTAGTATTATTTTTATCGACAGCCTTTTCGTGCATTCGTAAAATCTGCAAACCATTTTGTAAAATGCAATGATTCGTACGAATATAGCTTTGTTACTATGTACAAAACATTCAGGATTGATTTTACGAATCTAGTTCGTGGTAGAAAACAACGAAAGAATTCGTAAAACAAACGCTCGTTTTCGTACTATAAACCAAGTTTTATTATCAGTGTATAATTCACGAATATTGTTTAGGCTGCCGCTTAACAGGCTGAAAATACACTCCCGTAACCTAAATAATGCAAAAAAATAATTCCAAGGCATGATCTTCCTGTAATTTTATAGATTTTTCGGGTAAATGTTAGGTACAATTGCGAGACCATCGGTATGATTCTACTGGTTTTTAAAATTTATTTTAAATGTTTCAAAATTACTTGCCTTTGATATGTGTTTTGCTCTGGAAAGTCTAGAGGTTTTTTTTCGGAAATAGAAGGTTATCGTAGTAACAGTTATCATTTATTTACACGTCTCAGCTACATTACATTCCCTCAGTCATCGAATCACAACTGTAAGTGATCCTTCACTCTGCAGCCTACTGTCGCTCGCTGGATACTTCATTCATTCATTCATTTTCGATTCGTATCGGGAAATCACTGCGTCACTGCTGATGACGCCCGGATTAATCATCCAGCGTGACGACTGTGCGACCCAAGCGGGCAACCCCCCGGCTTCTATCTCTGGACTGGATTCATTCATAGGTTGCGGCCAGCAGGAAAAGGTCCCGCTTCGCTCCAGTATGCATATTAATTATTATCAGCCAGTCGAGCAACTTGTTCGACGGCGCCCTACCGTGAAAGATGTCCGGAACCAAGTCCCGATACTCGTCGAGTGGTGCAATTGTTTATTTAGGAGCTTGGCCGGTTAAATCGGAAATCGGCCAGAGATAATTCCCGGAGCAAATCCGATCAAAAATAAAGGCTGCTCTACGAAGAGACTGACAATCGGGATCTAAGTTGTGGCGATTGACTTCGTTGGAATTGGCATAATGAGGTGTAGCTTAATCCATGTACCCTCGGATGTGTAAAGAAATACTTGCAACATAATGTAGGAATTTGACGCAGGCTGCCAGACCAGAGTGCGGTGGATCCTTTGAAACCAAATGAGACGCTGGCGAAGCAACATCTCGAGGCAGATGTTTTATGGGAAAAAGTAATTTTCATGGATTTTACTTCGATACTCGGTCGGAACTAATCGAGCTTGAATGCGGTATATCCAAGAATAGATGGATCGGTTCGGGCACCTTTTTCTTGCTGTAATATGGAAAGGGGAAGTCATCTAAACAGAAGAATGCCGTTTGCAACTGTAACTGCTTTCACTTATTGTAATTGCTTTGATACTACTTTGTGCACTAACTTTAAAACTAATTTTAAAGTGATGAATGGAATCACAGTCCCAAAAAGTTTAATTTATTTTCAAACCAACTAACGAACTAAACTACTAAAGAATGAAGATACTTGAAAGTAGTACTTTCGGTTCACTGTTCTATAATCGGTGCTTCGCGCTGCTGCTATCGTGACATTCTCAACCAACTTCATCCCGAAAAGTCCCAGCAGAGAAAAACTTCGCTGTAGGTAAAATACCGGCTTCCTCTACCTACTGTCTACTGCTCAAAGTTGGCGTGACAGCTAAACAACTACCGAACAATTGCAAATGTGATATGTCTCATTTCGTCTGTTCAAAGAAATGAGTGCCAGAGTGACACTTCTTTTCAAATGTGTCTTTTCTGTTTGGGCAGCTATTTTTTGCGTTTATCCTCTTCTCAGTTGCAACGAAGTACGAAACGATTCTCGTTGTGGGTCGTTTCGTTTTTTTTCTCCTGCTATTCGTGGTCCCAAATAGAACCAGCAAGGATTCTATGCCGGCGGTTCCTTTGGTTCACTGGTTGTGCTTTTGAAGAGGTACGCGTTAATGGGATAGTTTTCATTGTGGTACTTTTGGTCTAATGGGATCTCCTTTGGTCGGGCAACGCCCCTGTGGAAACCCACATCAGAGAGGATAAAAAGATTCACCACTTTGTCTATTTGTAGTCGTTAAACGATTTCAGCATTTCGCGATTGATGAATCTGAAACGATCTGACGGTATTAACTGACGCTTGTTTGTCTGGTTTGGGAATCGAAGGTTTGTCTATGAAAAAGAAAAAGAAATAACCGCCTTCTGATCAATCATCAGCGAATAATTGCATTAACAAAATCGTGGTTTCGAATTTATGAGGGCAATCTCAGAAGGTGTTCGAAATGACCCAATTTTAAACCACACTTCTCGAGGAGAGCACATCGAACTTCGAATTCTCAACAATGCCATTTTCTGTGCGGAATTGCTCCTGTAATTCACATTCGACCCGGTCGGTAATCACCCCTGTAACATCTGGGGCTGTACCAATTTGCGTCCTAATTGACTGCGGCCGGCAGGGGCACCGCATTGGCAACAAAATTGCAATAAAACGTTTTCATCGATGAACGATTGAAGTGGCCCATAGCCGTTGGCCGATTGGGATGTTCTGTTTCCAAAAAAATACACATCTGCAATCAAATGGATTTTTTTAGCAACAAACGAATATTTCTATAATGCTCGTAAAAACCAAACACCATGCGTCTCCATTGTATTCTCGTAACTTTATTTCTTTATCACAAAAATTAAAAGTTATACTTATTTTTCTTGACTCTTGATTTTGACATCACCAGGGTATTTGCTGTAACCTGCACTGCATTTCTTTTTGCTATAATCGCTATTGAGTGAGCGATATGCTTATTATTAATTTTTTAAGCGGGCTTGTGTGTATTGGGGACCCTTTCTTCCTTCAATGCTTTCTTTACTTTACACACTTAGTATCCTCAAGACAGTACTATCTCCAATCATAGCGAGTCTGACCTTACGGTTGCTGAGCCTCCGTCTCACGGTGTACGAGTCGTAGATTGACACCAGCCATCCATCACGAGGAACTTACTTACCGCTGTTAGAACAATATCATCGGTGAACTTGGTGGCCCACCACCAATGGTGGGTGATCTCGAGCGCAGTTGATCGGAGCGAACGCTGTGCCAATATATCCGGGAAGTCTATCTCACCATTCATAACTATGGCGATACGCATTGCTTGTTCAAATTTCCTGCGTCGCACAAGAGTTTCAAGTCCGAGGAGACGACAGCGGTCAGGGTACGGGTGTTGGTTCACCGGGTCAAGGCAGATGTCGTAATGCAAACCGAACATATCTTTTATGCACGCGTTCGATTCTCAAAATCCTTACCAGCTAAAATCGATTTTAATGAATCGAGCGATTTTTGATATAGAGCCGAGTTGACGTGTCGCTTTAGTGATCAGGTTCGTATAATGTAGATTGAAAGAGAGTTTGACATCCAGCAGAACACCAAGATCTGTAACTACTCTCGTGAGTTCTTGGTCGTCGATTTAATAGCGGAAGACTACAGCATTCACTGAACGGTGAAACGTCATAACGTGACGTTTAGCAATGCTTACGGCGACCTGTTTCTAGCTAACCTGCTAACGAGTAACCAGTTTCTACGGCATCAGCTCACAAATATATCCAAGAGCTATTGCTATCTGCAATGCCCAATATACAAGCTAGGCGACAAGTTGGGAAACTATCATGCGAGCACTATTCACAACGCCGTCTATAAGTGCTTTCCCAGATCATCTTTCGCCGTCTATCGCCGCTAGCAAGTAGGTTCGTGGGAAGTTATCAAGCCGATCTTGTGGACGGGCGATCGACAACGGACCAAATCTTTGTGCTGGGACAAATCCTACACCTATCTCTAAACTTCAAGGCCGCCTACGATACAGTCGAAGAGCTAGGGAAAATCATTGATGACGTCGGATAACAAAAGAAGCACAGAACTATGCAGACGTATTCTTGCCGGAAGTCATACTTATTACGGATTCCACAAGACCCTAAGGTCTGGTAAGCTTCACTCCCATACCAAATGTATTATGATACAAGACCGGTAGTGCTCTACGAGCACGAAACGTGGGCAATGGTCGATAGTGACTTGAAAGCACTAGTAGTTTTTGAACGTCTTTGGCGATGTATGGAGGAAGAGGATGAACCAAGAGCTGGCGCAGCTCTTCGGCGAACCCAGTATCCAAAATGTTGCTAGAGCGGGAGGATTATCCCCCTCAAAAATTGTGTTCGCTTTGAACCCGGTTGGTTAGCTTCGAGGTACGATGCCGGTCTAACAAGCCAGTCGTCGCATGTTCAAATCTCGGATAGGTGGTGCTTGCTTGATAGAGTCAGTAGGATCGTTACACTGGCCCTGTTATTTTCCTGCACTCTAAACAGCCGGCTGTGAAGTCTGTCGATGAAGAAGGGCAATGTCTAATGACGGTTTAAGCCCACGACTTTGCTTTTTTTTGAACCCGGTTGGTGCCAGAAACAGAGATGCACTGCGTGCTCGATGGTTAGAGCAAGACCTGGAAAGTGTGGGACAGTCGAGAAATTGGCGACGGACATCCATGGACCGAGTTTGTTGGCGAACATTATTATGCACGTGAAATCCTAAAGTACATCGCACCAGAATATGTAAAGAAAGTATCATCCGCATGATACCCTGCGTAGTTGCAAGGCAAGGGTTTTGTTATAAGATAGGTAGCCGTACCGGTTGCAATTAAAGTAGTACAAATGGGGAACAAGCAGAGGAGCTCTGTTCACATCAGTGTAGGATATAGACAAACCAGAAAAATCAGGAAACATGTGAGATTTCGTGACAGACAGAATGCATCCCCTTGCTTCAATCTATCCAACGTCATGAAAGCGACGGAGGTTATACCCGCTATTCCGACGCATGATTTTAACGCATCGAGCGTCGCACGAATCATAAGCTGATTCATTTCGTTAGAAAACCATGTTCTAGCATTATCTGCCACAGCTCATTTCGTTGACTGACTCGTACGCCACCTTAAAGTCCGTAAACAAATGAAGAGTTTCTTCAAGTGTGTTTCCGTACTCCTGCGAGTCATGGTCGATGACAAGCTTAAGTTCGAGAGCCACGTCGACTATGCCTGCAAGAAGGCTTTCACAGCTATTTCGGCATTGTCTCGTATGATGTCAAATAGCTCTGCAGTATATGGCAGCAAGCGAAGGCTATTAGCCAACGTGGTCCAGTCCATACTCAGGTATGGCAGGCCGGTGTGGTAATCGGCTTTAGGGACCAAAAGCTATCTAGCCAAGCTGGAAAACACCTATCGTCTCATGTGCTTGAAAGTGGCGAGTGCGTATCGCACAATTTCACATGGCGCAATCTGCGTCTTAGCGGGTATGATGCCTTTTGGCATCATCATCAGCGAGGACGTAGACTGTTTTAACCAACGTGGAACTAGAGGCATACGGAGTACTGCAAGATCGGCCTCGATGACCACATGGCAACGGGCATGGTCTAATCCCACGAAAGGCCGGAGGACAAATCGACTTATCCCGGATCTTTCCTGGTGGGTCAACAGACGCCACGGCGAAGTCAACTTCCACCTAGCACTGATTATGTCAGGGCATGGTTGTTTTAGACAGTATCTGCATAAGTTTAGGCATGCGGAGTCCCCCGCGTGTCCCGAATACGTGGATGTTGATGAAACTGCAGAACATGCTTTCTTCATATGCCCTCGTTTCGCGGGCGCGAGAAGCAACATGATGGCAGTGAGCGGACAGGATACTACTCCGGATAACTTAGTCCGAAGGGTGTGTTCCAACTCGGACGTCTGGGGAGCGGTCAATGCGGTTCCTACCCAGATTGTACTTGACTACCTTCTTCTTCTTCAGCAGCATAGAGCCGGGGTGGCTCGTGCTGTTTCAAGCACTCGTCTCCATTCAACTCGGTCTTGAGCCACTCGTCGCCAATTTCCTAGTCGTCTCAGAAGTCGCAAATCGCTTTCGACCTGGTCGAGTCATCGTGCACGTTGGACCCCCCTGTTCCTGGTGCCGGTGGGGTTGTTGAAGAGGACTATTTTCGTCGCACTGTCGTCCGGCATCCTTTCGACGTGTCCGGCCCACCGTAGCCTGCTAACTTTCGCTAGATGTACGATGAGAGTCTCCCCAAGCAGTGCCTGTAGCTCGTGATTCATACGCCTCCGCCACTTTCCGTTTTCAGTTTGTACTCCGCTAAATATCGTCCGCAGCAATTTCCGCTCAAACACGGCAAGGGCGCGTATGCCCTCCGTAAGCAGCGTCACGACTTCAAGTCCATAAAGAACTACCGGTTTAATAATGGTTTTGTACATTGTTAGCTTCGTGCGGCGGTGTATGCTTCCTGATCGTAGCGTTTTACGAAGGGCAAAGTAGGCCCGATTTCCCGCTTGGATGCGCCGCTGGATCTCCTTACTAGTGTTGTTGTCCGCGGTCGCCAGCGATCCCAAATACACGAACTCCTCTACCACTTCTAGTTCGTCGCCGTCAACGGTTACCGTCCGTGGGAGGCGCGCATTTGTTTCCTTTGAGCCTCTTTGGTCTTTGACGCATTTATTTTTAGCTCAATTCTCCTAGACTCCGCTTTCAGTCTGGCGTAGATTCTTGGCAATGATATCGATATCAATGTACTTGACTACCATAGTCCAGTAGTTATCTAAGAGAATGCGTTAAGCACAATAGCCCCTCCCTGAAGTAATACCGACAAGGTGGTGCCAGAGGGGATTGAGGCTGGAGACTTGATTAGGGTTTTAGTGGGTCTGGATTCTCACGCCCCATTAGGGGGGGGCGGGATACCTAACCCCACTTCCTGAGTTGTCTTCTTAGGTGTCTGATAGTACCGTATCTTCTAAGGTGCTCAGCATATTACTCGTAAAAAAGTGTGTTTCCGAATATTCAACCGTGGAAAGTAAGTGCTACAGACGGACATTCCAGACGGGCCGCGAAACTTATGAGCCTTGGACCGTTATCATTGGTCGTCAGATGAAGACTATGCTTTCCTATGACAAGACGTTAAAACTCCTTCTTCCCGATCTGTGCTTTTGCATCTCCGATGATGATTTTCGCGTCATGTTGTGGATACTCTCCATAGGTCCTCACGAGCTTATACGAGAACTCGTCCTTAGTATCGTCGGATTTATTATTCGTTGGAGTGTAGATATTCATTAGGCTGTAGTTGAGAAGTTCACCCTTAATTCTCAAAACACATATACGGTCATCTACGGGCCTCCATCTCATAACTCGTTGTTCTAGCTTTCCCAACACTATGGAACCAACTTCATATTCTGCCTTTCTACTGCCACTGTAGTAGACGTGGTACTTAAAAAACGTCCCTGCAATAGAGTTCACTGCACGGAATTTCATTTCTCCGGAATTTGGCAGCAATCTCCACTTCGAGTCGATGTAGCATTCGAGCAAGTAAGCCAGCTAGTGCCGATTTATGGAGAGTTCGGACATTCCTGGTACTAAGTTTCCAATCGTTGTCCATTAATCGTTTCCTTGTTCTTACACCGTGTCCTATTCCGATTGATCCGTTTCGTATTTTCATTTTATTTGTTAGTAGTATATGAGAATTTTGGTATGCCACCTTACCGGGGCCGTGATATCTGTCATCTGTCATCTGTCTGTCATCTTAGGCACAGCTTGCGGAATACAGCATTTAATACTCAGCCGTTCGCTCCGAGACAGACACTGTTTGAGCCGTCCATCGCCTGGGAAACAGGCGTTCAAGTTCGCTGCTCCTAGCTTAGCTGCTCCAGTATGTATATGAAGCATTTCCAGGTATTAACATCGATCATCACCGTTTGATTTCGAACTGGCCAGGAGCCAGAGCTATATTTGACGCTCCTTCCAGGTAATTCTGCACATTTCGTACGTTCACCAGCCGAAAATCAAAGTAGTGACATTCTTCCATTGCGCACAAAAAATAGGAGGTCTTCCAATATTTACGTGTTACTTTAACGACAATTTAAGTAATAACTTTTTGAGTAAATTTTTTTTCACCTTTTTGGTTTCAGAATATAAAAGATAAACCAATTTCAAGTATTTTTTCTAAAGATATCAAACTTCTACCTTTTACCCATTTTCAGCAATAGACCTTTGTTTATAAACGACCCATCAAATCACATTTCTTCTTGTAACATGTTTATTTCAACAGACAGCTCAATGTGATGTTCTAGACAACATTTTGCACATTAAAGAGGAATATTTTTGCTGGAGACGGTTTCGCTTTTTCTGCATTAACTAATAAAATATAACTGTTTTTAGGCTAAAAACCGTTTGATGAAAAATGTGTATTTTTTCAAGGGTGGTGTCTTCGGAGAAGTAAAATAATAAAATATAGCGCATCTTCGTACACTATTAGGGTGATACAAACTTTTGTTTTCTTAAATAATTTAAAAGAAAAGTTATTTTCTCCAAAAGCTGCAGAAAATACTAAAATAAGCAACTTTGCTGAATAAAGTAACTATCTATCTCTAACTGGTTACGAAATATAATGATGTGTTAAAAAAGAGCATTTAAAAATCAATTACACTCAATAACTGCACACAATCATTTTATTGCTTACAAATGTTCTACAAAGTTATTTAGTATGTTGAAATACATATTTTCTGTGAAGACTGTTTGACGATAGGACGCATATTTATTAAGTTATAAAATGTATGAAAAAAATCCGCAATATTCCCAGGTATTCCCAGCCATGGTATTCCTAGGTATTCTCTGAAATACACATTTGGGCAGATAGCTTTAATAATTCCCTACAAATTGGTATGCAAACTAATTGCAGATACTTGCAGATGGCTAAGATGGCTATTGCTGAAAATGGGTAAAAGGTAGAAGTTTGATATCTTCACAAAAATTACTTGAAATTTTTTTATCTTTAATATTTTGAAACCAAAAAGGTAAAAAAAAGTTTACTCAAAAAGTTATTACTTAAATTGTTGTTTAAGTAACGCTTAAATATTGGACGATCCCTTCAAAATATGCATCAATTTTTTATTCAAAAAGTTGCCGAAGACCACATTGAGCTGAGACATGCTGTTTAACCGCAAATATTTTTGTCCCGAAATTTTAATTTCTGGCCCATAGTGCGCTGACAGATGAACAACGTCACACACAGTACCAATAGTCGTAAAGGCCTGCATAGTGTCGTCGTTCTGAAAGTAAAAAGAAGTTAGATTTAAACTTCTAGGTCGGTGGTTTCTACAGTAGACGGAGGAAGAGGCATAATTTGTGTCTAAAAATAACCCAACCCAGATACGTCGCTCATTAATAAGAGGTGTTGCGCAGTCTCCTATTGTCCAGCGCCTCTATGGTTCAAAGGTACACGGGTACCAGCGAGCCACACGCCCAGGCGGCTGTTGTGGGTTCAAATTTGGTTATAATCTCTGATTATAGCTTGGTTCGACCCATGCACCTTCCAGCATTGGACAAAAGGAAGGTCACTACAACACTCTTTTACCTCCATTCCCAAAAAATTTTCATTACTTACCCCTACCGTCCCTCCATCAATTGTAGAACCATCGTTTCAAAAAAAATATTAAACATAATTTGTTTATGTTTTAAATATAGGAAGAGCTTATCAAAATTATAATAAAATTACGATTGGAACATCCCAACAGTGTCCTTCTCTTGATGCACTTGAATTGATGGTCTAGGTTTTAAACGGCAGACGAGCATCAAGGAGGTATGAGAAATGGACGTTTTCGAGGCAAAAATTCAATTGCCCTACCGTGTGCGGTGCGGCCAGCCGCCTTGAGCGAAGTTCGCTCAATTCAGCTCTCGCGATTACCGATCGATGATGACGACGAGCAATGAGTTTGTAAATGATGATTGATTTAAGTGATACCTGGCGTCCTGCAGGAGGTGGAAAATGAAATCGTATGTTCGTTACAATAAGGTTAAATTGAAGGGTTTCGGGCTCCGTGATGTCCTTGCCTACGGCCTGAATGAAGTTTCTTCGGTTTCATATGATGGAACTTTTTGGACGTCAAATGAATGCCGGTACAAGCTGAAAGCGACAAACCAAACGAAATAGTGGTGAACACTTCAACATTCCAATCAGCATTTGGTTTCTCGTTCGTTCTAATTTCGATAACACAATACGATCGAATTAATTAAAATCAACTCATGTTAGGGACGTAACCGACAAACTCGGGTTGATGTTGAGGTGTCCGGAATACTCATGTCATCATGACCCATTTAAAATGGCTTGAAATTGCTCTCCACCGCTGTGTTGCAATAGAAGAGATCCATTTCTAAAGGACCGACAAACTCCAGTAGCTGCCGACTTGTCGATCTGTTTTGCGTCCAAAATGAATAAATACGCACCGAGCAACACCCATCCGAATCTGAAACGATATGTATGCAGACAGGAGGCATGTGGGTATCGAAAAGCCATTAATTATCTCGTTTCTCGCAGCTTCCCATCCCATGCCTCTAGACCGAGCCGGCATCCGTAATCGTTTCGTGTTGGAAGTTTGTTGGCAGTTTTTTTTCTGTGCAGTCGCTCAAGAGGAATATGCTTAGGTCTGTGCTATCTTTGCAGTCGGCCTTGTCGTCGCGTATCGGTCGGTGTGGTCCGCCTCGTCTTGGTGTGATGTCCTGGAATAAGGCCAAAGCAAAATTGTCCAAGTGCGTCTATATTCCCGCACAGTTTGGGGTTGATGAATAGCTTTCAGCCCATAGTAGCTAACGTGACGACAGGTTCGCAATATGTGTGAAACCCTAGGACATGCAAAAGACAATTGCTAGCTTCCAATTTCCTGCTCCTGTGTGCAGGCCTAGGTATAGGACGAGAAAAGCACACATGTTAGAACTCCTTTGTTCCAGTGCCGAAAAGCCTTTTGTTTCCGATTGCCTTAGCTAAAGTTACGTCTTTGACAATGATCGGCTCAATCGGCAGGACTGGCACAGTAACACCAGAAGTCGACTTGGTGGTTTGCCACCCACTAAACGGATGCACAGGTCGTGCTGTTTCGATAAACGCGCAACAGGAGCGCGTGTTAACAATGGAAACATTTAATTCGAATTTGTTTTCAACTTGCACTTTTTGGGTCATAAAGAATTATATGTAACATGATGCGTTGAGACTAGCATGCGAATGACCACCCGTTTAGCGATTTCAATGATTAATGTTTAATGCTTTGTCTTTAAAGCATCATAAAATTAAGTGATAAACTTTTCCTGTTTCCCACCCCTTCTGTGGTGCAATTTCCGATTTCTTCTGTTTCGCCACAAGTTAGCGCCCCAAAAGAAACAAGGAAAAAAATGCTTGAGAACGATGAACAACTTTTCGCCGAAAGATTTCCTCAATTTTGTTTTGTTTTTCCTTGTTCAGGCGGTCCATCACGAGATGTCTGCACTTCGGTTTACTCCCGCGGCGAAATGGAAATATTCGCGTTCGAGATTTTGCTGCAAGCTTCCTTTGTACTTCTGGCAGTCCCCCTAAGAGAAACAAATGAACGCGCCGCCGCGTGAACAAATTATAGCAATTCCTGCGGCTTACCCCTCGCCGGCTGCGCTGCAAATAAAGTGTTGCCAGCGTGCTTATGTATAATCAAACAAAGCAGCTCTGGAGCCGATCGAAGCCTTTACTTATCCACTGGAGCCGCCGCCGTCGCCGCGCCAAGTGCACCAGCTTGGGGCTTAGCTTGGAGCACTGTGAGTTTGATTGTTGAATTTGTGTCAGGATCCGATTGTGAACTTTAAAACTGGGTAGAGTAATTTGCGGTTTAGTTAGTTATTACTCAGCGGACGCAGAGCAAACTGTAGCAGTCAGTATGGGGGTAAAATTAATTGACATTTACATTCCAAGATATGCCGGTCATTTATTCGGAAGTGGGGGTCAATTATAACACTGTATTTTCCACACCCAAATTTGATTGCAGTTAAGTTTAGCTTTGCTCGTTAACTGCAGAAATAATTCAATTGCATTTGTATTGCAATTGAATAATTGAAAGAAGGATCAGAAAATTAAAATTTCCTTGCTTTGGGCCAGTTACTCTGCAGATGTTCATTTTGAGTGCGGTTAAATTAATTCGAGAAAAATCTGAAAAAGTTGTGTGCTTGTGAACAGTGTTAATTTGAGTTATTTTAGATGTTTTTCTGTTCTCTTATTTGAATAAGAATAGGCAGTCAAAAATCCGAGTTGAGCTACCACTATGATTCTTTTACAATTAATCGTAACGGTTTTCTTTTAATCGTGCATTTCAAAAACTCAAAGAAATGTAAAAAAAATGTCCAGTGGCGTAAATGTGTGCGTACAGAATGATTCCTTTATTTTTTCCATCCTCTCTTCCGTCTACTTTTGTCCACAGCAGCATGACCCTCTCCCATCCCCACTAGGCCGGACATCTAATTTATCGTACATTGTAAATTTATTTATCAGTATTTACTATGGTATCCTAGTATTTATAGCATAATTTACCTGGAATGTGTGTTGTTGACACATTATTTGAGTAGTTGCCGGTAGCGTGTGAGTAACACAGTGCACTATACGTACGCACCCGAATCTAACGTTACTCACTTAATATTACTCATCATGGAAACTAAACATTACATAACAAATCAAAACAAACAACCGACCGTATGATTTATTAAGGGGGCATAGTACTTTTTACACCATATTTTTTGCCTTATTCCAAATATTTTTTTCTCGATAACGCGAAAAGCGAATCGATTCGGGTTTATTGCTTGCTAAACATTGCACTTTATACTAATATTTGCAGTTTTGTTTGCATATGTGAACCTCTTCCCCTCTCCCCTACGGCTCCTTGAACATGATCATTCGAAAAAAACATGATTTGCGGTACCATGGATTAGCGCTGGGGGGCTTATCCGAATTGAAAAATTCCAAAACGACATGAAAGAATATTAAATTATCTCGTGTTTGACCCATCCTTTTTTTAAAATTCGAACGCATAACAAAATGGCGGACATTCAAACATAAAAGTAAGGTTTTTAACCGAAAAAATTGGCTTTAAACATTTCTAAAAAATACAAAAATTGTAATATCGAAAAAAGGATGGGTCAAACACTAGATAATTTTGTTAGCTTTGGAACAAAAAAAGAATCATGAGAATTGCTTCAGCCGTTCTTGAGATATTTATGGTACCGACTTTTAAAACCTGGTTTCGAGAAAAACGACGTAGAAGTTTTTATTCGCTGTGTAATCGCTCCAGACATGCGCGGTACAAATAGCTGTAACTTTGTCAATTTTTGGAATTCATCGAAATTACTTGAAACACATATGGTCAAAATGTTAATCTTTTGAAATAATCAATAAAAAAAATTTCGATTTTTTTAAATCGAAAAAGTACTATGCCCCCTTAAGTCACATAGAGTCCGACCGTACGATGCATTTATTCACAACTGCACACAAAGTGCTGACTTGTACTTTTGATGTTCAGTGTCGACCAGCGCACAGTAGTCCAAAAGGGCGAAAAGTGGAACTTTCTTCCTAGTGTCTTTTGTTTTCATTTTATCATTTATGATCTGCAGCACTTTTGTTCGTATGAATATCCGCCTTAATCGAAAACTGTCAAAAGTTAGTCATCGCTTACTATAATGAATATAAAAAAATAACTTTTTTGTATTAGAAAATATAGATATAGTTTTTTCGGCACAATTGTAAATATTGTGAAAACAAGCAACTTTGCTGAAGACGGCAAGCATACGTTTTATGTGTTTCGCATTTGCACAAGGCTCGATACACGTCAATTTTTTGTGAACGTAGATAGACACATGGTTTCTTCGGCAAAGTTATAGAAAATATAAAAGTAAACAATTTTGCTAAGGAAATGACATTTCTATCTCTATCGAGTGCAGAGCTATAGTGCATTTTCTTTGCAAATTCTTTAAAAATCAGTTTTTCGTATTTAGCTTTTGTTAGTTACATTTTACAAGAGTATATGGTACTAAGCGATTATTGAAAGACTCAAAACACATATTTTTGCTGAAGATTGCAAATCTCTAGGACCTTTTCTTACAAAGTTATCGCTTATTTAAGCTTTATATTTTCTTAACTTCACGAGCCAAGAGCGATAACTTTGTAAGGAAAGGTCCTAGAGATTTGCAATCTTCTGCAAAAACGTGTATTTTGAGTCCTTCAATAATCGCCTAGAACCATATATTCCTGTAAAATGCAACCAACATAAGTTAAGTATGAAAAACTAATTTTTAAAGAATTTCTAAGGAAAATGCTCCATAGTTCTGCACTCGATAGAGATAGAAATGTCATTTCTCTAGCAAAGTTGTTTACCTTCATATTTTCCATAACTTTGCAGAAAAAAACCATCTGTCTATCTACTAACACAAAAAAATGGACGTGTATCGTGCCTTTAGCGAATGCGAAACACTTAAGACGTACGCTTGCCGTACTCTCATTTGGGTGGTTGGGGACTGGCGGAACCTAACTAACTAATTTCATAAATCCGCTTGCCCCATTTTACCCCATAGGCTCGTGAAGCTACGGAAATTTAAAGCTTGAATATATGACAACTTAGAAAGTAAAAGTTCCAAAGACTTGCGGTCTTCTGCAAAACGTGTGTATTCTTGTAAAATGCCACTAACAAACGCTAAGTATGGAAAACTAATTTTTGAAGAATTTTCAAAGAATATGCCCTATATTTCAGCACTCGATAAAGATAGAAATGTTATAACTTCAGCAAAGTTGCTTATTTTTACAATATTTACAACTTTGCCGAAGAAACTATGTCTATATTTCCTAACACAAAAAAGTTATTTTTTTTATTTTCATTATAGTAAGCAATGACTAACTTTTGACAGCTTTAGACTGAGGGGGACATTCATACGAACAAAAGTGCTGAAGATCATAAATGATAAAATGTTATATGTTCGCGACGCGACCTGCAAAAATTCCAATTGCATTCATTGAGGATCCCAGCTAACAATTCATTCCATATACCACAGTTGCAATCAAGATATACAAACTAATATACGACACGAAAAAGTTTTATATCATGGCTTATAAAACCATATACGTATCAAAGTGGAGGCAATATACGCACCACCTTTCATTTTAATCAAGAAATATATAACTTTTTTTACCAATCTCTTACACATTTTTACAATTTTTACTAACGCTCATAATAACGTGTTTACAATGTTCTTGGTAACGAAATATGACTTTTTTTAATCTTTCGAGTGATTCCGTTTTTCATCATTTACAACGTCATTTATGATGCTGTTCGAACAGAAGAGCAATGGCCTTTTTCGCATATTACGACTTAACTAAATATAATATACAATTACAAAAAACAGCAAATATATAAAAAAAATCGTTTTTGTTCTTTATTTAATCATTCCATCTACATTTATTTAATAAGCTCTTGTATATTTTTCAGTAATGCATATTGATGTATTAAAATTAGACATATAATATACTTAACATTAACTCAGCTGCTACCCGGTTTTGAACTCCTGACTTCTAGATCGCCTATCCGCAACAAATCCACTGCGCCATATCGTATAATACATCATATGCATCTCGAAACAGTTCACTTCAAAACTAGCGTGGAGAATTAGTTACTTGTATATAATGTCATAAATAGCATTTTATTCGGCTGAAAATTTATTTATATAACACAAAATGAATAATAACGAGAAGTTCAACTATATGCGATAAAATTACAACTTAAACTACACATATGTGTTCATATTCAGTCATAAATGGGTTCATATGTGTTCATATTTATGTCAGAACTGATGATATAAAAAATCACATAGAGGACAAAGCGATGTGCATAGTGCATAAAAAGATGCCAGTTTAAATTGAATATTTAATATAAGAAAATATTTTATTTTTTGTTGTTATTAGTGCTGCGGCACTGAAATATTTGAATAACTTTTAGTTTAGAAAAAGATTTCTATTACTATTATTAATTTCCGGGCGACTTACAAAACTTTACTTTATTGGCGACGGTCCGTTATCGATCCTGCACCGGAAAAAAATCGATTTCTTTTCAAAAAGTCGAAATGGCAGCCCTGCACAAACGTAAACAATCTGCAGAAATACAAATTCTATCCGGCAGTTTATTTTGTCTTACGTTACGTTTCAAAGTAAGTATTAAAGCTTGTAAAATTCATTTGGATATTAATAAGTTCCATTTCAGATGTTCTACGTGGTGCAATTTATCGAGAACAATAAATTCAAGGTTTTAACTGTACCTGCGTCGTGGGTGAATAAAAATATTTTGATGTGGCCAAAAAACCTGGCAAATGAAAAAATTGAGCAGCTGAGAATCGCTGGTGCTCAATATAATGGAGCTGTGAGAAAAATCCCGGTAATCGTTTCAAAAAAATTTCGTAATTTCCGACCGGCAGAAGAAGCAGCCGAGGCATTGGAAAATAAAGATGTTTCAGATGTTGACGACAAAAAAAACTTGTTAAAGTCATTTAAACGACCGAAACCACAGTCGCAAACGGATTACGGCAGCATGTGTGAAGGTAAATGTCATCACTTATTTTACCTTTTTTAGTGCGGAAAGTAACTAAACATATATACAAAATATTTTCAGTTCTTATCAAATCAAGTCCAGGACAGAGTGCTACGCAACCATGTTCTTCAGACAATCCTATTTATTGCATAATTGATGATTATTCCAGTGAACTGCAACAGATCTCACATCAATCCGGTATTTGTACATGCGATAATATGCCATTAGTTTACTATTTTTTTTCTAATCAACATTACAGATTTTTCAACGAATTTCCCCCTCTCACAGCAATGGCCAGCACAAATTTATAATAACAATGACGAAAACTATGACAAAAACCCCAAAACCGTACACGAAGAAGTTTTGGATAGCGTCGAAATTACAGGTAATATAATTGGGCTTACACATGAAATACAAGAAATTAATAGGACTTTCTTTGTCTTTTAGACGGCTCAGGAACCATTACATATGCGGAATTGAAATCAGATTTGGACAAATTTATTAAGCAAACCGTACAGTCAGCTGTTCAGCAGCATTATGAACAATTATCGGAAATGACGGTAAAAACTGTACAGTCCGCAATCGAAAGTTGCTTCAAAGAAAATTTTGCGCGACATGCAGCAATTTTGGAAATGAACAGCAGATCTCACGTGCCTCCTGTCCAATCCCATCCTGAGCTCGACTATGCGGAAAAGCATGAACTTATTAAAGACGAAAATGATCTTAGCGAGTGGAATCTTCGACTGGGAAACAATGAAATTTTTCAGTGTTATGTAGGTTTTGCAAACAGTTGTTTTATGAATATGTGACATTTAGGAGATTATTGTTATATGAATCAGCACACAAAGAATTATATTTGTTACTCCGTTTATTGCTGATGCAGTTGAAAACCGTAGTAATCAATGTGCGACATTCGGTTTTATCTCTGTTCTGTGTGTCGCAAGTACGTCGCAAGTAGTAGTCGTCGCTGTAATCGCACAGTGACCTGCTATAGTGCGCACTACTTGCGACACACAGAACAAGAATAAAACCGAATGTCGCACGTTGATTACAACGGTTTTCAACTGCAACAATATTTAGTTAAAAGTATTCGTTATTCATGTATAATCATGTTATATATTACAGATGGATTATTTTGCAAAAATCATCATCCCGAACGCCTATCATGGTCGTGGTGATAATGCTTTCTATATTTTGGTGGACTGCTTGTTTGTAAGAGATTTTTGGAAACAACTCACTTGGACAGGAATTAGCCGCGGGGATAAAAGCAAGCGAGGTTTTCGTGAATATGGTAACGTTACACAGTTGTTGCTGCGTATCATCCAGGTAGGAGACACTACTTACACGGCCCAGAGAGTGCAATATTTTTGCCAGAATAAATTATTTCGACACTCTAAAACAAGATCTGAAAGCAAACAGTTGCGGAAATCAGCTGCACGACCAAACCGGAAAGCAAAACATACTGAAGATGACGAAAAGTTTGCAAGCGAGAATGATGAATCGGACGAAGGAATGCGCGGAGTCAAGGATTTAGACTCCCAAGTCGAATTTTTAGAAAGTCAAACGGGATATCTGGAAGAGAACGGTGAGGAATTGGAATATGATTGTGAAATTGAAATGAACGAGTAGTTGCTAATCATATACATGATTTATTATTTGCGCGCATTTTTTAAGATTTCGTTTTTGGTTTGTTTTTTTATTGAATATAACTAAGAGAATAAAATCTGAACCCAACAAAGTTTCTATTATATCTTACAAGATAAAAAGAATTAATCCAGCGTGTGTATTAGTGGTATAAACACAGTGCCTTCTGCACAAGGAATGGCTACTAACTTACACATGATCGAATTAAATTCGTACATCTTAGTAACCGACAGGTTACATAAATCTAACTTCGCAATGTATATGTGCAAGAAAGAAGATTTAAAGGGTTTCAGGAAAAACTCATGTTGGCTTAGTAGGTATTGTCCTTCGATTTTCCATTGATCGTCTCGAACTAGATTAGTGATGGCAACGATGTTGAGCGTTTTCGACAAAAACCATTTATCGTTGCCACCTGTGCTTAGTTGGTAATTTGACAGTTTAATTCGACAGAATTTTTCTTGCTTTTCTACTGAAATTGATGGCTTTCTAGAATTTAGTAATTGTTCAATTGAATTCGTATTTTCAACATACATATTTTCTGTAATTCGTCTCGCAACCTGAGCTAAAGGATTTGGTCCTGTTTTCACCAACTTTTTCAAGGAATGCAACAAATTTTCAAAGGGATATGCTGTTAAAGTAGACAGTTTTCCAAATTTCGTTACTTCATCCACTACATGACAAAGAATATGTATATTACTCGACACAAATTCGGTACCATATAACGTTTGAAAATTATGGATGAAATCTATGAACAAGCGTTGCGCTACTGGTAATAAATTTCTATACCTGTCGGCTGAACAAATGCGTACTGCGCAAAATAAAATAAGAAAATGTTCGTAGTACTTTTCAGTAAGATTTGTTTTTAGAATGACTATTCCTACATAATTTAGGAAATTGCGATATTCCAAACCTTTCCACAATGAAATGAATTCAAGCGATCGCATTCGTCGATGCATTTCTATTGGAAACCGAAGATTGACGAGGAATTCAGAAATTCGTTCTTTTTCAAACGTACTCCATTTAGCTTTTTTGTTCATTATCCCGGTACGCCAGCTATTCAAGAGTTTCTTCATCACTCCTAGCTCTAAAAGATGCAGTGAATCACTGACTATGACGTCTGCGATTAGATCGATGGGCAGCTTCAACAATGGTGTATCCTGTCGTTGATGATCGGTGTACATCTTTGTACGAAACTCTTCGTCAGTCCGCTTTGGAGAATTTACATCTGGATAAGTCATGGTGTTAGAGATGTGTGAAAATTTTCCTTTTGTTTGGCACTTGATGCAACCATATTTTCCGTTGAAACTCGTCACTCCCTTAATGAAAGATCTAGCAGGAGTGTCGCAGATGAAGCAACGAATTTTTATCGAGATTAGATAATTATTTATTGTCAAACCGGCAGTCAATAGCGGTAGAAGTTCTTCAATGAATGGTGTAAGAAACTCAGTGATATTTTTTGGCTTAGAAGTCCCAAAGTAAATTCCAACAACAAATGGCGATATTTCAGGAAAATTGTGGAATGAGCAAAGTATCGGCCAAAAGTTTTTAGCAGAGCTCGTATATATCGGTAATCCATCAATATTAATATTAATTGAAACTGAAATGGATCGATCTAGATGTTCAAAAATCTTACGAAGAGAGGTTTCAAATCCTTGATGCCAATATTGACCATTATCCCCCATACTGATGATTTTTAAATTTCTTGGGGTTTTTAATAGTGTCCGTGGATCACTCGGTAAATTAACATTCAAGTGTTCATTTAAAACTTCAACCAACGATTTTAATGCTGATTGTGTAATGTTGTATTCCACGGCCCATTCCTGAACAGCGAACATAAATGAAGTTTTTGAGGCTTAAATTAAATTTGTAAAAAATTAGGCAATGAAGATATATTTTACAAGGAATAATTACCAGGACGCTCACGGTCGAGATTTATTGTGGTTTCTACTAAATGAAGTTGTTCTTGAGATTGCTCAGACACATCAGTCTCTGGTTGCATTTCTTCGGACACATCAGTCTCGGACTGCGGAAGGTGTTTCTTACAATTTAAAGAATTGGGAAACTTTTGTAAACGCAGCCGATGCTTATTTAGAAGTCTGCTGTATGTGCCACTTTTTTTCATTTTGGTAAGCTTATTTTTCATAACAAATTCACGCATTTTTTACCAATAAACTGAAAAACTGTTGTATGAGATCTTGATAAGTTGTTTAGATTGTAAGAGATAATTTAAAATAATTTGGCATTAATAGTAATATTATTACGATTTCATATGCATGGATATCCAATTTACTGTGGCATTAACAACTAAATTATTTATTATAAGAACTGTAAGCTTATACAAACATAGTGTAATTAAAAATGGAAAATAAATGCTCACATTTATGATGATATCTGACACCAGATTTATCGAATAATTATAATCAAATTTGATCTTATTTACAATGGTATTAAAAGGTAAAGTAATTTGTTCGGCAGCATTATACGACTTTTAAAAAACAGATGTATATTCAAACTCACATGAATGAAAAGCGATTTAAAATCAACTTTGTATGAATGCTCGATGGCCAAATATACAATTTTGATTAAAAGTCTATGTTTATACAATATAATTTTAACACTGTATTACGATGTCTGGTTATCTGGGATGGCTTAACCATCGAATACACTATACATAGAATGATTTTATATAAAATCCCAGTAGTCAGCCTCTTGTTAGCCTTAAGAATATTTTAAAATCAGTAAAATATCGATTTATAATAACCATTATTTCGAGAGTCAAAATTATTATAAAAGCTAGGGTGACCATATTGGACCATTTAAATCTCAAGACATTTTTCGCCCAAACATGCAGATGAAGATTTTGATTTGACAAATTACCAACCTTACCTCTTTCTCTCCCTATGTTTAGATTACAAAAGCTGGTAGAACTCGTCTCCATTGTACTTAACTTAGGCTAGTCGTCGCTAATTAGTCGAGCATCTTCAACCTGGTTGAGCTATCTAGTACGTAGGGTCTCTCTATTCCTGATATCGGTGGTACATCCTTGTGACTTGGCTGGACCACCATAGCCTCTCGACTTTCACCAGGGGTACGATGCTCCGTTTTTAGATCGGCGTAGATTGCTTCCGCCGTCCCAAGGTTTTGCATTTCTACTATATGAAAATATAGTATATTGCCTTTCTACTATATGAAAATATAGTATAAAGGTATAGGAATCACTCAAAAACCCGAAAATCGAAAGAAAGCCTAGCGGGACGAATGTCATATACCATTCTACTCAGTTTCTGTGTGTGTGTGTGTGTGTGTTTGTGTGTGTGTGTGTGTGTGTGTTTGTGTGTGTGTGGAATGCTTTTGATTGAGCCAACATTTCTCGGAGTTGGCTGGACCGATTTTAATGATCTTAGTGTCAAATGAAAGGTCTAGGTGTCCCATTGTTCGCTATTTAATTTTATACTGATCGGACTCTTAGTTCAAAAGTTATGTATAAAAATATGAAAAATATGGGACTTCATTATCTCATATGTCCCTTAACCGATTTGAACAAAATTGATTGCATATGAAAGGGGAGTCTTTCAAAACCTCAACCTCAAGATTTCATGACGCATGGGCTTGTGGTTTGAAAGTTACATAAAGAAATATGGAAAAAATGTATTTAAAACTGCTTTTTGTTACATATAAGCATTAATTCAATAGGAAACATCCTACAATTTATTATCACTTGAAAGTTACTGTTGAGATCTATAAAACGAAACCAAGTTACTGAAAATCGGGCGATTGATCTAAAAGTTATTCAAACTTTAACACTTCAGTGCCGTATATTAAACCGTTAAAATGTATAAAATCGAAATAAATTAATCAAGGGTCGATTGTATTCCATGTATGTGTTATGTATGTGTATTAGAGTGTCCCAAAATAACACTATGTCAGAAAACCCGGGGCCTCACCCCTCAAATGATAGCTTAGGGTGTCACAACAAAACTTTTATATAACGTCAACATTGGTTGCCGCGATTTAGGGGTCGCACATTTGAGTTTTATGAAAAAATGGCATTTTTCAGGAATAAATTCAAAAAAATATTTTTAGAAATATTATAATAGATGAAACAAGGTACCTAACAATTTTTTCACAATCATTGGGATCTCATACATTCATAAAAAAGTTATGGTAGTATGCCTGGAGTCATATTTGGTTACAAAAATTTATTGAATTCGGGAAAAACTTAAAATTTTCGTAATTTCATTTAAATAAACGTCAAAATAGGGTATCGAACAGTATCTTAGAGCAACGTAGCTATACTGTATAGATGGGAAATTTTATGACGAACAACTT
Source organism: Sabethes cyaneus (assembly GCF_943734655.1). Classification (NCBI taxonomy): domain Eukaryota; kingdom Metazoa; phylum Arthropoda; class Insecta; order Diptera; family Culicidae; genus Sabethes; species Sabethes cyaneus. The sequence goes on along the minus strand of NC_071354.1, from coordinate 76,375,334 downwards.
TGCCGAAGAAAGTATAGAAGTATCTTTAAATCTCGCTGAGATATTCACCGTTTTCTGAAGGCGGAACAAAACACATTTCTGTAATTTACAAATTTTAGCAGTTTCAGGCGAAAAAGGTAAATGAAAAAACTTGAACTGTTTACTCTAAACGTCACTTATGTTTTTGATAAGAGGAAACATGCACCTTCCAAAAAATTTGACACCATTTAGGCTCAAGAATCACTTCTAAAAAGGGCGTATTTATTTTAATAGGCACTATGTTTGAGAAATTGTATCTCCTGAAACTAGGTTTGCTCCATAATGAAACCTAAGCGTGAGTTTTTGAAAATTGAGTTTTAAACATGAAAAAATAAACACTGAAAAAAAATTCACTATGCTCCAAAGTCAGGAAAAAATGTAAAATTTAAATATACAGGAAATGGTAACCTCGATTTTTTTGGAAAAATAGTGGTAATTTGATACATTTTGAGACTTTTTCTGAAATGGTGCAACATTTATCAAAGGATTGTGTAGAGCAACGAATTTTATGAATATTTTGTAACCTAAGATTATTATTATATTTCTTATTATTATTCTTATATTTCTCGTTATACATATATGTAATTTGAATTTGAAGAACAACTTCATATGTGCTTGACAACACGTGTTCAAAATAATAATTAGCTTCTAAATGCAGCCGTATTTAAGATATTTAAAAAAAAAAGTTTAATATATTTTATATTTTTATTATTAACGTGCCTTTTTCATTTGTTATCCGCGTTATATTACCATGTTAGCAACTAGAATAAATATTACTAGAATTAATATTTGTCTGAATACACCTTGCTGATTCTACCATCTACTGATAGTACAAAAAGGGTCAAAAAAATTTCAGTGTTTATTTATTCAGGTTGAAAAATCAATTTTCTACAACTCACGCTTAGGCATCATTTTGGAGCAACCCTAGTTTCGGAAGATACGATTTTTCAAACATAGTACCTATTAAAACAAATACGCCCTTTTTTAAAGTGATTCTTGAGCCTAAATGGTGCCAAATTCTTTGGAAGGTGCATATTTCTTCCTATCCAACACGTAGGTAACGTTTAGAAGTCATACTTCAAGTTTTATCATTTACCTTTTTCACGTGGAACTACTAAAATTTGAAAATTGCGAAAATATGTTTGGTCCCGCCTTCAAAAAAACGTGGATACCTTAGCGAGATTTCAAGATACGTCCATACTTTCTTCGGCAAAGTTGTTCGTCATAAAATTTCCCATCTATACAGTATACGTACGTTACTCCGAGATACTGTTCGATACCCTGTTTTGACGTTTATTTAAATGAAATTACGAAAATTTTCAATTTTTGCCAAATTCATTAAATTTTTGTAACCAAATATGACTCCAGACATGCCACCATAACTTTTTTATGAATGTATGAGATCCCAATGATTGTGAAAAAAATAGTTTAGTACCCTTTTTCACCTACTTTAACGTTTCTAAAAATATTTTTTTGAATTAACTCCTGAAAAATGCCATTTTTTCATAAAACTCAAATGTGCGACCCCTAAATCGCGGCAACCAATGTTGACGTTATACAAAAAATTTTGTTGTGACACCCTAAGCTATCATTTGAGGGGTGAGCCCCCGGGTTATCTGACATAGTGTTATTTTGGGACACTCTAATGTGTATGTATGTATGCATGCGTGTATATATGTATGTACGTATGTATGTATGTATGTATGTATGTATGTATGTATGTATGTATGTATGTATGTATGTATGTATGTATGCATACATGTATGTATGTATGTATGTATGCATGTATGTATGTATGTATGTATGTATGTATGTATGTATGTTTGTATGTATGTATGTATGTTTGTATGTATGTATGTTACTGTTACTCGCAATCGGACGAGTAAAGCAAAAAGCGAAGAAAAGTATTTGATTTAATCATCTAGATATAGTGGTGTATAGTATTAAAAATACTAATGAGTTGATTTTCCCAAATAAATTTATACCAATTTCAAACAAATTTTGCGCATCAATAGATGCTTTTCCAATCAATAGACGCTAGAGCTTAGAAATTTTATATGAAAAAAGGAAGAAAGGTTACTAATAATTTTGTACGATTTGTTTTCGCTAGTGACACTTTAAAAGGTAATATCATATGTCATGTATCATGTTTTAATAAATAAATAAATATGGGTCCACTCATACCAGCATAACAAACGCCGAAAATTATATCGATCATATGGCCATCCTCAAGCATGTTTATGGCACTGCTTTTGTGCATCGTTTCCAAGAACATCTGACGGGCAATATCGTATAAACGATACGATCAAGCTAATGACTATTTTTTCTTTATAGTTCACTCAAAAGAAGCTCAAGTTTTGATTTTCATGCAAAAATAATTAACTGAAAGAGAGCCAACTAAGAAAAAGTCCAATTTATCTTTTTCGTTTTTCATATCGTACAACACTAGAAACGCGGATGATGCAAGAACACCAAATTTTTTGTTTGGAAGATTACAGAACTCTCTGTTGTACAAAGGAATGAACTATTTCAATTCGATGCCTAGACAAATAAAACGTGCAGCAACAATGGCGGAATTCAAAAGGCTTTGTATTTCACACATAAAATCTACTTTATAGTCACAATTCGATTTTTTGTATTTTTTTAAGAAGATTGTATATTTATTTATTTTTTGTATATTTAGTGGATATAGTAAGTTATCATGTTCACTGATGATGATGGATTTGAAATTGTTATTATTATTAATTAAAAAAAGTTTAGAGAAGGCTACACATGTGTAACAAATTTTGCCACATGGGAATTATCCCTTTACTAAGATTTATACCGAGATCAATTTGAGATATCGATAACACGAACACTAACAACAATTAGCTTCCGTTCTCAAAGATTTTATTACAATAAATTAGTCGATAGAGTATGACTCATGAGGTCAGTCGATAATCCGAAAATTCCTGGTGAAAAAGTCCACCTAGAGTTGTGCGTGATCGAGTATTTTAGCATTTACATCCTGTAGACAGGATACGGCTTGATTGACTTGAGCGGAAAAATTCGGATTATAGCGTTTTGTGAAGTGGCGGTGGGAATTTACGGCGAGAAATAGTAAATTTCCCAACCAGCAGTGAAAGCACGTGTTCTTAGATCGGGTTGAGACACGTGGGGTGAAGTCGGACTAAAACAAGACTGAATAACTAAGTTGCGTAAAGCTTAGAGTGAAAAGGTCGGAAAGATAAAATCCACTAGCTGAATCGCGTGTTCGCCGTCGGGAAATACATATCGTACAAACGAGGAGCGCTTCGTCGTCGGGAAGCGAGTTCCGTCGAGTCCAGTCGCAAGGACAAAAGTTCAGCAGTGGGATTCCGAAGATCGAGTTCCATATATTCCGAACGGATAATACTGTGAACAAAACTGGCCAGTTGTCTAGTATTGGTGTAAGTGGATAGCGGGGTATAAGCGAATCTGAAAGTGAAATCTACGCTGATTCGGATTCCCGGCTAAGTCTAGATAGCTTACCACCATTTGTAACTGATCGCAAGAAGGAGGAGAAAAAGACGGTACAAATTAAAATGGAAAAATCTCTTCAAGAGCAAGTAGAGAGGTTAAAAGCGGAGTTAGATGAACTGAGGAGACGACCTACAGCGCAGACATCGGGCCAGGCCGAAGCAAGAATGCCAGATTTCCGAGAGATGAAGGAATTTATAACAACATTCGATCCAAAAGTTCCATCATGCCCAACTGCTGACGCATGGGTGCGTCTATTGACGAAACAGGTGAACTATACGGGTGGACAGATGCTTCACGACTGCACTGCGCTAGGCTGAACCTGGCTGGCTGTGCCAGGTTATGGTTTGAAGGCTGTCAAAGCCGAGTGAGAGATTGGACAGCATTCAAGCGCGAGATCGAAAAAGGGTTTCCGTCAAAAAAAAATCCTATACACTACCACAAATTACTATCGGCGAGAAAGTGGAGATATGGCGAGTCGGTCGAAGAATATGTCTACGAAATGCTAGCTATGGGTCGTAAAGGCGGATTTGCCGAAGACACCATCGTAACCTACATTGCTGGTGGTCTTCGCCAGTACGCTAATAGAGCTGGTATGACGATCGGAAAAGTTACTACTATAGAACAGCTACTCGAAGAGTTGAGATGGATTAATAATGTAGATGCAGTTACAACCACTACTAAACTTCCGGAGTACGGTGAGAATAGCGGCGGCCAGAGAAGAAATCCTACAGAAGAAAGTGTTTGTTTCCAATGCCACAAACCGGGGCATATTGCGAGAAAATGCCCTTTGATACGGTGTCATTTGTGTAAAAAAGAAGGTCACGTGCAGCGGGAATGTAAGAACATACCTCATGGACAAGCTTCAACCCATAAAACAATGAGGGTTATTGATGAAAAAGTGCGTTTATCAAAAATGTTGTGGTTGGAGGTGTCGCGTTGAAGGCACTGGTGGACACAGGGGGCAAAATTTCGACCATTCAAGAGAAATATGCCAAAAGTGTGGGTGAAATTCAGCCGAGCCGCAAGGTTTTACGAGGTTTCGGTAAAAAAGAAGTGTACGTAACCAGCAAAGTGTGCGCTAAATTGAAAATCGATAATATTCATTTGCCAGTAGAGTTACAAATAGTGCCAACATGGGTGCAAGACACCGCAATAATTTTGGGAGAAGACGTAATCGACCAAGACCGATTGATGATGGTGAAACGGAGGGGAGACGTCAGGTTCGAATGGGAGCAGGATGCACAACCTTCGCCTACTGGTACGAGCCAGAGAGCAGACGGCATTGGTGAGTCATCGGTTTCCAGAATGTACACGATCGGAGTGGATTCGATGAACGAGAGATCGACAGCGAGGGCTCACAGGCGGGCAATAGTGAACTGTTTCGACTAATCGAGAATTATCGAGAGTGCTTTGCGCTGAACCTAAGAGAGATGGGGTGCGCCAAGTCGACAATGATGAAAATTAAGTTAACGGATTCTGAACCAGTATATGTTAAACCGCAAAAGCTTGAGTATATGCGTGAAAATACTTTGATGGGAATAGTGCACGAATTGTTGGAGTCGGAAATTATCACAGAGACAGAGTCACCGTATAATAGTCGTGTGGTTCTCGTTTCAAAGAAAAATAATGAATACAGAATGGCGGTCGACTATAGACTGTTGAATGCCAAAACGGTCAAGGATAAGTTCCCGATGCCGGATATCGAGGCATGTCTGCAGAAGTTAACCGGTGCTGAGTTGTTCATCACTATCGATCTCTACAGCGGGTACTACCAAATTAGGCTGGACGAAGCTAGTCAAGAGTACACTGCGTTCGCTACGACAGAGGGGCACTATAGATTTCTAAGAATGCCATGCGTTGCGTGCGTTTAGTGCTATCAAAGATATACTGCTAAAGCGGCCAGTATTAGTGTTGTTTAATCCAATGGCAGAACTCGAGTTGCACACGGATGCATCCAGCTTAGGGCTAGCTGGAATATTGCTGCAGAAAGATCGTGAAGAGTGGAAGCCGATTGGATACTTTAGTCGAAAAACGAGCAAATCCGAAGCGGCTTATCATAGTTATGAGTTAGAAATGTTAGCTGTGGTGGCGAGCGTTGAGCGGTTTCGCCAATTTCTTATCGGGAGATTTTTTTGTGATCCGTACAGACTGCTCAGCAATTCGAGATACTTACAACAAGCGGGAGATGAATAGCCGTGTCGCCCGTTATTTCTTGAAGCTCATGGAATACGACTTTCGGATTGAACATCGGGAAGGAAAACGAATGCAACATGTGGATGCCCTTAGCCGTTCGCCGGTCGAGAATCCGAGCGAGGTGCAATCGATTGCTGAAAGTATTATGGTGTTGGAAATTTCTAATAATGATTTCTTGGTGTGTATGCAGCGGCAAGATATGCGGTTGGTGGATATAATAAATAAACTTTTGCAAGATCCGTTGTGTGATGAGGATCGACAAATACAACAATGTTATGTTTTGGATAATCATCGGCTGTTTAGGCTCGTCGATGGTAAAAAGCGATTCGTGGTTCCAACTAGAGTACGATGGAGAGTAGTAAAGAGCTATCATGATGATAAGGGCCATTTTGGCGAAGAGAAAGTCGTGAATATGATACGAAGTTTCTTTTGGTTCCCAAAAATGAGGAAGTATGTGCGTGCATATATAGCGGCGTGCCCTAAATGTGCGGTTTTCAAATCGAAACAGGGAAAACCTGAGGGGTTTCTGCATCCGATACCGAAGACGCCGATTCCTTTCCACACTGTACATTTAGATCATCTTGGACCGTTTCCGAGGTCGGCTCGCGGGAACGAGCATATTTTAGCAGCCGTGTGTGGATTTTCAAAATTCGTGCTGGTGAAGCCTGTGAAGTCAACAAATACACAGCCAGTAGTGGTGATGCTAGAAGAAATTTCGAGTGTTTTTGGATTGCCGTCCCGTATAATAACAGACAGGGGTACGGCATTCACTTCAAAGTTATTTAAGGAATTCTGTAAAGACTACGGAATCGACCATGTCTTAGTTGCTGTCGGCGCTCCACGAGGTAACGGACAGGTGGAGAGAAGCAATCGTACGATACTAACAGCACTGCGTTCGTTGGTTGGTGAGCAAGATAGGCGGTGGGATGAAAAAGTGAAAGCAGTTCAAAGTGCAATTAATACAGCGCCAAATTCTACGACGGGTGTTTCTCCAGCGTCTTTAGTGTTGTCTTTCAGACCTAGAGATGTGGTGCAAAATGAATTGGTGGCTGTCATTACAGCGGTGGGCGACGATCAGGTTTTGAATGCGGATCAACTTCGAGAACAGGTGGTGACGGCGACAAAGACAATGCAAGCAAAGCAGAAATTGTTTTATGACAACCGGCGAAAAATAGCAAATGGTTACCAGACTGATGATTTAGTTTTGGTAGCCAAAGACCAATACGTGCCAGGAGGAAGTCGTAAGCTGGAGCCACGCTTCAAAGGGCCATTTGTGGTCACCGAAAAGCTCGCGAACGACCGCTATCGAGTGACAACGTTGGCAGGTATCGATGGAACAACGAGGTCGTTCAGCACTGTATATTCAGCCGATCGGATGAAACCTTGGTGTGATGCGGCGTTGCTCGACGAGATGCTGGATGATTCGGAGCTTGAGGAAGAGTCGGAGATAAACACAGAGTAATAAAAATTAAATTTAAATGGTTCAAAGAATGTAATTTCGCTGCGGACAGCTCAACAATCTGGGTGTCCGGATGTAACAAATTTTGCCACATGGGAAATATCCCTTTACTAAGATTTATACCGAGATCAATTTGAGATATCGATAACACGAACACTAACAACAATTAGCTTCCGTTCTCAAAGATTGTATTACAATAAATTAGTCGATAGAATATGACTCATGAGGTCAGTCGATAATCCGAAAATTCCTGGTGAAAAAGTCCGCCTAGAGTTGTGCGTGATTGAGTATTTTAGCATTTACACATGTTTGAGCCACGCGCGCGAGAACAGACTTACACAATCTGGAAATTGAAAGATCAGGTTAAAGTCCTAAACAAAGGGTTTGGAGCGAAAGCTGAACAGGCTTGGGTTTGCTTGTGGACTTTGGAACTCGTATACCATCGCTTTGTTGCGGAGTTGTATATCGAGCACCAAAGTTCTGCAGCATCTCCCTCGTAGTTCTAGATCGTTATCTAGAACCAACTCTGACCATCTTGTGCTCCTAAATATTAGGTTCAATTCCTAATCAAGTCCAGATAATTTTCGGGTTGGAAACGTTTTGGACGAGCCTTGAACAGTTATGATATTCGTTTGAAAGTTTGATATGTTTGTATTAGAAGCCAGCTCGTTATTTGCTTTCACCACCTGGCTATATTGGTATATTATAAATATCTTAAGTAAATAAACCGTCCTGCTCAAACCGTTGTAGGGGTATGAGGTGGGACCATCATCATATCTAATGCTCTACTCAGTTATTTTTTCAAATTCAGATGTTACCTTTTTTGGATAAGAATTTTGAAAAATAGGGAACGGATATTTAAAAATATAGTCAAGTTAATTATAGATGTTCCTGAGAAATTAACAAATAATTATTGCGGCAGTAGAAAGGCTAGGTCACACCGCTACCTGGATTATTTTAGAATCGTTTTTTAGAATCGCAAACGAAACCGCAGGTGTATAATAATGTCGTACCGGGCCTGAGAAGCAAAAGAGTGCTTCCATGTGATTGACTGATTCGTTCGTTCTTGAAAATGCCTAATATTTATGCTTTTTTTAATAGTGATTTAACGAATTATTTTTATATTCGCAATAGGGTATTGTCGTCATCGGCCACTGTTATGGTCGGGCCATCACGATTTTATATTTTAGTAACTCATGATATCTATGATACAACCAGGCGCAATTTTCCAGGCGCAATGATTTTTTCTTCAAGAAATGATTCATGAAATGCAATTATCGAGATAAATTTTGAAAATGTATGAAGTGTGTCGTGCTGCACACGAAGACTATAGAAAAATCCCCTCCAGTAAGGTGTTTGAGAAGGCTAAGGTGAAATACTAGAAAAGCGCTATTTGTAAAGGTCGAGCCACTTGAGAAGTCATGGTTGGGCCACCATAATTTAAAGCGCAGAAGCGCAATAATCGCTAGAGAATGTCAGTCACGTAAAATGTGATGAAATAAATATATTTTTTTAATTGTAGTTGTACACTTCGGAAAAGGCGATTTTCGCAATATTGATTTTACAAGATCGCCAAAATTTCGCAAAAATGCAATTAAAAATAGTATGAACCGTTGCTAACGGAATTCATTCTTTTCATGCCTCTATAAAGAATTTCAATACGTATGTCTTAGATTTTCTGCGGTGGCCCAACCTGTACAACATGGCCCGACTATGACAACATTTTTTGTCTTCACGTGAATGCCTATAACTGAAGAATCTTTGTCCGATCACAAGCAAATCATGTTTGATTACGAAGCTAATCAGCAACTTAAGGAAATTATAAGAGATCCCAGGAAAACAAACTGGGATCAGTATAATTTGAAACTGAAGGTTGGAGTCAAGAACTTGAAAGGCTGCTCAAGGACATGTAAAGAACTTGAGGACAACTCAAAACAACTTTCAAACCTGATCCAACAAGCTTATCACGAAAGCTGTCCTGCAAAGGAACGCTCTACGAATAGAGATGTACCTTGGTGGAACAAAACTTTGGAGAAATTTAGAAAGAAAACTCGGAAATTATTTAACCGGGCAAAAAGAACACAACAGTGGGAGGAGTATAAACAAACTCTCACTGCCTATAATAGGGAAATACGAAGATCAAAGAGGATTCACTGGAGGCACACATGTGAAAACATTGAAAATACTCCAGCAACTGCTAGATTGCAGAAAATCCTCGCTAAAGATCATTCTAATGGGTTAGGTACTTTGAAAAAAGAGGATGGCTCTTTTACTAACTCAACTAAGGAAACATTAGAGTTAATGATGAGAACACATTTTCCCTGTTCAATCATTAATACATGCGGAGACCAAAGTGCACCGGCATTGAGAACTGTAAATCTTGAAACCAGGGCAGACATTCTCGAAATAGCGAGTGAAATGACTGGGTTAGATAGAAACAGGAATGATGCTTGTACTTTGGCCAAAAAAATTTTTACAAGAAGCAAGGTTGAATGGGCGATTGACACTTTTGAACCCTTCAAATCACCGGGTAGGGATGGAATTTTTCCTGTACTACTACAGAAGGGCAAGGCGTTTTTAACACCTATTCTAACAAACCTTTTTCAATCAAGCCTGATACTAGGTCATATACCAGCAGTATGGCGACAAGTACGGGTCACGTTCATTCCGAAGGCTAATAAGAAGGATAAGACTTCACCAAAATCCTTCAGGCCGATAAGCTTATCGTCCGTTGTGTTAAAAACAATGGAAACAATAATTGATGAGCATATAAAATCATCATATTTAGCCAAAGATCCTTTGAGCGAATATCAATTCGCATATCAAGAAGGCAAATCTTCAATAACAGCAGTACAAACTGTTGTAAAAAAAACTAGAAAAGTCTTTTGAAGCGAAAGAAATTTCACTAGGTGCCTTCCTTGACATAGAAGGCGCATTTGATAATTCATCTCATAATTCAATGATTACGGCTATGACGAAACGTGGTTTCGATATATCCATTATCGACTGGATTAGCGAAATGTTATCAAAAAAGGAGATATCAGCAAGCCTTGGAAGCTCATCTATAAGCATTAGAGCAGTAAAAGGTTGCCCACAAGGAGGCGTAATATCACCTCTACTGTGGTCTTTAATAGTTGATGATCTTCTTCAAAAGTTGACGGCGCTAGGCATTGAAATAATTGGCTTCGCAGATGATATAGTCATAATTGTTCGAGGAAAATTTGATTCTATTATCGCTGACCGAATGCAAATGGCTTTAAATTTGATTTCATCATGGTGTGATAGGCAGGGTCTCAGCATAAATGCCAATAAAACTACTATCATACCATTTACGAGAAGGAAAAAATTTACATTAAATAACATCAGATTGAAAGGAACACTTTTAAAACTTTCAGACATTGTTAAATATCTTGGAGTATTTCTTGACAGAAAACTCAATTGGAACACACATCTAGAGCAAGCAGTAAACAAAGCAACAAATGCTCTATGGATATGTAAAAGAACGTTTGGTAAGCAATGGGGACTGAAACCGAAGATGATCCATTGGATCTATTCGGCCATTGTCAGATCCAGGATTACCTATGCTTCGTTGGTCTGGTGGCCAAAAACGAAAGAGAAAACTACCCAAACAAAGCTGGAAAAACTTCAAAGGCTAGCCACTCTCTCAATAACAGATGCAATGAGAAGTACACCTTCGAAGGCATTGGATGCTTTACTCTATATACTTCCATTGCATCAGTTTATACAATTAGAAGCTGAAAAAGTGCTCTGAGGATCAAAAGATCAAAGAACCTTTTTGAAGGGGACTTAACAGGTCATCTCAGTATTCTAAAAACTATTAGTATAAATCCTCTTGTAACCAGTAATGAAGATTGGATGGAGAAAAAATACAACTTCAACCGAATATTTCGTGTATTTGAGCCTAGACGTGATTCCTGGGAAGATGGTGGTCCCGATATTCGTCCAGGCTCGACAGTTTTCTATACAGATGGTTCAAAAATGGACAATCAAGTGGGAGCAGGAGTCACTGGCCCAGGAATAGACATGTCAATTTCTATGGGCAGATGGCCAACTGTATTCCAAGCTGAAATACAAGCAATTCTAGAATGTACGTCTGTGTGCTTGCGCAGGAACTGTGGACATTCAAATATATGCATCATGTCCGACAGCCAAGCAGCTCTAAACGCGCTAAAGTCGGCGACATGCACATCAAAACTTGTCTGGGAATGTATTCAATCACTCCAAAAATTGTCTCGTCGTAACCAAGTCAACTTGTACTGGGTCCCAGGTCACTGTGGAATTGATGGAAATGAGAGAGCTGATGCACTAGCAAGGCTCGGATCATCTCATCAATTTGTAGGACCTGAGCCCTTCTGTTGCTTATCTGCTTCTGCTTTAAAAATGGAGCTAAAAGCATGGGAATGTACGAAAGTGGAATCAAATTGGAATAACACTTTCAATGCTAGGCAGTCGAAACGTTTCATCTCTCCAAACGTTTCAATTACTCGCAAAATACTGGAGCTTTCGAAGAAAGATCTAAGCATTTATACTGGTCTTATAACAGGACATTGTCCGAGCCGCTATCATCTGAAGCTAATGGGAAAACTTCATGATGATATATGTCGCTTCTGCGGCATAGAAAAAGAAGACTCGGAACACCTGTTATGCCGATGTCCGGCAATTCTCAATAAAAGATTAAGGTTCTTCCAAAGAGGGCTGTTAGAACCCTCTGATATTTGGAGAACAACTCCCAGCGCAGTAGTGCACTTCATCCGAAGTGCATCACCGGGCTGGACAAATGCTATTAGTCAAACAATGACAATCACTTCTGCTAGTGGTGCGTCATCTTGACAACATAGCTATAATAAAACGGGGAATATATCACAATAGATCAAACAAATGGTCGCAGTGATAAAAATACCCAACATGGAAAAAAATGCATATAACTTTTTTATTTTTCATGCAATCAGTTCAAAACTTTCCGGAAATATACCTTATTCTTAGACCTTTGCAACGATGTATTTAGATTTCCAAAATTCCTTTTTGAAACTAAAGTTATGACCGAATTCCAAAACGTGGCCCAACCACGACGACACTCCCCTATTAATCAATTTTTAGAAAAACTTCTGATCGATTGATGCAAATATCTCTAAAATCCATTGAAAAATGGCTGAGTTTTAAGCATGCAAATCATAATCACTTTTCGTTACATGCTCATTTCTTGTATTTCTAAAATGCACCCCAATATAGAAAACAAAACCGCAGTTCTACGTTAATAAATCCTCAAATGAAATTGTTTTTGCGTTCATTCGAGGTCATCAACCAACATCTTGTAATCTGTCAGTTTAGGCATGAATTGGGTCATGATGTTGATTTCATGAAATTCTAAACTTTTTGTTTTCACGGTTTTTTATTCACTAAAACGGAAAAGGATTTCTTTTTGTGGAACTGTAAGTACTAAAGAAGATTGCAAGTAGTAATTGTTAAAATCGCTATATTCATTGTAATAGTATCAAGATTATAATGTATGATTTTAATTGTAACTTAAAAGTATAGTACATCAATATATTCCCTTCATTTTGTGACGCCAAGATGGTCTGTATTCTGGCGCTTGAGATTCCACGTCCTGATCCAGGACCAACTGCTTTAGGCGCGGGCAATCCTCCCTAAACATAGCCAACAACTGTGTCATTTGATCCGGGCAAAAGCGCCAGGACGACCGAGGAAGAGCCATCCGTTTAAGCTTAGCCAACCAGGAAGGATTACCGAAATCATGCGGCGTGGGAACTGTTTCCAGTGGTGCTTCGTTTAACACTAGTGATTGGATGCGGTTTGGTTCGGTAATGGTAATAGTGCGCAAAGCGAAGAATGACATTTCTAGAGTTCGTAGCTGAGGGGCGCACAGCTTCAAAATAGAATCAAATGGAGGCTCTCCCATTGCTTGCTGTCCATAGTTTTCTATCAGTGCAGTGAGATGCTTTAATTTCGGCAGATACAGCGTGTCTTCACCACTTGCTGGGTCATCATCATCAGTATCACTAGCAGTATCACCGTTTATTAAAACGCTACTACGGTTTATTAAAAGAACTTCTAGCTCTGGAAAGTTGAGAATGTTGTTCAGCGGTGCGTAGTGCTCAAAGCATAATAGATGCAACATGGTAAGCTTCCGACAGTATTTCTGTGCTGAACGAAGAACTTTACCGCAACCGTTCCATATCGTAAGCGTGGTTAGATTCGGGAAAAATTCAAACGCTCTAGACAAACAATCATCGCTTGCCCGTTGCGATAAGCGGAAGTCGATCTCCAAATGCTGCAGGTGTAACAGGTAGCGCCCGCTCCAGGTATTAGACAAGCTGAACTGTTCTATCATAGCTGACTGAAAGTGAAATTGCTCCTCCAGCTGCCTGATTGTGCTGTGTAGTTGCTCTGTATTCAATTTCCGCCGGACAGAATGAACTGGAATCCTTATACCTTGGTAAAAACGTTTACTGTTCCTTATTATTTCGTTGTCCGGCACACGAAATTTGCCCTTCCTATCGAAATAATACGCTGTCACGAATAAATTATCGAGAAGCATTCGTGATTGGGATATAGCCGTTTCCCAACTTTTGCAAACCAATGAGGCATCCAATAGCTCCCGACGGTCGAAATTTTTGAAAATGTTTTCAAAGACGTGCAGAGGCAAGTTGCCAAACCGCTCGGACCACAATGAAACCATGATGTACTTTCGATAAACACACTGCAAATGATTCTTTCTACTCCATTTTAAGGCAATTTAAGATTACCTCAATTGATTACCTAGAAAGATGTCCACCAATAGGTAAACACTGTGAAACGAAGTCGGTAGGTAACAAGTAACACAAATGCACTAGCTCGTTGGTAACCCCGATGGTGGTCCATCATACGAGGCTTAGCCAAAAGTTAAAATTTACTTCAAATCGGCTGAAACGGTCGGTACGGAATTACAGCATCAACCCTCGGGTTTCAGCCCTAAACACCAAGGAGGATTCCTTCTCGGCCTGGCAAAAGCCGGTATCGTCCGTTGCCAGCCGATTTCCGACAACGAAGGAAGCCCCTGAAAGAACCCAACTGGAACGCCTTTCCAGGTCGCCCATTCGCCACCCGCTAAAGACAACGTAAACTACACTTTGCCAGCCGGCAGGTTACACATCGTCAGCGGAGATCAGCGAGCGCTCGCCGGTCATACTCAGCCGCCACGGTCAACACGCAGAAGGAGGCAGTGAGTTGTGAAGTCCCGTGATCCACCCCATCAAAACACTACACGTTACAATAAAAACATTTTACTAGAAAGAAGTTGGCCATTTCAGTGTAGAATTTTGTATCGCGAAATCTCTTCAGTTTACCCAGTAGCGCGCCGACCTTGCGACCGGGTCTCTTGTTGTTGAAGTTTTTAGGGGTAGTTCTGGTTAGAGTTAAAATAGAATCATGTATCCAAAAATCATGCATTTAGCCTTATACAAAATTTTAATGATATTTTGGTTTTCACATTAAGAATTAAACATAATAAACTTGACTACATCGGTATTATCGTACTAGTTGAGCTCGAATCTTACGATCTGGACAATATAGATGTCTGTTCAGAATTCAGAAAACTGCGGATACATTTCATTGGCCAGTGTTTGCGAAGATGTTTAATCTTTGTATTGGTTCTTTGAGTTCTTATATTGCATAATATAGCTCTAAGATGTTGTACATGAGAGTCAGCCGGAAACTGAAACAAATAGTTTTTATGGTCGTATTGGATTTTATTGAACTGAATAAAAACTTCAGGCTGTTTGCAACATTTATGTAGTTAGAGTAAAATGTTGCTTAGAAAATTTTTGATCATTTGTTATTATTCACTCATTTTTTGAAATTTTGCGACGTGGTTCTGATTTATCACCGAACATATGATATCGCGACAAGCAATCGAGTTGGGCAGGCGAGTCGAGCAGTCGAATCAAGCAATCGAGTCGAGCAGTCGAGTCGAACAGTCAAGTCGAGCAGTTAAATCGAGCAGTCTAGTCGAGCAGTTAAATCAAGCTGTTCAGTTAAGCAGTACAGTCGAGCAGTCGAGTCGAGCAGTTGAATCGAGAGGTCGAGTCGAGCAGTCAAGTCGAGCAGTTAAATCGAGCAGTTTAATTGAACAGTTAAGTCGAGTAGTCCAGTCGAGCAGTTGAATCGAGTAGTCTAGTTGAGCACTTGATTCGAATCGAATGGTTTAGTCAAGCGGTTAAGTCGAGTAGTTCATTCGACCAGTTGAGTCGAGCAATTGAGTCGAGTAGTCCAGTCGAACAGTTGAGTCAAGTAGTCCAGTTGAACAGCTCAGTCGAGCAGTCGAGTCGAGTAGTCCAGTCGAGCGGTTGAATCGAGCAGTTAAGTCGAGCTGTCGAATCAAACAGGAGTCAAGCAGTTGAGTCGAGCAGTCAAATCGAGCAGTTGAATCGAGCAGTCGGGTTGAGTGGCTAAGCCGAGCAGTCTAGTCGAGCTGTAGACTCAAACTGTCAGTTGAGTCGAGCAATCAAATCGAGTAGTCTAGTCGAGAAGTAGAATCGAGCAATCAGGTTGAACAGTTGAGGCGAGCAGCTGATTCGAATAGTCCAATCGAGTAGTTGCGTCAAGCAGTTCATTCGAGCAGTCGAGCTCTGCTCGCTTCTTTGACATCACGCCACGTCAACGCTGAAGAAACTACTGCACGAACTCTCGAACAAAAATCTCTTCTGATGAATTCCATTTGGCCGGCCGCCAGCACAGCTTGGGCTATATGAGAGATTCTGATGAATCGAACGGTATTGCCGCTTCCATTTCCGTTTGATAATAGCGGCATTACGTATCGGCCAGTTACTTCGAAGCGAAACTGATAACACGGTGTTTATCGGCCTCATCGAACTGAATCAAACTGGCCCCAATCCGTACGGGCTTGCATCAGTGATCACAGGTGTGTGTTCTTCAACCCCTATACTACCAGAGGCTCCCAATTCTGTTCAGAGCATCTTTAATAGCGTGAAATGACCTCGACTGTTCCTGGTTCCATCCGAATTTTATTTTTTGCCTAGTAAACTTCGCAAAAGATTCGTCAGCCGTAGGTAACAATAGCAAAAACTGAAAATAATTCGCAAGCCCCAAAAACCTCCGCCTCGCATTTTGGTTCTCGAAACAATTGAATCGCCTGTATTTCACTTCCTTTTCTTTTTCTTTCTTTGCCCCAAAAAATCTAAATCTGCCAGTCCCAATTGGCACCTACCCCAATTCAGTTTAATGCCTCGGTTAGGCCCTTAGTTGTGACAACACTTTCTCTAAACTTTAACCATTAACTACTTGTCAAGCGTAGCTACCAATATCCCCCCCCCTTCTTTCCTTTCCGCTCTTCCCCACCTTCACCAAAATTTTCATTTCTTTCCCCTACCGTCCCTTCATCAATTGTAGAACCATCGTTTCAAAAAGTATTAATATATATGTATGACCGCATTTCAAGGTCAAGGCTAAACAACTTGAGATTAGTCTATGTGATACATTAGCCGAATTCAACGGAATGTTGCAAATGTCTCGGAAATCTATCTATTTTTTATTTTCTATCTATATATATATATAAGAGGCTTGTCTGTACCCAAACCAGGTCTCTGACAGGACGTCATAAGAGGCTTTTTGGTAACTAAAAACAGGCCCTTGACAGGACGCCATGCTTTCGTAGCAATGGGTTGTATTCTCAGTCACCTCACTGGTCGATTGCTGGACTGCTCGATTGCTCAACTGGTTGACCCGACTACTCGACTTAACTATTCGATTCGGCTGCTTAACACATTCGCTCGACTTACTACTCAACTGCACGATTGAACTGTTCGGCTGGACTGTTCGATTCGGCTGCTCGGCTGGACTGCTGGATTCAACTGCTCAACTGAACTGGTCGATTGAACTGCTTAACTGAACTGTTCGATACGACTGCTCAACTGGTCAGTTCAATTCATCTTCTCGACTAGACTACTCGATTAAACTGCTCGACTGTACTACTCGACTCAACTGCTTGAATGAACTATTTTACCAAACTGCTCGATTCAACTGCCCGACTAGACTGTTCGACTCAACTGTTCGACATAAACGCTTCAACTGCTTGATTCCTCTGCTCGACTGGACTACTCGACTCAACTAAACGATTGGACTATTCGAATCGGCTGCTCGACTCAATTGCTAAACCCGGTTGCTCAATTTAACTGCTCGATTTAGCCACTCGACCTAACTGCTCGACTCAACTGCTTGACTTAACGGTTCGACTCAATTGCTCGACCCAACTGCTCGAATTAACTAATCGACTGGACTGTTCAATTCAACTGCTCGACTTGGTTGCTCCATTCAACTGCTCGACCCGATTACTCGACTCAACTGCTCGACTGAACCATTGGACCCGACTGCGCGGATAGACTACTTGACTAAACTGTTCGATTCGACTGCTCGACTCAACTGCTTTAATCAACTGCTCGATTAGACTACTCGATTCAACTGTTCGATTGGACTACTAGACTCAACTGTTTGACTCGACTGCTCGACTCGGCTGCTTGACTGAACTGCTCGACTAAACCTTTAGACCCGACTGCTCGATTGGACTACTTGACAAAACTGTTCGATTCGACTGATCGACTCCATCGTTCGACTAGACTACTCGATTCAACTGCTCGACTGAACTGCTCGACTCAACTGCTCGACTCAACCGCTGGATTCAACTGCTCGAGTCAACTACTCGACCCAGCTGCTTGACTCAGCTGCTCGATTCGACTGATCGACTCCATCACTCGAGTAGACTACTCGATTCAACTGTTCGACTCGACTGTTCGGTTCAACTGCTCGACTAGACTGCTCGACTGAACTGCTCGACTGGACTGCTTGGCTGGAACTAGACTGAAATTAACATAGCTTGATTTAACTGCTCGTTTTGACTGCTCGTCTCAACTGTTCGACTCGACTACTCGACCCAACTGCTTGACTCGACTGGTCGACTCGACTGCTCGACTTGCCTGCTCAACTCGATTGCTTGTCACGGTATCATATGGTCGGTATTAAATTGGACCGGACTAAGTCACAAATTTTTAAACACAGCAAACTTTGAATGCGTTTTTCTTGAAGTCAGAATTTTGTCACTCGGTTCTGTCTGACTTAACCATATGAACCGGTCCGCGGCAGACAATGGACGGTTCAGAGCTACTCACACAAAAGTGCCATTTTGCTCACCTATAGAGTCAGCACAGTGGAGATACGGTTTTTATACAGTTAAATAAAATCCAATGCGAGCATAAAAACTATTTGTTTCAGTTTTCGGCTATGACTCTTCTATGTACAACATCTTAGAGCTATATTATCCAATATAAGAACTCAAAGAACTAATAAGTGCAAAGATTAAACATCTTCGCAAACACTGGCCAATGGATTGTATCCGCAGTTTTCTGAACAGATACCTATATTTTCCGGATCGTAAGATTCGGGTTCAACTAGTATTATTATATTCGCCTGAACAATGTGAACAAATAGCAAAATAGAATTATGTTGTAATTTTTAATATTTGATCTGCTTTGTATGCTTGACAAATCTACTGATAGTGGAGTAGATCGTTTCATACACTTGTCTTCATTTACTGTGTAATAGTCATCGGCCATAGAACTATGTAAAAACTCTCGTAATGACGAAATTACGCCCGTGTCTCGTCGGTTCGAATACCTCAACTTTTGGCTTTTGATTCTCGGTACGATCATATTATTCTGGTATCAATTCTGATTGTTTAATTAATCACGCGTAATATTGCACGAATTGCGATAAACAGAGAGCCCAGTGAAAATAGTTGAATATCCAAGTTAATCAGTCTACCCTAACCCCAAGAGACATCGCGTGCGTTTCAATGAAACCTCACCAAATTTACGCGTAGCTTTCCTCAACAGATTGTATCATACAATGAGATGAATCCAGGTCTATTTCCTCTTCTACTAACAACAATTCCTTCCTCGAAATGCTTATGAAGATGCAATGATTTCCTGGTCCTTAGTAGCAACAAGTATTGGACTAACATTCCTTCTCATCCCACCAGGACCCGCATTCGGACGTGGCCGACGTCGGTATTAATCAGCATGCAGGGACATGGAGAGGTTGCATAATGAGGAGTAGCATACTGTCCCAAGTATGCTTTTCCCAGCCATCATTTTGTAATTTTTATCGGTTATAGTTAATAACGGAGGAGCAGTACATGGGTTGCTTATGCTTATGCTAAAACTTAATCATAGTAAAATTACTGTAATTGTTTATTATTGTTTTTGTTATCGTTAGTCTAAAACATTGCAATTAGTATAAAACCAAAAGCTCACAAACTGGATCTATCGTCGGCAGAGCTGAACTAATTTTATGCTGTGGTCTGCAGTTTTCAATTTCATGTCTAGTGCGCAATCTCCGGTTAGGGCTGTATTACGATGCTTTGACTGATTAGCATCCATCACCATTCATTCAACCAATTCATTCGACATAGCCGTCACACTGATGAAAACAGGATTGGCATCGCTACTTCGCATCCCTCGTATGGTTTCGATTAACATCGTTCATAATTTGATTAGCTTCATCTGCTTAACCGATCTGACTTATTATCATTTTTATGCTACATTTTATTCCGATAGAGAACAAACACGCGAACACACTCGCACGCGGACACCCGGGGGTCGAGTGGATCGACAAAACGTAGCCGGGACCAATTTACCGTAGGAAATTTGCGTTCAAATATACATTAGTTATTACGGCGTGTCGGGCCGGGAGAGGAGAAAGCCCACGGGAAGCATCGTAGGTACACCACGATCGACTGGATTCGGTAGTCGTAGACTTGAGGGACGAACTGTTGGTGAATGAGAGGGCTCAATCAGCGTGTTGAGTTGGGAGAAGCAGAACTCATAACCTGACAATGAGACGACAAACGGTTTCCAGCCGAAGCCGGGCAGCATATACTTTGTGTTGGCTGCGAAGTGAAACGAAACTCTAATCTGAAACGAATCGAAACTCCAGTTATCGAAGATGGAAATATTTCATTCATAATTTTGCTCGACTAATTTGAATGGTGAGAGTAGTTTTGGATTGATGGAATTAAAAGTATGTTCACTGATTGATTCAAATTATGGAATATACTCGAAGGTTACCGGTTTTCATTCTCAATGAATATATTTTTAGCGCCTTATCATTCCTTATTCCTCACAACTCAATTAGGCATTACCTGCCGCACTGATTATAGACCGGTCCTTGCATGGGGGTTGCCTTCCAGAAACCGTCCAGACGCTACCGTTGGATTCTTCCGTCGCCTAGCAAGGGTCCGGGTTCCTTGTCCCCTGGCTGCGTTTCAGCCAGCGGGAATGCCAACATCGGTCAAAACGTACCGTGAAACCAAGCAAATTCATTAATTTCTACTAATGTCAGCTTCTCGCACTGTGCTAGCACTGCTGGTTCTCGGAGTTTCGAGCCGTCCCCTCCTACGACTTACGGTTCGACCGAACAAGGTCGAACAGCCCCTGGAGTCGATAATTTGCCAATCGCCGGGAGGCCAATCCTCCCGAAGCTTCTCGGAGGCAGAAGCAACTCGGCCACCCCCGGTTGAGAGTGTTGAAATGTGTAACAATTCTGGGCGCAATGGGAGATCCTGGTCCTTTTTTGTCTCCTTGATCAGTTCTTTCTACCATACTAGCATTGAGGACGTACACCATTAGCCGTCGAAAGAAGAATAGTAATGAGCCATAAGCTATGTAGATAGAATGTTATTACCGTCACTTGTTGTTTCTTTTATCTCTCAGATGAGGTTAAGAGTAAATTTGATACTAGTGACCCTAAGCTAAAATAAGACACTTTTATTATTTAAAATAAAAGAATTATTTTCTTTTTGAGAAAAGTTTTTGTTTAAACGCTACAATATTGTTTAGAATTGAAAAAAAGCAACCCATTTCAGAGTAACCTCCAGTGACGGCTCTAGAGCTATGTTTGTAACATTTTTACATTCTTTTCTGGCTAAATGCAACGGAAAATATATGCAACAAAAGACACGTGAAAGAAAAAAAAACTATACCCAGTGGCGATAACAAGGTTAAATAAACATTTTACAGCTTTGACTCCGAACTAATCGTTCTAAAAGCAAATAGTTTTTCACCTCCCTTGTCGATGGCCTGGGGCAATAAAACTAAAATTGCTCTTCGGTTAGCATGTTTTTGAGTGATCTGCTGTTTCGGTGGAATGATTGGTCATAAATATTAACCATTTTTTTGCCAACTCTAGCTTTCCAGCGGAAAGGAAGTTCCTGAAAGCATGCATTCGCTATTTTGTGGACATCGATGGATGGCCGGAATTATACTCGATTATGTTCGATCATTTGGGAAACGTGTCAAAAGTCAATGGAGAGCTTTTATTGCATGCCAATTTTATGGAAGGGATATTTTTTCCATTTTATGTCTCAATTTATTGTTTATTATTTATTGACCGGTATTCATGGTGATGCAAGTATCCACGGTAATATAATTGACAATTTTGTAAACTGAAACACAACTACGTCCGTTGCGTTTGTTTGTGAATGATTCTTCTAATGTCTATGAAATGAAATGTTCTAATGTTCTATGAAATTTATTTGTCCGTCATATGATAGAATGTGATTTTTTGAACCCTAGAGAAGTCTCTTTGGTAGATACGCTTATGCTGAGAAAAAAGAGTCTGTCGTATACAAACCGAAAGTCGAGTTTCCAAACGAAATGAGCACCTAGGCTTTGCTTTGCTTCAGATGAAGTAAATTTTTTATCATGTTATCAGATTTAAACTGGAAAACGATTGTTTAATCATGAAAAAAGCAACAATTCTGGTTAAATATTTCTTTTGAAAAAAATACATTTTACTTTTAAATTAAAAAAAAACTACTTTTGAGCAGCTCCACGTGAAATAAATAAATGACAAAATTTGAAGCTTTCTGAGTTAGGTAAAACTTTACCAACGTGTTTGAAAGAATGAAATATGCACCTTTCACCGGTTTTGGCGTCATTTTGATTCAAGACTCATTTTTAAAAAGGGCGTATTTATTTTCATGTGTATTATGTTTGAAAGATTCTATCTCGAAAACTATCGATTTTTCAAAAAATATGTCTAAGCAAATGTTGTAGAAAATTGATTTCTGAACATGAAAAAAATGCGCTGAAAAAGATATTTTAGGAATTTTCCAAAAATTTGAAAATAAAACTTAAAATCAAGATATCAAATATATACCATTTTCGAAAAATTTTAATTTTTTTATGGAAAAAATAGAAGTAATTTGCAAGCTTTTAAAAGTTATCCTGAGATGGAGTAACTTTCATGGACGGAGTTCGTAGAACAACGACTTTCATGATATTTTTCCAACTTGGGATTTTTCAAGTAATATATGAATTTGTAATACAAATAACAATTCTCTATGTCATTTACAACAAAATTGTCAATAATAATCATTTTTCTAAATGCAGCCGTTTTCGAGATATTCGGAGATTTATTTTAATTTTTTATTTTTTTTCATATGTTACTCCAGTTGCTCCACTGTTTCTGTTTCCAAAACATTTAATTTCCTACAACTTATCCGAAAACATCTTATTGATTCAACCTTTCGCTTTTAGTTGTGGGTATTTTGAAAACTGTATTCGAAAAAGCTGACACGCTGATTAGTTAGTAACTTTTTCTCTGAATATCTCGAAAACGGCTGCATTTAGAAAAATAATTATTATGACCAATTTTGTTGTAAATGACATGAAGAATTGTTATTTGTATTACAAATTCATATATTATTTGAAAAACCTCAAGTTATAAAAAAATCATGAAAGTCATAGTTCTACGAGGTCCGTCCATGAAAGTTGCTTCATCTCAGGATAACTTTTAAAAGCTTGCAAATTACTTCTATTTTTTCAAAAAAAAACCTTAAAAATTTTCCAAAATGTTACATTTTTGATATCTTGATTTCAAGTTTTATTTTCAAATTTTTGAAAAATTGGTAAAATATTTTTATCAGTGCATATTTTTTTCATGTTCAGAACTCAATTTTCTACAACATTTGTTTAGACATAATTTTTGTGGCATTTTGACTGTATTACAAAATTCTTGAGTAAAATGGAACAAATCAGAGCCCTAACTGTTATTGTATTGAATTTTTTCTCATATTTCCTTTTCTTAATATTCTTCTACTTTCCTTCCGTAGAATCTCAAATTAGAGAGAGTTTGTAAATGTTTCTCCCAAAACAAATAAAAAATAAGGGTTAATACTGCAAAACGGGCAGCTTCTTATCATTTCCATTTTCCATAAGACTCGTGAATTTTTTACAAAAGAAAAGTCGCATCTTACCCCTTAAAAATTGCGGCAACAAAAAGTTCCATTTTTTCGGTCGGTTTTGCAAACTGTGCAACGAATGGAGATAGTGGTCTGAGGAGGGGGGACTAAACTGACGGATTGATGATGACGAGATCGTGATTCACCAGGGGACAACGAGACGACCAGGAGCCAAGCAACGTATGCCGACATCCTCTGGAAAGTAAGCGCCGACCCTGATCTTAAGGAGGTTCGGGAGAAGGTAATGAGAACTGAATTAAAGCAAGACCCTATAGTCAGGAATACAACCTTCATGGTGCTCATTGAAAAGGTTCTTGGCGTGGAGGCGAACGTGACAACAATACAATAGAAGCAGAGCTAAGCAAGTCGCTGACGGAAAAATACGACTTGGAGGGTGTACCGGTTGAAGAAAACGTACGGAAACGATACGACTCTCGGTGATGGCAGCTGAAAGGATACTGAAGCTGGGCAAAGTGAGAGTAGGGTGGTCTGTGGGTCTACTCAAAGCCGTTCCTCGCACGGGTAAAGAAATCGAGAGATGCTCTGAGTCTGGCTTTGGCCACTTGACGAGCAGCTGCGATGACCCAGTCAGCATTTTCATATGTATAGTTCGATTGCAAATAAGAGTTACGTACTGATATGTATTCAACGAAATCGTATTCGACGCATAAAAACCGCTTATCCGTACCATTTTGGAGGCGATATACGAAATATAGGAACAATTTTTAGCGATACTCTTATATAGGAATTTCAATACGATAAGAACCGATTAAGCGCGATCAGTTTCATACAGCTATACAACTTTGCGCTGAAAATCGTATGTTTGTCAGCTACTAGCATTATAAACGGTAGAATATCAACTTGTGCGCGCTTTATTAGGCTTTATTTACGAATCCGAATTTGTGTGAGAGATGTTAACGATAATTTTCGTACATTGATATACGAGTTGATGGTGGCTGGGGGTCCTAATAGATCAAAGCTATGCTTGAAATGCGGCCAGAAGAGACACTTTGCTCTAGATTACAAAAACCAACCGATATGTTTGCTCTGCAAAGCAGAAATCGACCTCGTGGTGACAGGGTTCAGATGCCCAGAGTATAGGCACGGGAAGGCACAGGAGTACCAAAAATAATGACGATAGGTAATCCAAATCAACCTCAATCATTGTGATACTGCACAGGAACTGTTGTGGCAGTCGATGACAGAAGCGGAGCCAAATTGTGTTCGGGTGGATATTGGGAACTGGGTGGCGGACAAAACAGTTAGGCCTGCAATTCACGTAACAGAAAGTAAGATTGGAAATCGAGTGAGAAACAACGCTGTCTACTCTCATGTGAGTGAATTTGAGAAGCATAGCATTCAACGCTTACGCTGCACACGCAAGCGTAAAACAAACAGCCATCGTTGCACCGTTGCTGTATGCAGACATTCTGTTACTTACACACTCGCGCACGCACATCCTCACATCGTCTTGTACTAAACGTACTCATTTAACATTGCTCATCATGAAAAATAACCATTACGTTACAGATCAAAACAAACAACCGACCGTATGATTCATTAAGTCACGTAGAGTCTTGCCGCACGATGCATTCATTCACAAGTACACACAAAGTGCTGACTTGTACTACTGTACACTTGTACACTGAACATCATGTCGACCAGCGTTCGCATCGCGACCAGCGAGGATACCAATTACATTCATTGAGGATGCCTTAACCATCGAATGCACTAAACATAGAATGAAAAAAGGTATTATTGTAGATGGCTTCCAAGATATTTTAGAGTCATCCCGCATATCTTAAGGGTCAAACAGGATGCTGCGTCAACGCGTTATTCTGACAGTTGTCCTATGGGTTTACTGTCAAATTGACGCTGTCGGATGGGTTGACGCAGCATTCAATTTGGCCCTTTATTCACGAATCACATAACTCCTGAGCAATCAGCTGCCCGTGAGGCCTAGTGGTGCACTGGAATGCAGGTTTAGTATTACTTTTTCTTTTCTTCTTCATTCTCGCCCTCGATTCTACTCACGGGTGGGAGTGCAAACCCTCGAGAGTAATCGGTTCGAGCAGCTCGGGTTGCAAACAACGATCGCGAGCGACGACCATAGCTGCAAGCTAAACACTCACTCGCAAAAACTCGTCGCAATCCATGAATAAGTACGAGCGAAAGTCCAAAAGGGATGCTTATGCCGGTGCGTTCGTTAGAATGCGTACGCGTGTGTTAGAAAATTAGACCACACGACTGTGGGCTTTGCAACACTGATGGGAAGGTTCTCGATGCAGATAGATATATTGCATGTGAGGTTTGTAATTGAATCGTTTGTTTGAGAAACCCCACAAACGCCACAAGGTCCCGGCTCTCACAACCCAATCGAGCTGATCGCAGCCTGCGCTCTTTACAGTAGACCCGGACTCGTGGTTGCTGGTGGTGCGGAAGTCTTCCAGTCCGTAACCTCAAGCGAGTGCCTTTGCAGCTATAGTAATGACCTTTCGGCACCTGATACATCAATGTTTAGTTCGTCCAACATGCAATCAGGGCCTGACTTTGCGTGCGGTGATGCCAGCGACAATGAGCTCATCTGCTATTAAAACCTAAAAATAAAAAATAAGAAAACTTATCCAATTTAATTCTACTATGTGTATTTTATTCAATGACAGATACGTATTTCGCCTACGACTTGCAGGCTTCCTCAGTGTCTGTTTTCGAAAACAGACACTGAGGAAGCCTGCAAGTCGTAGGCGAAATACGTATCTGTCATTGAATAAAATACACATAGTAGAATTAAATTGGATAAGTTTTCTTATTTTTTATTTTTAGGTTTCGTATTCTACTAAGACGCTCCAAAAACTTCTGCTATTAAAACGCTGGAGGGTTGCACTACGACGTGAACGAGTACCTCCTGGCTGCATTCGATGACTCCTACGATATCATTGTATTAACTGAAATCTGGCTCGACTCGCGAGCTGTCTCTTGTCAGGTATGTTTGGTCCTGAAAATGAAGTTTTTCTATGCGACCATGGGTAGGCCCAGAAATAGTCGGAAGTTAACGGGCGGCGGCGTGCTTGTCGCGGTTAAGAAGCGACTGAGAGCATAACTGATCAAACATGATCAATGGGGCAGTACTGAGAAAATGTTGGTGTGTCTCGAGTTCACTAATTGTAAGGTATTCCTGTGTGGAATTTACATTCTGCCTTATCGAGTACGTGACGTAGCTCTGATCGACGTTCGCTCCCGGTCAGTTATGTTATGTGATCCCACAAGGTAGTCATTTGGGACCGCTAATCTTACGTAAATACAACAGTCCTTCCCTACCAGCACGGTTGTTACAAAGTTGTTGCGGTAACCGAAAAATGACTAATTTCAGTCGTAATCCGGTTGCTTTAACTAAATGTACCTATATTGTGCTACTTGGCTTCAATGATGTCAACCACGTACTCAAGGGTCCTCGTTTATCCTTCGCCCACAATTTCACAATTGGAAGATTTACTTTCCAATCTTGATAAATGCTCCCTGTTTTCAACAAGACATCCAGAATTTTGGGATTCCCCAAGGTTATTATACTGTTCACTCGTCCGTTAGACTCTCGAATACAGTTCCGTTGTCTAGCATCCAGATTTCCAAAACGGTTTGGACAGGATTGAATCGGTTCAGCGCTACTTCTTACGCTTTGTTCTCCATCGTCTACCATGGCAAACCCCGTTCTAGTTGCAGAGTAAGAAAAGGTGATGCCGATTAATCCACTTGGTGACACTGCAGATACGAAGCAACATCGCAACATCGTTTGCTGTCGTTACGTTGCAGGGAAGAATCGATTGCCCTACTTTTCTTGAGGTGAGTACATGCCAGGATACTACGGGATAAATCGATGCTGAGAATACCTTTTCAATGTACTAACTACGGACGAAAGAGCTGACCGGTATGTAGTAAGTTTTTAATCGGGTTGCTTTCGCGCTGGATTTTAATTTGTCACGTGAAACAATCCGTCGTAATTTTTCTATTTTTCTTTTCCTCAAATGACGACTAAGAAAATTGTTAGTGTTTGTAATTGTAATTTTTTGACTGAGATAGTTCTTAATTTAAGTTGCTCATCCATCATTGGGACTATAATCTGTTGATGTCGACCTAATAAATAAATAACCAGCCAATCCGCGCATGATTTGGGAATTAAGTAACAAATGACCGAACTCAAATAAGAGTGCTTTCACCTGTTCCAGATCACCAGATTACGTGGACGAAATAAATTGCATTGATAACTCCGTTTAACTTTTGTAATTAACTATCAAGTTAAGCAATTTTAATCCATCGCCGAAAATTTTTGCGGTTGCTGTTTGGTACAGAATTTTTTATTATCTTGTAACGTCACTCGGCGGTTATAAATATTGGAGAAATTACTGACAAATAGTTTAAATTGCTTTAGAAGTCTAATAGTCTGATAAGTAATCAGAAAATCAACGCTGCTGAAACCTTGGGAATAGTTTCGATCAATCCTCGGAAGCCTTATAATAAAGTTATTTCTCGAAACAAATCTAACTGCGTAAAGAAGAGTGGTTGGTTCAATTGTTTTAAATATATAATTCTACTCGCTTTTGTTCGACTGTTAAAATCGAAATTGACTTAAAATATCATTGTATTCAAGAACTGATTTGATAAGCATTTTACACCTCTCAACATAAACATTTCTTCCCTGAAACAAAGTGCCTAGCTAAGCTTCAAAAATTAAAACGCAAACAAATCCGATACCCATGGAAGCCTTTCAAATTGAATTTGGTTCCACATTTTCCACTTTCGAAACCGGTTAATATCTTTTCACAATCCGTGACCCACATGTTCAGGTGTATTATATCCTTCTCAGTTACGAGACAAAAAAACAAACAGACCCAAGGACATCTATATCAACGCTGCACCGCACCGTATGGAAACGGTCTGATTGCGGCAACCGATCGGTTCCACACCGACTGAATAAACTCCGAAAACCATCCGAATCAATTTTGATTCGGCTTTGGATTGGAACATTTGTGTGACGATTCGTCCAATTTCCATGCCCGGTTTGTTCTACATCTTTTCTCCGGAGGGGGCTCTCGGCTGAACAGTTGAACTACCCGAACGTCGCCGGTTCAGCCCGGAACGAAGTGCGAACCGGCGGCGGCTCATCGCATTGCATTGGTCGGACAGAGGGGAAAACGCAGGCTAAAAAGGAAATTTAGCACCGGTAAGTAACGCACATTTGATTCACATTTTATCGCAACAATTGTGTGTGAGGTTGTATCCAATCATGGAAAACATGAGGTACGAATCGAATAAAATGCTCTATTAGATTCGACTCATTAGGTGCTACCTGACGAAGAAAATGGAACCCTATCCGAAAAGAGGTGGTAGGGAAACTTGAAACCTGCAATTCCGGCTAATTATACACTGACTTGTAACATTTTTTTTTCGGTTCATAAGATGCCTCTTAAACAGTTAGTAGCAACATTTACCCACACTCGAGTGCTGGCGTGCTCGATAAATTTTCATCAAACGAGAAAATTTCCCAGAACGGTGCCACCCAGACTTCGACACGTCGTCGTAACTCCGCTTGGCGGCTGCCTCTGTAATGATGTGCATCACCTCAGAGCCGTGATTAAAATTTTCGCGCGAAAAATTGCCTCCTTTGGCCCCAGACCGAAGCATATTTCATCATATCAAATTAATTATTTCCACACACTTTCATAAGTGCGGTTATCGTGTAAGCTGGCGTGGAGAAAAAAAAATAAAAGAGAAGGCAGCCGGCTGCCGGGTTCGTCCTGATGATGCTGTGTCGTCGCCGTTCGGTTGGTTGGAAAGAAAAGGAAAGCCGTCACGGCGGCTGCACTCAGTGCAGGGCACTGCCACTATTATGGTAGCGAACCAGGAAAGTGTTTACGCATAGTTTAACAAGCGCTCAACTGCGCTGACGGTAAATCAGACGAGTAGTTGGTAAACACTATCTTTTGATTGAAGGGTGTAAAAGAGGCGTAGACATTTGAGATGATCTTTTCTAACAAATCCGAGAATGGTTCTGCATAGTTCTGCTTTTACATCTGAATATGTGCTAATCAGCTATTTGGTTTATTTCATTAAGAATTATGTGGAAACTACCAGTCTTTCAAACCTTGCCAGGAGAATACCGTGGTGTCAGGTCTAGTTTCAAGTCCTCAGATCAAGTCTTCAAGCAAATTTTCTGTTGAAACGGTTATATCGAACATCGATTATGGTATATTAATTAAGAAATAATCGGTTTCGGTTCGAAGTCCACGTGGGTTTTGAAAGTAAATTATCAACGGGTTAGAGTTGTTCAGCTGCGGATCAGGGCTGGCAAAGGGTGAACATGTGCATTCCATAACCTCTGCTCGCTAACTCCTATTCCTACCTCCACGGGGTGCCGGCTGGGGGACGCAACCTCGGTTGTCGTACGCTAACAGGAAAGGGGGCACAGTGGCTTCCGCCCACATTAAAATGGCAGCCACATCAGCGGGATAGAGACCTTAGGTTAACAGCCTACTGAACCGGAACACAAAAAGTTCATGAAAATGAAAGAAGAAATCTCTCTGGATTATTGGCAACGACCCTTAGCATGAAAACACGGACTCGAATCGGAACATGGAATATACTGACCCTTGCCCAACGGGCAAGCTGGCTCAACTTGCAAGGGAAGCTGGTCGCCTGAAGCTTGAAATTTTGGGGCTGAGCAAGGTCTGCTGGCCGGGTGCTGGCATCATCCGGGCAAGTCTTGCTCTACTCTGGCATACGAGGTGAAAATGCTACTCGAGAAAGAGGAGTTGGATTCCTACTGAGCCCAGGGGCACATGCGGCCCTGATGAAGTGGGAACCGATAAATGAGCGAATAATCGTTGCCAGATTCAGAACACGGGTTAGAAACCTTGCAGCAATCCAGTGCTATGCGCCAACAGATGTTGCCGACCTGCAGGATAAAGAGAGATTTTATAGCCAGCTGAACAGCGTGACTGAGAAAACCCCGAACGGGGACATCTAAATCCTCTTGAGCGGCTTCAACGCGAAGATTGGCTCAAACAATGCGGAGCTTGAACGCATCATGGAACGCAAATGGCCTAGGAAAGCTGTCTTCAGAATTCTGTGGTAATAACAACATGGTCATTGATGGATCGCTCTTTCCCCATAGACCAGTACATAAAGTCACGTGAGTTTCCCGCGACGGCCTAACAGAAAACCAAGTCGACCACAACTGCATCAGCCGAAAATGGGGAAGGAACCTTTTTGATGTACGCAACAAACGCAGCGCTGATATTGCATCCGACCATCATCGTGTTATCGTTGAGATACGTTTGCGAGTCGCACGTGTCAAAAAATGGGAGGAGAAAGTTCGGTGCCGTTACGACGTCCACCGGTTGGAGAGTCCTACGGTGAAAAAGGCTCTGTCGAACAACTTGAATCCCGAGCCTCGGAGTGCCACCTGGTGGAACTGTCGAAGAGCAATGGACCGCCATCAAGAACGCCTTCACCACTACCAATAACGAAACCCTAGGCAAAGCGCGCAGCGGTCGGGTCGACTGGATGCAGGGCATATTGGTCAAAGTCCCTAAAAAGGAGACCTAACTGAATGTGGTAACTGGCGTGGCATTATGTTGGTTGTTCTGTATTACTCTCAAAGTACTCTATAAGGTAATCTTCATCCGGTTCCAGGAGAAGATCGACGATACTCGGCGGCGGCAGCAAGCTGGATTCCAGCCTAGCCGTTCGTATGTAGACCATATCACAACGTTTTGCATTATATTGGCGCAGACCAACGAATTCCGTACGTAAAGAGATGGTCATACCATCTACCAGAGCTGCGGCAACACACACGAGCTGGGCACAGCTTTTATAGTAATGGGCGAGATGCAGAAGCGGGTGATCGAGTGGTGGCCGATCAACCCCCTAATGTGCAGATTAAGAATTGAGGGCCGATTCTTTAATATTAGCATAATTAACGTGTACAGCCTTCACCTCGGAAGTACCGATGACGACAAAGACGCATTTTACGCGCAGCTAGAGCGTGAATACGACCGCTGCCCAAGACATGATGTCAAAATTATCAACGGGGACTGTAATGCTCAGGTTGGTCAGGAGGAGGAATTCGAACCGGTGATTGGACGGCTCAGCGCACACCCGCAAACGAACGAAAACGGCTTAAGACTTGTCGACTTCGCCGCCTCCAAGAACATGGCCAAACGTAGTACCTTCTTCCAGCATAACCTCTACCATCGGTACACCTGGAGATCACCCAACCAAAGAGAATCACAAGTCGACCACGTTCTGATAGATGGTCGGCACTTTTCAGACATTATCGACCTCAGAAACTATCCGGGCGCTAACATTGATTCGGATCAGTACCTAGTGATGGTAAGGATTTGTCAAAAACTATCTGTTGTGAACAATATACGATACCGGCGCCTGCCACGGTATAATCTAGCGCGACTGAAGCACACGGATGTCGCCGAAAACTACGCGTTATCTCTCGAAACCGCGCTGCTGGATGAGGGGTTTCATCCATCCTTAAGGACTGTTGAAATGCCTTGAAAACAACCATTAACAGCGTAGCGGAGAACGTTCTAGGCCGTGTGGCACCGAATCGACGTAACGAATGGTTTGACGAGGAATGCCAGCAGATATTGGCTGAGAAGAACGCAGCGCGGGTACAAATGCTGCGTATAGCCACCCGTCAGAATGTGAAGCAATACAAACAGAAGCGGAGTCAGCAAACCAGACTCTTTAAGAAGAAGAAGCGCTACCAAGAGGAGAAGGAGTGCGAAGAACTCGAGCAGGTGTACCACTTTCACGACACACGGAAGTTCTATCAGAGACTCAACGGATGTCGCAAAGGCTTTGTGCCGCGGGCCGAAATGTGCAGAGATAAAGACGGAAGTATCTTGACTGACGACCGTGCGGCGATCGCAAGGTGGAAGCAGCACTACGATGAACACCTGAATGGCGTGCAGGCGGAAGATCATGATAGTGGAGGAATTGACCACATGGGTGTAGCAAGCAATGAAGATGTGTCACCTCATCGATAAGGGAAGTTAAAGAAGCCATCCAGCGGCTGAAGAACAATAAAGCAGCGCGAAATGATGGCATTGGAGCGGAATTTATTAAACTTATTAAAATTGACCCGGACAAGTTGGTCGGCTGTCTGCATCAACGGATTGTCAAGATTTGGGATACGGAACGACCACCGGAGCTATGTGATATATACAGGTGTGGCAATGTTGGTTAAGTGGTGTTAGTGCAATAAAGAAATTTCATCATGGTGTGGGTGGAATCGTAAGTCGACCAATCACGATGAAGCGTGACGTCAAACTCCAAAAACAAACCCCATTGTCCGACGCGGTTTGTTGTTGTAGTTTGACGTTGTTTTCTTATTTTTCGCTATTAATACCATCAAATGTCTTCATCTGCCACACCTTTTAAAAGCTCATTGCTACCGGAGGACTGGAAAGACGGGGTTATCTGCGCTATCTACAAGAAAGGCGATAAGCTGGATTGTGAGAGCTACCGAGCGATCACTATCCTGAATGCCGTCTACAAAGTACTTTTCCAAGTCATCTTCCACCGCCTGTCGCCAATAGCCAATAGATTTGTGGGAAGTTACCAGGCCGGTTTTATAGAGGGTCGGTCTACAACGGACCAAATCTTCACCCTGCAGCACCCTCCAGACGTGCCTCGAATTCCGATTCCCCACATACCACCTGTTCATCGATTTCAAAGGCGTATGATAGCGTAAACCGACAAGAGCTATGGAAATTTTTGGACGAAAACGGCTTTCCGGGTAAGCTTACTAGACTTATCATGGCTACGATGGATGAGATCCAGTGTTAGATGAGGATCTCAGGTGGATTGTCGAACCCATTCGAATCTCGCAGGGGACTTCGACAAGGAGATGGTCTTTCCTGCCAGCTATTCAACATAGCGCTTGAAGGTGTTATAAGACGAGTGGCGATCGAAATGTGGGTCACGATTTTCAATAAATCCAGTCAATTTATCTGCTTTACTGACGACGTGAATGCTGTCGGCAGAATATTTGAGGCGGTGGAAGATCAGTACACCAGGCTAAAACGCGAGGCAGAGAAGATTGGATTGAAGATAAATACGTCTAAAACGAAGTATATGCTGGCGGGCGGGACCGAGCGCGACAGGGCCTGCTTGGTAATCGAGGGGGATGAGTTTGAGGTAGTCGACGAGTTCGTATACCTTGGCTCTCTGGAAACAGAGGACAACAATACCAGTCGTGAGATTAAAAGGCGTATTATCAGCGGAAATCGGGTCTACTACGGACTCCACAAACATTTGCGGTCGACTAATCTGAGCCCCCGTACAAAGTGCATACTGTACAAAACGCTAATTAGACCGGTTGTCCTCTACGGGCACGAAACGTGGACACTGCTAGAAGAGGACTTACGAGCACTCGGAGTTTTCGAACGGCGGGTGCTAAGAACCATTTTTGGCGGAGTGCAAGAGAACGGTGTATGGAGGCGAAGAATGAACCACGAGCTCGCGCGTCTCCACGGCGTACCAAGTATTTAGAAAGTGGTTAAAGCTGAACGGACACGTTGGGCAGAACATATTGCTAGAATGCCGGACAACTATCCTGCAAAAATGGTTTTCGCATCAAATCCGATAGGAACAAGACGAAGTGGGGCACAGCGAGCGAGGTGGCAAGCCCAGATGGAGCGAGATCTGGCGAGCATTGGGTGCCAGCGGAACTGGAGACCAGCTGCCATGGACCGAAGTAGATAGAGAAATTATACTGCGCAGGTCTTGTCGCAAGACGTTAGGCCCATTAAGTATGTAAGTAACGAATTTCAGGACTCTCTTTTGCTGGTGTTCGTTGACTTCCAAAAGGCGTTTGACTGACTCAAGCATGAATACATCTGGGACCGTACTTAGGCGTAGAGGAATTCCAGATAAGCTAGCCCATGTCATTGAGGCTCAGTACGAGGCGTTCTCGTGCAAGGTTTTGCACCATGGCGTCTTGTCCGACCTTACAAGGGTTACTGCTAGCATGAGACAAGGCTGCATTTTATCACCGCTACTGTTTCTCATCTTGATGGATGAGAAATTAGTTGGAGCAATCGACAGTAGACCAAATCGAGGATTACCTTGGAATTCTCTAACGATGGCCGCGTCCATCTCTAACGAATGACTTCGTCCTCAGTGATGCCAGTTCTACGGATTTATCCGTAATTTTACGGATTTAGGAATTTTCTACGGACCTGCTATGGACAGATCAAGTGCTCAAATCTACGGATTTTCATAAACTTTACGGAAAAGATTGAAAGTTTCATTTAGTGACAAAAAGTACGAGTACGCTACATGCAATTAATAATACCCCGAAAAGCATAACTTTATTCTTTCTGAGAGAAAGAAGCGAATAGTATACCTTTCTTTAATGATAAGTGTATTAAAAGTTGAAGATTTGGTTTATAGCTGTTATGCTGTCAATAAAAACTAGCATTTTTCGCTTTGACGGTAGATATATATGTATAGTAATACTGTTATTTTCCTGGTTGTAGTTCGGCAAAATGGCTAAATATTTTCATTTCTATTTTTCCCACATTTAAGCAGTTCCATAATATGATTTCTGTAGTGCGATAGAACTTCGAAATTAAACGAAAGAGGTTGATCTTTATAATCAAGTAGATTGTTCTATAAGCATTAATGTTCAATATGCTATTTTTACGCGACAAACAAAAACTCTTAAACATTTAATCCTTCAGAAAGCGATGAAAAGAT
Source organism: Sabethes cyaneus (assembly GCF_943734655.1). Lineage (NCBI taxonomy): Eukaryota > Metazoa > Arthropoda > Insecta > Diptera > Culicidae > Sabethes > Sabethes cyaneus. The sequence continues at coordinate 76,340,061 of NC_071354.1, read as the reverse complement.
GACTTAAATAAACAGAAAAGACAACGAAGAGATGGCGAAAGACAGCGGAATGTTGACGAAAATGTGAATAGAAGTCAATGAAACTGTGATGAAAAGATGACAAAAATACGATAAACAATTGGAAAAAGACATTTAAAAACTGTCAAACAGGCGATAAAATATGCAAAAAAACTTCGAAAAGATGGCGAATATATGTCATTAAAAAGACGTCGAAAGAACAACGAAAAGACAAGAAAAATACAACAATTTTGTTGTCTTGGCAACAAACAGGATGAAAGATGATAAAATGATGACAACAAAAACGAAGAAAAGGCGGCAAATTTTTATAAAACGAAAATACGATGAAAAGATGGTAAATAATTGACGAACAAGCAATGAAATGCCTGCGAAAATATCATGGAAAGACAATAAAAATGTAAGAAATGAGAGAAATGACAATAAGATGACGAATACAGAGAAAAGACAGTAAAGAGATTACAAAAAGATGAATAATTGGTTCCGAAAAAGCAACGTTAATATGACGAACATACAATGCAAGGTGACGTAATGACGATGAAAGAGCGATGGCACGACAGCAAATAATCGACGAATAGACAGTGAAACGCCTGCGAAAAGATATGACAAAGAAGTGAAGACAAAAACGCTACAAACAGAGACAAAACAAACGTTAAAAGACAACAAAAAACGAGGGATCAACATGGAGTAGTGGTTAGCAATCACATCTCTCACGCCGAGGACTAGGGTTCAAATTCTAGTCCCACATAAACCACGAGTGACCCAAGCTGTTAAAGTGACTATAAACACATTAAAACAAACAAAAAACCTGATTTAATCCACCTAGTGGTGAAAGGAACCTTTGTTATACGATCTTACTTGCTATTTGAGATAGAAATCGACACGTTTGGCTTACATGAAATTTTTGGAAATTGAATAAGTTTACAAAATTTGAACCAAATAGAAGCACTTATAAATTTTGATAGTTCCTTTTCTCATGAAATTGCTGAGTAAGTTGTTACTAATGAGGGTAAGTCCAAGTAAAAGTAAGTTGTAAGATGAAATATTATTCTTTAACATACGCATTGCGTAGTAAAGGTCTAGTTTATAAGTTTTTGAACTATGCATAATTTCCTGTAATGCCATTCTATTTGATTCACAACAATAAAGTTTTCTTGAATAAATTTCATCAATTTTTATTAACCTTCGGTTACTCACGCTGTTGTCTTTTGTACAACATGTGTAGGTTTTTGGATGCCATATTGTTATAAAGTTACAAATCGTATATTACGTATATACTAACGTATATTCTTCAGTAAACTTGTTATGAGCGAAATGTCAGAATAATTCAATGCATTAATATTTTAAATTGTTAGGAAACAAGATTAGCATAAACCGACATCACAGAAACGAAGCAAGTAGCATGTGAGGTGTACCGCAATTGACCCCAACTGGAATTTTCTCTCGTTTCTTCATATGGAAAAATGGTGTTTGTATGCAGTAAAACTACCAGCAAATGTAAAATGTTTAAGATGTATCCGTCGGTTGGTAATCGAGTAATTCGGGGTCAAAATCAGGTTATTTTTTACAATTAAAGTTCTACAGTTCCTAAACAAGCAAACATAGAGGTATACTAAATTCAGCAAAGTTATGTATTTTTATTATTTGTACAACTTTGTAATACATGAAAAAGTCATACAACAATTACAAGAAGAGTTAGAATAGAAAAACTGATTTTACAAATTCATATACATTAAATAAGATTTTTCTACCTTCACTGAAGAGATAGAAGGTTACTGTCTTCAGCAAAATTTCTTGTAATAATATGCTCTAAAAGTTTGCAGAACACATCAATGTGTTGTATAAAAACTGAAGGAAAATAATTTTTTTATTTCACTTTTAGGGGGATTAATCAAAATTCAAATTCTACCAGACCATAGAGCTTTCAATTTTAAGAAACTCTTCCAAAGGTTCGATAAACTTAAAACCAAGTTTTCCTAGTCAAAACTCTAGTGCGCATGTTTTCTTTGGTTTTGGGCTATTGTGCGCGCGAGTAACCGTGTTATAAAAGTTGGCGCGAGTGTTCGAGGGTTAATATCTTTTGACCGGTAAAACCAATTCTTATGTAATTTTGCATATATATTCGTAGTGTGAAAATCTCTCGTTTGATATTAAAATAATTGAAATTAGGTAAATTATCTTGGTTAAAATCATTATAAATTATTGTTAATTTTGGTGTGGTGTATTCGATTGCTCATAACTTTCAAATTAAACGTCCAATCAGAAAACCATTCAATAGTGATCTATCCGGCTATATTACCTGCCAAACGAAACTAATAGCGTGTAAATCGGTTTGGCCATCTCTGAGAAACAGGCATTCATTTGTACCTAGTCAAAACAAGTTTTTCAAGGCTAACTTTTAAACTGCTTGTCCGTTTTCAATAAAACTTAGCAAAATGTTTAGTAATAGTAAGAGCTTTTGTTTGGTATCGTCAAAATTGGTTGCGTGGTTCCGGAGAAAGCCGTGTCACGTAGTTTTCACATTTTTGCTTATAACTTTCAAACGAAAAGTCAGACTACGAAACCATTTAATAGTGATATACTAGGCAATAATACCTTTCAAACAAAAGTAATAGCGGTCGAATCGGTTTAGCCATCTTCGAGTAACAGGCGATAGAAAATTCGGAGCGAACACACATACACACATACACACATACACACATACATACATACACACACAGACATTGCTCAGTTCGTCGAACCCTATCGATTGGTACATGTGACTCGGCCCTCCGGGCCTTGGATCAATTTCGTGTTTTTCGACCAATTTCTAAACCTTTGTTATATAGTATAACAAAGGTAAAACGGCAAGAAGATGATAGGAACGGCGAAAAAATTGACGGAGTACACTTAGCAAAACGAAAAATTAAAGACAAAATACAAAATAACCAAACGACGAAAAATTAAAGGATTCGGAGAAATAAAGGCAAAAGGCGAATGATGTAAGTCAAGATTATGCGATTTTGAATAATATGAAATGGAAATATGAAATGTATCATGAACTGATTTGATTCAAAAAAGTATTAATTTGTTTCAAATGCAGTCAAGAATATCTATGCGATAAAAAATGTCACTTGTTAGCAAAACTGAGAAACACTTTTTACGAAGAACAAATCTGGCTTTAGTTTTCAAAAGGTCGCATAATCAACCCTTTTGCATGCATTATGCGACCTTCTGAAAACTAAAGCCAGAAATGTCGGTTAAACTTCCATTTAAATCAAAAGTTTGATTTGAAATTTGATTGAGTTTTATAATTTATAACCCTTTCGTCTGTGATTAAAACACAGATGGTAAAACTACGAATTTTTCTTCAGCAAAACCTGGCATCACTGCCTAGTCGACGACATTGTCTTGCTCGCTCAACGCCGTAACGATATGCAGAGCAAGTTAGATTACCTCTCTGAGACGCTCCCAGGCAGCAGGTGTCACAGTCAATGCCGTTACTGAGGATAGACCGACATCACAAGCCGATTGTTTTAAAATTGAATGCTGAGCCTATTTATGAGGAAGAAGAAGCTGAACGGTTTGATGTTCGTCGTTGTGATATGTCTTTGGTAAATGGGCTTATTCTGCAAATATATTGGGACCAATTATTAGAGATTGGTTCAGTTGATGATGCAGTTACACGCTTCTACGCTGAGCTCTGGAACGCGAAATTAACCTAGGAGCGCCCTTGTAGCCCTGTTCTAGCACATGATATCCAAGAAGTCAAACGAGGAATCGGGCTGCTGAAGACTAATAAAGCCGCTGGGAAGGATCGCCTACCGGCAGAATTTTATAAACATGACGGAAAAACGCTACGAAAGGCTCTACACTGGATTATTTCGAGGATTTGGGAGGAGGAAAAGCTACTAGAGGAATGGATGGAAGGAGTGGTTTGTCCCATCTACAAAAAGGGTGATCGACTAGACTGCTTCAACTATCGCGGTATTACGCTGGTAAACGTCGCCTACAAGGTACTCTCCCAGATCCTGTTACGCCGGTTTCCTAGGGCATTATCAGGCGGGTTTTTAGGGGGCTCGCACGACTATGGACCAAATTTTTACTATCCGACAGATCTTGCAGAAATGTCGGGAGTACAACCTGCCCACGCATCACATCTTTATTGATTTCAAAGCAGCATGCCATACAGTCGATCGAGACAAGTTATGACAGATAATGCACGAACATGGTTTTCCGGACAAACTGACGCGACTGATCAGAGCTACATTGGATCGAGTGATGTGTTTCGTACGCATCTCTGGGGCACTCTAGAGTCCCTTCGAGACGCGATGAGAGTTGAGACAAGGTGACTGTTTATCCTGCATGCTGTTCAACATCGCTCTTGAGGGGGTGATCCGACGAGCGGGCATCGAAACGAGAGGCACGATTTTTACCAAGGGTAACCAACTTCTAGGCTTTGCAGATGACTTCGATATCATAGCCAGGAGCTTTGCGACGGCGGAGGCAATCTACGCCAGACTGAAAGCGGAGTCTGGGAGAATTGGGCTAAAAATAAATGCGTCGAAGACCAAATACATGAAAGGAAGAGGCTCAAAGGAAACAAACGCGTGTCTCCCACGGACGGTAAGCGTTGACGGCGACGAGCTAGAAGTAGTAGAGGAGTTCGTGTATTTGGGATAACAACACTAGTAAGGAGACTCAGTGGCGCATCCAAGCGGGAAATCGGGCCTACTTTGCCCTTCGTAAAACGCTACGATCAGGACGCATACACCACCGCACGAAGCTAACAATGTACAAAACCCTTATTAGACCGGTAGTACTTTATGGACTTGAAGCCGTGACGCTGCTCACGGAGGACATACGCGCCCTTGCCGTGTTCGAGCAGAAAGTGCTGCGGACGATATTTGGCTGAGTACAAACTGAAAGCGAAGAGTGGCGGAAGCGTATGAATCACGAGCTACAGACATCGCTTGGGGAGACTCCCATCGTACATCTAGCGAAAGTTAGCAGGCTACGGTGGGCCGGACACGTCGTAAGGATGCCGGACGACAGTGCGACGAAAATAATCCTCTTCAACAACCCCACCGGCACCAGGAACAGGGGGCCCAACGTACACGATGGCTCGACCAGGTCAAAAGCAATTTGCGACTTCTGAGACGACTAGGAAATTGGCGACGAGTGGCCCAAGACCGAGTTGAATGCAGACGAGTGCTTGAAACAGCACGAGCCACTTCGGCTCTATGCTGAAGTAGAAGAAGAAGAAGAAGAAGAGCGCTGAGCTCTATCGAATATTTCGAGCGAATGTACCACTCAGAAAAGGCAAAAGGGAATTTCACAACAACCAATTATGGTGCAACGTGCAGCTTCGGAATCTTCGTAACCATCTTCGAAAAGCCAGGACTAACCAGCAATAAGCATTACTGCAATTCATAATTGTGTTAGCTTCATAGTATGTTTGAACATACTACATGCTAATATTTTTAATATTATTACTTTCAAAATTTACTGTTATGGGATTAATGCGTATGGAACGTGTCATTAAATAGACTGTCAAGTAGATTGAAGTTGTTTTCTTTGGAATTTGAGAAATAAAACAGAAAGAAACTGGTAATTAGAGTTACATTTTTTCTGTCAAACCGAAAACTTATTTATACACCGTTATAGTACCCCGACATCCGTGGTCGCAAAACCACGAGAAAATATCCTGTTTTATAATCTGTTTTATAAAGCAGCAAAACAACATGTCTTTGTACTGCCCAAATGATTTCATGGACGCCAGTTAGACACATCAAGTCAAATATAAATTAAACAGTATCCAACTTTTCGACATCGTTAAACCATAAACAACCTTGATTAACGACCGCCTTGTTTCTATAAAAATGGCGAAGAAAAAAGAAACACTCTAGGACTTCCCCCAGTTCGTATCTTACTCAAACAAAACAACGAATTTGCATGACTCGTTATAGTCCGTCACGCAACGTACATCCAAATCAAATAAAAATGGCTGAACCCAACTAATTTCGGCGTTTCCTTTTTTCCGTCCACCGTCGGCAGCACTCAATAAATCTTGCACCGATATTTCCCATAGAATCACTACCGGCAGGCTGCGAACAAGACCCATAATAATCCCTAATCACTTCTGGCGTAGAGCAGCGCTTTGACACCCCGAATCCCGGCAGCAGCCAGCCGATCGACCGACCAACCGGCCGGCCAGCCGTCAAGAAGAGCATCCGTGACTTCGCCAGGAGCCAACTGCCGAAAAATCAACGGAACATCGGAACGAATCGGCACATGCAGGCGCTGGCTGCATTGCAACCACCATTGTCCCAGCCGCCGTCGTCGTGCGGCAGTTCCTCCCCTGATTTTCACAAATCCACAAATTTATCCACCACCAGCGAAGCGATGTGTGCGAGAAATGAAATAAAAAGACAAACATCATTTATGAAATATTGATGACACACTAATGCGGCGTAGAGGACACGGCGTTTTTCACCGGGCGCAACGACAACGGCGGTGGCAATGCGAGAGCGGCCACAAAAGGACACCCCAACCCGTCCTTTCGCTGCGACCAGGTTTACTGGGTAGTTGGTTTGTTAGTGAGTTTGTTGGTGAGCGGCATCTAAACCTATCCCAATAATGCTATTTATTATCCTGTTGACTGGTTGGCTTCTCCCGATTCTTCCCGTATACCTAGACCTAGCATACAGCCAGCCAGCCAGAGGACATACATTACAAAGTTTCCCAGCTGCACGCTGGAAATTTGCACGCTTCACGGTGAATTTATTCAAACAAATCAAGGATTTTTCCCGTCTGTTCCTACCACCGTCGTCGTCGTCGTGCCCGGTGAGTTGAGAGCTTCACGTCGTTCATCATGGATTCGACTGTATTTGGTTTGGCTGCTTCCAGAAAGGTTCTTAATTGTGTGCGTGTGTGTGTTGCTTACCTTTGAAAATTAAATTTTTCGTTAGCTAGAAGCTAGCTTTAATTACATATAGGTACTTTGGGTGTATATTTTTAAAGCCTGAAATAAAACTTTAGCCGAAGTATTTGTTTGAAGTCATTAGTAATGAAATTAATATTAAAGACTACATTACAATAAACATGATTGGTTGTTATTAGACCGGAGCAAGCTGCTTTTAAATAACAATTCACAGTATCCAAAAACACAATATCGTGTAAACAATTGATTGACTAAAATACGTAACAATGACAATAAAAGTACGAAAAATCCACTGTTTTGTTCCTTTGCAGATAATTACTGTTTCTAATTGATCTGATGATCTGATTCGAATGGAAATTGGTCAATTGCTATGGTAACCAACCTATTTTGAAGTCATGTACAGCTGTAATTTGGACATTTTTTAATTTACACCACATATCAAGGAGGTCAACATTATTTTATAATTGACGTAATACTAAAACTTACTTACTTAGTTGGCTTGCCGTCCTAAGACATAGCCTGAACAAAGTTTCTCCAATTTACTCGGATGTGGGCTACCGTTCTCCAATTCCTTGGACACCGTGTACTCTCTGTCATACTATAATTTATCATTTATATTATACTAAAATACTTCCGGGACAATCCGGCTGGACAGAAAATTTTAGCTGACTGTTCAGCTCAACAATTTAAGTTTCCCTCGCTGGCCGCAGATTGACTTCATTCATGAGAACTCGCAGTATGTCGGAATTCGGAAATCATCATCGAATCTAGCGGACGCCCCCTCAAACCGCAACCCAACCGTCCCGGATTCAGCCGGCCCAAAAACCGCAGCATCATCAGGCCCATTTCATTACGTAGCGTTCAGCTACTGGTTTTCCATTTATTCAAAATCGATTTCACTGTTACCATTCCGACTCGATTCGAGTCGGTCTTTCGGATTCGTCGGAGGCAGAATCGAAACGCTTGGCTTCATCAGTGGGAAACACGAATCAGAAATCAATCTCCCAGATTAATTGAAAAGGGTACAGGTATTTTTGAATGATTGAAATAAAAAAAGTGAACTACGGAATGGCACCTCCGTCGCGCCCACCGGTGTAATTTTCGGTCCCAAACTCCCGTAAATCGGATGCTGCACACAGTCGAAAACGCAGCCACTTTTCGCTAGGTTTTTCGGAGTTATTGTTTCTCGCTCTCGAACAACGATTGAATTCGATCCGTTCCGAGGCTGGTTCGACATGGTCGATATTTTTAGGACCGTTTCACCGGATAAGCCTATCAGAAAAAAACTTTGTGCACGGTCGTGAGAGAATGCCACCACCACGAACCGGCTGCGGCCATAATGGAGCGTTGATTGATTTGCCAATCATTGACTTTCAGTGTGGTTAGAAAATAGACAGAAAAGCAATCCCATTCAACCGGCAGCAACGGTTGCACGTTCCGTGGCCGGTTAATTGTGTCTGGTGGGAGATGCAAATGAAAGGTTTTCCCAGGCGGCGGAAGCCGGAAGAGATTTGTACTATAATTGAAATAGTTAGTTGATAGTTTATTGACGTTGTTGAGAGGCTCCAGTGACTTGATGAAATATCACGCGCCTCCTCACTAGCAACCGAGAGGACTCGAAAGGAGGCCACCTGTATTACGGCTTTTCGTGACTTTCCTGCTACAGATCAAATCCATCAAAACCCCTCGCGCCTACGTTAGCGAAAATTAGTTAGTTAGCCATGCATCATAAAACGATTCAAAAACCAATTACTCTGAACATCTTGCAGCTACATACCAGTAATATAGCTAAAAGTCGTTTACGAGAAGCGCTTTTTCGGCCCGTGCACTTTTTCATCGACTGCAGAGGAAAAGATCCATTAAATTTCGCGCTATATAGTACTGCATTCCTATATAATATGGCATCCCGACGATGTGCTGGCTGGACCAGCCGCTCGCGCGGTATCGGCCGGAAAATTTTCCACGTGTCGCTTCCATTAATATTGCGGCACACCGTCGGTCGTCGTCATCCGTTACAGCTCGTCGTCGGTCGGCCGCCCGGCCCGGACACGGTCGTCCCGTATGGCGCAAACCCAACACCAGCACCATGCTTCTAGGTTGAGACCGAAAGCATTTCTTAAAAATTATTTCCATTTCAAATTGCAGAATTGGTGCACAGCAAAACGATTAGATTTGGCCTGACTTTAAGTATATATATTTTAGGACACCAACGACCGGTACCGTTCACTGCCCAGCGCAGCGAGGTGAGTTCGACTACACCTTTAGTGGGGACAATATTGTCGATGCATTTCTTGTAATGATTTTCATTTTTTTTGCTTTAAAATTAAACTTTTCCAACCATTATTATATTTTCCAGTAGATACTCCAGTCCACAAGTAGATACTAAAATTAAAATTAAAATTAAATGGCCAGTTCAACTGAGTAATATATTTCCAGCAAATCGATTTTTTGCGTTCTTTTTTATCAGAAACTAATTAACGCAATGCGTGGATTTTTTTAACAAAAAGGTCCTTTATATCAATATCTCCAAGTGCCGCTGGGCTACATTCAATCTTTTGATATCAAAAGAACGATATTTTGATGGGAATTTCAATAGTGTGTTGCTTGCTAACGGGACATGCTGTTTCTAGCTGTTTTGCCCATATAAAACTTACTTTCCTAGGAGTACAGAAATGTATGGTCATTTGTAATTTCTCATTTGTTATTTGTAATTTGTTTCTTGTCCAGTAGTGCGTGGTTCTACATATTACAAAATACTACCTCTGACTTCTCATAGTAATTACAATTATAATGCTTGTTTAAATCTAATCACTAAAATTAATTTAACTATGAAACTTAACTACAGTCCCAAAACCTTATACAGTTGCTCTTAAAAATTGCACCGATAAAGAACGCTTTCCTATGGGAAGTCGAATTGTTATAAACAGCGCTTTACTCTTGACAGGATTGATTGCAAGCCCACTTCCCCGTAACCACTCCCAAGTAACAAATCTATAGCTGCCCGGTTTTATTAAATTTTATGAAGATTTTACTGCAGAATAACAATTACCTAAAGCTTTATAGTTGACATACCCATTGCCAAGAAGAATGAGTCATATTCAATACTTATTGCTGACTATTTAACTCGAATAAAACTATCCGTAAACCCGCATCACAAATTTTATTACCGTTGCCTAAATTACCTCAAGAAAACTAGTTGGCTATGTAACATTTCTTACAAAACAATTCTCAATATTCCCTAGAGAACGCGTACTAATACATTGGCGTATCAATACAAAACTATAAGAACAGTTTGAGGAGGCTGTTTGTCAAACTGCAATACAACTTCAAGGCTACAATTATTATATGCACAGAAAGGCGAACAACTCATAGTTTTATAATGCTTTTGAAATGGTAATATCCAATCAAGCAGATTTATCGCAGTTGTTATGAAGCGTTGTGAGATTTATCCATGAAAAAATAATGGCCTAATTGATATCACTGCAATTAAAAACCACAAAACAAATATTCTGGCCTTTTCTTCAAAATAAAGTGCGAGTTACACAGACGAAGTTATTTTCGATGTGTTCGCATACTATAGAATACTAATCGAACTTATTTATTAACTTATTTATATTCTTTAGACAATAAGTTTTTATAAATCAGCACGGTTTCGATGGCGCATTTATTTTACGTGCTTTTTATTCAAATACTAGCTGACCCGACATACTTTGTATTGCCACAAATTAACCTGTGTGTCATGAATCTCGGATGATCTCAATCTCGAGTTTTGCAAGTTTCTGAGGAGTTCAACCTTAGATGATTCATTTTGGCAGTTACGTAACTATTAAAGCATCCCAGGTAACCAATAAGCATCACCAATGCTATTCAAATATAGGCCAATAAGAATTTAAGTCGCCTTAAATGCTACTTAAATGCTATTTTGGCAAAATATACTGCTACTTTACTGATAACCTTCTTATAGTGCTGACAATACTGGCTTGATTAGTACTCAAATTATAAGGAAATTTGTATTTCATGTGTATGGGAGCTCCCCCTCTTAAAAGGGAAAGGGGTCGTAATACACCACAGAAAAAAATTCTGCCATCTAAAACTTCCACATGCCAAATTTGGTTCCATTGGCTTGATTAGTACTAAATTATAAGGAAATTTGCATTTCATTTGTATTGGAGCCCCCCCTCTTAAAGGGGTAGAGGTTTTAATTCACCAAAGAAAAAAATTCTGCCCTCTAAAACTCCCACGTGCCAATTTTGGTTCCATTTGCTTGATTAGTTCTCGAGATAAGAGAAAATTTGCATTTCATTTGTATGGGAGCTCCCCCTCTTAAAAGGGGAAGGGGTCGTAATACACCACAGAAAAAAATTCTGCCATCTAAAACTCCCACGTGCCAAATTTGGTTCCATTTGCTTGATTAGTTCTCGAGATAAGAGAAAATTTGCATTTCATTTCATTTGTATGGAAGCCCACCCTCTCAAAAGGGAGATGGGTCATAACCCGCTTTCTAAAGAGGAGAGGGGTCTCAATTCACCATAGAAAAAAACTTGCCTCCAAAACCACTTACATGTCAAATTTGGTTCCGTTTGCTTGTTTAGTTCTCGAGTTATGGGGAAATTTGTTTTTCATTTGTATAGGAGCCCCCCTCCTAAAGTGAGGAGGGGTCCTAATTCACCATAGAAAATATTTTTGCTTCCAAAAACCTCCACATGCCAAATTTGGTTCTATTTGCTTGATTAGTTCTCGTGTTATGAGGAAATTTGTATTTCATTTGTATAGGAGCGCCCCCCCCCCTCCTAAAGTGGGGAGAGGTTTTAATTCATCATTGAAAAAATTATTGCCTCCAAAAACACCCACATGCCAAATATGGTTCCATTTGCTTGATTAGTTCTCGAGTTATGAGGAAATTTGTGTTTCATTTGTATGGGAGCCCCCCCCCTCTCCTAAAGTGGGGAGATGTTCTAATTCATCATTGAAAAAATTATTGCCTCCAAAAACACCCATATGCCAAATATGGTTCCATTTGCTTGATTAGTTCTCGAATTATGAGGAAATTTCTAGTTCATTTGTGTAGAAGCCCCCCCTCTTAAAGTGGGGAGGGGTCCTAATTCACCATAGAAAATATTTTTGCCTCCAAAAACCTTCACATGCCAAATTTGGTTCCATTTGCTTGATTAGTTCTCGAGTTATGAGGAAATTTGTATGGAAGCCCCCGCTCTTAAAAGGGAGAGGAGTTATAATTCCCCTTATAAAGAGGGGAGGGGCTCAATTTACCATAGAATAAATTCTTGTCACCGAAAACACCCACATGTCAATTTTTTTTCTATTTGCTTGATTAGTTCTCGAGTTATGCAGAAATTTGTGTTTCATTTGTATGGGAGCCCCCCTTCTTAGTAGGGCGAGGGGTCTCTAACCATCACTAAAACCTTAAAAATAAAAAACAAGCCGTAGGCGAAATACGTATCTGTCATTGAATAAAATACACATAGTAGAATTAAATTGGATAAGTTTTCTTATTTTTTATTTTTAGGTTTCGTATTCTACTAAGACGCTCCAAAAACTTCAGTCAACTAAAACCTTTCCTGGCCCCAAAAACCTCTACATGCAAATTTTCACGCCGATTGGTTCAGTAGTTTTCGATTCTATAAGGAACATACGGACAGAAAGACAGGCAGACAGAAATCCTTTTTTATAGGTATAGATGCACGACGAAATTTGATGCGCATGTGGCTTATAACTGTGAAAATTGTTAAAAAATATCATATATGTTATTTCACATATTTTAAGAAGACGGCCATGAAACAAAATTTCTTGCAGGTTGATCTACCAGTAAAGCTTAATTTTCATATCTTGCGCTGTTGTGCTGTTTTAGCTTTTAGCGCAGCAAGCTTCATGTGAAGCTTTGTGGATCAGAACAAATGCATTATAAGTCTCAGTCATATATATATATAGGGGAATTATGTATAACGTGCCCCCCGTGGCCAATGTGCCCCCCCTTCGTTTTTCGCTAAACAAGCGAAATTAAAATGCAAAACCACCCAGAAACCATAGTATTTGATGGAACTAGCCTACTATGCAAGTATGACAGTTGTCACATGCTGTAAAAACAAAACAAAAATAAATTTGTTTTTGAGCAGCTTCCGATGTAACTATTGGCGTCATTTCCATAAGCTATTTTCTTGTCAAAATCTGTAAATAACCGGTTGTTGCGATTCGATTGCGTAAAGTGAACTTCAGAATGACATCCCTGCTAAAAATAACGGAATGAAACGCTTGACTTGCTTTAACATTTAATATTTTTTCAAATAAGTAAAAGCAGGCCAAAATGCCCCACTTGCGGTGGTGCAATTTGCCCCCCTTGCAAATGTGGCTTTAAAACTATATAAACAGATCTAAGTTGAAGTCGATTGCCATTATTTAATTCAATTAGTATTGTAGAGTAACCGTGGTGGGAATAATTTATTACCAACGTCCAAATTCTAGGTAATTCAACTACCCGGTACAAAACGCCACAGCTGCGTATAATGTGCCCCATGCAGAAAAGAAAAAGTGCACCAGAAGGCCGAAACTAGGTTTATTTTACATAAAATAACGATATTTTGCAAAACAAAGGAAATAGTTTTACTTTCTACAAAATAGAGTTGGTCTGTCACTGGTAGAAATACTCAAATTACCGCATTGGGCATATTATACCGCAGGTGGGGCATTTTACCCCGCGCAGACGAGAAACACAACATTTAAGTGCTTTTATTAAATAATTCCTAGCATGTTTATTCCACAATACTAAATGAAATAAACAATTGCAATTGGTTGTCAGCTTAAGTACCAACATATACACGTAGTTGTAACGTTAATTTGGGGAAGTATAACGGAGATATATCCATTTATTCTTAGGGGGGGCACATTATACACTTTTCCCCTACCTAGCATGAATCTCAAATAAAATCTGTACTCTACGGATGGCTAGCATATCGGGTTTTAATGATTGCATTGAAACTGGGTCAAATTATAATAACGCGTGGTGGTATGTGGGTCCTCAGATGGTTGTTATAACAGTGAGGTCGTCATAGTCAAAACTTAAAAATTGTCGGAAGATCGTTTATGGAGCAACAGGACAGTAGCGGTCCAAAGACTGAGCCTTGCGGTACATCAGATGTAGATTCCGCGCAGTTGAAACAGCGACCTCCACAGTATGGTCTGTTTTCTGCCTTGTAGATTATACAACATGTCCACAATCCCAGAGGAAAAGTTGAATTGAGCCTGTAGTTTTGTCAGCAGCATCCGGTTAGCTTTCGAGAAATCCAGCCACTGATGATTACCAACTCTTTCTTTTATCGCCTTGTTCCTAAACCATAATATACTTGTAGCACAGAAGTTTTAGTCCTTTGACCTACACGAAAACCAGTCACCAAGTCAGTTAGTAGGCTATTGTTTGCTCTGTAGTAAGCCTCTGTAGTGTAGAATGACTTCGACAAGGCGCATTCAGAGATATTCTCTTTTACATCGATGAAACTAGGGTAAAGTGCCGTTTAATTGACCAACATATCTAAATCAACCAAGTGCCGTGAACAAATATCCAGTCATCGGAATCCTTATGAAAATAATTCATTTATGGCGGAAAAAAAAGTACAATTATATCCTAGCGGAATCTGAAACCTAGATCTTATACATCTTTTCATATCGAACAAAAAAATTAGGGTAAACGCCTTACTTTTTATAAAAACAGATAGTAGCGGATACTTCCGTGAACAAGTATTGCATATTTTTGGAAACCCGCGAAATAATTCTAACAAAAATATTATAAAATTGTAGCTCCGGTTGATATTCCTATCAAAGTGTGCTATAAATGTGATAGCAAACAAAAATTCTTCTCCATTGTACGCGATCCTGTGTTACTCGTCGCAAATTCGTTGCGCGTCTCGACACACGCAAATTGGCTTCAACCTGGTCAAGCAATCCAGCACGTTGAGCCCCCCCTATTCCTGGTGCCGGTAGGGTTCTAGAAGCGAACGGATTTCACTGCACAGTTGTGCGGCATTCTTGCGACATCCTGAAACTTTTGCCAGGTATACAAGACGAATCTCTCCAAGCAGTGCCTGTATCTCGTAATTCACACGCCCACGCCACTCTCCGCTTTCCGTTTGCACTCCGCCAAAAATAGTCCGTAACACCTTTCTTTCAAATACGGCAAGTGCACGTATGACGTATGTACGTTACTGTCTAAAGTCCGTAACCCAAGTAACAATTCCAAGTTTTATTACGTTCGGATAATGGTTTTCACGACCAATTTGGTAAAACCGCTAATAAAACTACGAGCTCCACCAGAACTTTCTGATGACCGCTACAAAACTGCTTTCCGACCAAGAGGCCTACTCCTTAGAATGTTTTCAAAACCTCTACCTACAAGAATCAGGTTGTATTGTATCAGGTTGTATGCAAGTAGTTGTATCACGCTCTGCTGAAAGCAAAATAAATTTATTCAGTTAGTCAATCTCAATTACAGTCAGTCCACAATCACGGGTCACACACAATTATGGGTCATTTTAACTTTTTCTGCCGATTAATGTATAGAATATTTAATAAATTTTTAACAATCTTCATTGGTTTGAAGCATATGCGCATTCGATTTTATCGTGCATATTGATATGATAATAGGTGGATAAAATCAACGCGCCATTGAACTTTTACAATTTTCGAATTTGTTTTAACAAAGTAAATTTATTCAATTAGACAACCTCGTTTTCTAGCAAAATCATTTTAGTTGCTGTTACGCGAAAACCAATTGACAATAACTTTCTTTCTGGAAAATGCTTTGCTTTGATGAATTTTTGTTTGCGAGCTAAAACAAGATACTAGAGTATGGCAATGGATATTGGTGTTAAACTCTAATATTCTTTATAATAGCAGCAATAAATCTGTTTGGTCAGGGTGTTTGACAAGCAACCGTAATTAGACCAATTTTGATTGGTGTGCCATTTTGTATTGCTACGCCAAACTTATGGTAAATTTATAAAAGTGGTGCAGCCAGCTAGTTTTATCGTGGTAATATAAGCAACCACCATAAATGTGCTTTATTAATATTTTATTATGGTTTTAGAACTAGCTATTAGTGTGTTTTGACTCGTATCCTCTTGGTATTGCGTAATACCACAATAAAACTAGAAGTAATGATTAATTCCGTAATGAAACCTTTATAAAATTCAAGTAAAACCAAGAATTGTTACTTGCAATGACCATGTTGTTCATTCCAAGTGACAACTCCAAGCTTTATTATTTTGCTCTAATAGTAGTCATGACCAATTCCATAAAAGCGCTAATAAAACTATTAGCTCCACTAGAACTTCCGACTAGAACTTGCCGACCGCTATAAAACTGCCTTCCAACCAAGTGGTCCTGGGCTCCAACTACTCTTTCTCGAGTAGCATTTTTTCTCGTATGTCAGAGTAGAGCAAGCCTTACCCAGATGAAGTCTTGTGTTCGCCAGTACCTGGTTAGCGGACCTCGCTCAGCCCCAGAATTTCAAGCTTCATGCCACTAACTTCCCTTGTAAGTTGAGCCAGCTTGCCCTGCTGGGCAAGGGTCAGTGTATTCCATGTTCCGATTCGTGCCCGTGTCCGTCCGTGCTAAGGATCGTTGCCAATAATTCAGTTCGATATCTTCTTAAAATATTTGGAAAAAAGTGTTACACTGTTTCCTCCACACTGGGAGGGAAATGGTTCCGTGACTATCCAATAATCGATCAAATAATTCTTCGATTCATACTGTTATAATGGAATCTCTTCGATTGGTTTAATTTAATAATTTCGATTTTATCTAAAAATTAGGCTCGTCATAACATGAAAACATAGCAGATAGTATTTGTTTTCAAATCACTTCTAACGTTCTTAGCACTTGTCTTGTTTTACTAGCACGTGTGTGGTCTCTTCCACAGTGTGTGGTCCCCCGAACAACGCCGTAAATCGACCTGTCAAAACTGTTCCTAATCGATTTCAGCAGCCAGAACCGTATTCGCATAAAGCATGTGTCGCTTTGTTGCAGCACTGGTTATTTCGATAATATACCTGTCCCCTGGGCAGACAGTTCCTTGTTTTCAGCAGGTTACTCTCCCAGCATGCAGATTTGTCAAAGGTTCCGGCTGCACACGCTTCTCCGGCTCGATCCGCCTCCACTTTCCGCACTGTCGGGCCGGGACAACGAACCTTATCATCTACTTGGGTGATGCAATTGGATATGACGAGACACGGCTTGGCCGAGAGCCGCCAGGCAGGATTTTGGCACGTAAAGGAAGATGAAAATAAGCTTCTAATCCCTACATGTTTATTTGTTGACATACAAGTCTATTTGTGCCATCGTCGTGTTGTACGGCATTCGGATGACTTATTTTCTTCCTGCTCAACTAACCTCGAATGTGAATCCTTTTTTGTTGCTATCTTTCTGGAGAGCTAAAAAATGAGATTTGAAGCTTCACCTGAAATCCTGATCCCGAAGCTTAGAGCTGTTAATTATAAACACGTTGCTATTGGCGTCCGAAGATGCTGCTACGGCCGGAGGATCGCACCTTCGAAAGTAGGGTCAAGTAAATCCGATTGTTGAATTTGCTGGCGCACTCCGGGGGCGTAAATGGTTGTGTAGTACAAAATCCAGTTGCCAGCTTCAGGCAAGGTGAGATTTTTAATTATCTGACTTCGTTTCGCATACTGTTCTCTGTCTCTCTCTCCTTGTTCCTCATCCAGTTTCGTTTTACTGTAATTAGATGATTCATCTTATAGAGTTTTTGATCTAAGGATAACTGACCTTTGGTTGGCACGAGAGATAAATCAGATTTGAGTGAATGCAAAAAACAGATATATGAAAAAGGAACTAATCCCGCTTGAAAATGACTTTTCAATTTTGGAGGAAAACATTTTTAGAAATAGAACTGATACTGACAGTCGCTTTTAAGTAATACAGTTTAAGAGAAAAGTACTTTGGGGGGATCGCGATAATCCAAAACTAATTACATTAGATTGAAATCAAATGAAAGTTTATTTATATTAATTTATATCGAGAAATTCATCAGAATTAACCACACGGTATGAATAACCCTAATGAATACTTATTCTGTCCCATGGCATTTTTACTTCTGTCCACATATATCACCAACTCCTACACGTACTATGTATTTTTGGCAGAATAGAATAAAACATGTTTTAAAAGCTATTTTGTATTCGGTGCAAAATTTGTGAAAATATTCCTCAGTTCCGATTCGATCAATCACGTTTTCTAAAACAAGTCACATACTTAACATCGGCAAACCATTTTGTACCTGACTTCCCCAAGCAGCCTCAGTAGCATTCTCTATGAATGAGTAAACAAGTGGAAAGGCGGAGGTCGATTGAAAAAAAGCTCACCCAATGGTCGGCTCCATTCATCAGTCCATCGGTTTTCCAACAGCGAGTGTTTGGGGTGTGAACCACAACGTGAGGCGGCATGAGGCTGGCAAGCGAATCAATCCACGGTGGTTCCGCTACCGCCCAACTGCGAAACGGGACCTGATTACTCAACTGTCCGGTACGGTACGGAATGGCAGCATATAGTTCAACCGAAACCGAAGTAAATGCCAATATTGAATTATACGCCATCTGACACCCTATTGAATGGGTTTCGCAGCCAGAAGAGCCAGCGCCACCAGCCAGCAAGTTATTCATTCAGTCGATCGGGCGAGCAGCATTGTACAATTTCATTCATCACATCTTCGATAGCTGAAATCTAAAAAAGAGTTGCCAAGATGAGACTTCAACGGCTTAGTAGGAAAATTTTGCGTGTCCAATCGAATTAAATATCACTTCTAGAACGGATTATTAACGACGGGAACAGTCAACCCGGCTATGATCGGTAATGAACCGAGCCATCAATCCCAGGTCAGTTACGGACTCGTCGAATGTGAACGAACATTCAAAAATGCAAGTGAAAGAGTAGATACGGTTGCGTTGAGTGATTGCCACCATCATCAGATCGAAACCGGTAGGTAGACGAGAGACTACTGCGGTTGCTGCCGTTCACGATGAACAACGAGAAGATATGTTCTCTTTCTGATTTTGAATGATGGGGTTGTGGATTTAAATTTTCCACGGGCATCAGTACGGAAAACGTTTAATTAGTGATGTATGGCGGTTGGATACTGTTCGAGTGTATCTTGTTACGAAATTTATGGGAAATTATGAGCGTTTCCAAAGTTTAATGACTAGGCTGTAAGTTGCGAGAGGTGGTTCCACCTGAACCCGCGCTTCTTGAAATTAGGACAACTAACATGTCTGTAGGAGGTTACTGCTGAAGTTATTTAAATTATAAATTATGATTTTGATTTCGAACAGAAACTGAACCTACCTTATTAATAACAATTAATTACTTAACAATTAATAACAATTAATTCTTAGTACCATCTATAATTAAGTTGACTATATTTTTAAATACTAGTTGTTTATTCCTCAAAATTGTCATTTAGCAGTAAAGTTCATAAGAACGTACTACGTGCTATAATTATAGTTTCTTTCCTAGGGTGTGTAAATATTTGTAAATGACATTTAATTTTATCAACACCTTAGTTTTTATTTTAATCAGGTCATTGCAAATTATTTTAAAGTTTTTGCCACCCCTCACAATCTTTGAAATTGGCTTGAAAAATCGAGGGGCAAAATATAATTTGTGGGATCTAAGTCAATTTAAAAAAAAAAATCAATTATCTGTGGGATCTACAGCCTACAGCCTCTAACACGAAACAGAAATGGAAATTCGAACATGGAATTTCAGAAATCAGCAAAAAAAAATTTGTGTTTCATTTGGTAGATTTTTGCATGAAAAATAAGAACGTACATATAAAAAGCAACAACAGATCTTGTCTTTACGTTTAAACTTTAAGTAAAAATGCTTAAAACGCATTTTTTTTGGTCGATTAAAAAATCTCTTTGTTTTTTTCGACCATCCCCCCCTTTTCCCCCTGCCCAACACCGGAAGGACAAAAACAAAACAAATATGCAAAAAAAAATTCCCTTTTACACTTTAAAAAGGAACGAAAATGATACTTCGATGACAATTTACTTATGTATTTGATTTAAATTTTGTAATATATCTTTAATGAAAAAATAACTGGGTAGAACGATAGACATGGAAAACAAAAAATAGAAATTGAACTTTTTCTTGGCGGGCGCTCATGTTGATAATCGATACGTATGAAACTAAAAATGGAGCTTCTTGTGAATGTACTTTCACGAAAAGATAGTCATTAGCTTTATCGTATCGATTTTACAATGTTGTATGTTAGGTTAAGGAAACGAGATGAGATTAAAGAAATAGTGTAAAAATAGCGCCATAAACATGCTTGAGGATGGAAAATATGATCGTTTTTCCAGCGCTTGTTTTTGTGATAGCTTAAATGGTCCCATTTGCGCAAAATTTGTTTGAAATTTGTGTAACTTCTATTGAGAAAATCAACTTATTACAGCATTTTTTATCCTATACATCTCTGTACCTATATGCTTAAATCAACTGCTATTCTTCGCTTTTCTGTTTTTCTTGTCCGATTGCGAGTAACAGCAAGTGAACTAAATGACAAATGAAACGTTTCTCATTTTTCTTGTATTTCAATGCAACTTGTACACACATACATAGACACATACACACATACATAGATACACACATACATAGATACACACATACATAGATACACACATACATAGATACACACATAAAAACATATACGCATAGCTACACACAAACTTACACCACACATATATTGAATACAATCAACGCTTGATTGATATGTTTGAATGTTTGAGTTTGAATAGCTTTTTAATGAATCGTCCGATTTTCAAAAACTCGATTTCGTGTAAAAGATCTCAACGGTAATTTCCAAATAAAAATAAATTTAAAAATATTTTTTATTGAATTAATACCTGTATGTGGCAAAAATATATTTTAAATACTTTTTTAAAATATTTCTTTATGCAACTTTCAAACTACAAGCCCAATCATCATGAAAAGTTGAGGTTTGGGCTTTTAAAGGCTTTCCTTTCATTTGCAATCAGTTTTGTTCAAATCCTGAGAGGGGCCCCCTGAGAGAATGAAGTCACGTATTTTTCGTATTTTTATACATAACTTTTGAAGCAAAAGTCCGATCAGTATGAATTTTAATAGCGAGTTATGGGACAATTAGACATTTCATTCGACACTAAGAACATCAAAATCGATCCAGCCATCACTGAGAAAAGTGAGCCGCAAAAATGCGTTACATACGCACACACACACACACACACACACACACACACACACACACACACACACACACACACACACACTCACACACACACACGCACACACACACACGCACACACACACACACACACACACACACACACACACACACACACGCACACACACACGCACACACACACACACACGCGCACACACACACACACGCGCACACACACACACACACACACACACACACACACACACACACGCACGTGTGGATGGTAAATGGTTGAATAATGCGCTCCAGAACTACCACGAAGTTCCACAGCCTCTTATTTAGCAACTCCTATCTCTACCTCCTCGTGGTACCATCCGGGATACGCTCCTTAGTGGAAATCGGACAACCGGTGGAAACTAGGGTCGTATGCGGACAGAGAAGGGGGCACTCATGCGAAGGCTGAGTGTAAACTCTCCGCCTGCAAATGACGGATCTCGGTAGAAGCATGTTCGATGAACCTGAAAATACCGAGAACCTGAGCAGAGGGTCCAAAGCCCCCAAAGGAGGATGGTTTTAATAGCTATTATCCATGGCTAAAAGTAAAAACATGAATGGATAAACCCCTAATCCAAGGTGTCATGCGACCCGTGCCGAGGGATGAATGGTGGGGGGGGTTCTATAAATACTCAGCCTCAAACGGAGCCTGTGGAGTACCAGAGCGCCCTCCACAGTAATCAGCCCTTACCGCATCATGAGGGGCTCTGATGTGGCGGACTTTTATTTCCCCTCAACTCGTGGGATTCTTATGGAAGACAAAATCAAAAATACAACAAGTGTGGATACGGTGGAAAACCCGTTCGCTAGAGGAGGCATCCAGCGTTCTCCACCAAGGGTGGAGAAGGATGCAACTAGGAGCGCTAGTGTGGGTGGCAATGGCAGCGGTATGCCTACCACGCCGGACACAGCGATGAACGGCCCAGCGCTTATCAGGGCGATGGAGAAAAACAGAGACGCTGTACCTAAAGTGGTAGCAGCGTCACAGCAGCTCGAGGTAATAATCGAGTTTACGTCAGGCCGCGGCAATTTCTCCAAGGACCTGAAGCAGAGCTTGCTCATGCTTCGGAGAACCTTGAATGCAGCGACCAAAACGCACAACGACCTCGTGGCGCGTGCAGGAGAGGCTAAGAAGGTGACCGTGAAGGCGTCGAAGGCAGTACAAACGGACGCTTGCCCGTTGACGGAGTGTCGTAACGCGGCCCAGGAGGCTACGGAAAGCGCTACCAGCAGCGGTAAGGCATCCGCCAAGCGCCCGAGACAGTCCCCGGGGGATAGCACCCCTGGCGGACCGAAAAAACGCCTGATCGGTAAAAGCCCTCAGGCTAGCGGGTTGGCAGAGCTAACCGATGAACCAGCGGGAAGCTCCAAGACAGGTGGCCCGTGGACCGAGGTTAGGGCCAAGAGAAAAGGCGGAGGAGGCTCCAGTAAAAAAACTGCTCCACCTAAACCGGCAAGAAAGCGAGCGAAGAAGGGCGACGCTCTTATCCTGAAAACCGACGGGTCGAAATACTCGGAGGTTCTGAAGGCCATGAGAGGAGACGCCCTACTCAAGGATCTGGGCGCGGACGTACGGAGCATCCGCCGCTCACGCACGGGCGATATGATCCTCGAGTTAAAGAAGGACGCCACAAAGAAGAGTTCCGCATACAAGCCCATAGCGGAAGGAGTGCTCGGGGACGGAGTAAAGGTACGTGCTCTCACACCAGAAGTGACTCTCCAGCTTAAGAACCTGGACGAGATCACCGAAGTGCGTGAGGTCGTACAAGCTCTCAAAGAGCAAAGTGGAGTGGTGGTGGCAACCGAGGCGGTTCGCCTACGCAAGGGTCCGGCCGGGACCCAGGTAGCCACCATACGACTTCCGCTGATTGATGGAAACAAAGCCCTGAAAGCTGCTAGGCTAAAAGTGGGGTGGTCGGTATGCCCACTGAGCGTGTCCAAGCAGTCGGAAGCTTGCTTCCGGTGTTTCGAGCACGGACATAAAGCCTGGAACTGCAAGGGGCCAGATAGGAGCCAGTTGTGCAGGAGATGTGGCAGTGCTGGCCATAAAGCAAAGGACTGCGCGGAGCCTCCTAAGTGCCTGATCTGTACCGGTAAACGGGACGCAAAGCACGTAACGGGAGGTCCAAGGTGCCCGGCCGGTGTGCCGGCGACTAAGCCACGTTCATAGTGCAAGTGACACAACTCAACCTGAACCACTGCAGCACAGCTCAGCAGCTGTTACACCAAGCAGTTTCTGAGTCAGCAATGGACATTGCCATAGTCTCGGATCCATATCGCGTTCCTGCCGGAAACGGCAACTGGGTCTCGGATAGGTCTGTGACGGCGGCTATATGGACAACAAGCAGGTTCCCGGTTCAGGAGGTTGTGTCAACTGCAGACGAGGGATTTGCGGTTGCCAAAGTGGGTGGAGTGTTCTACTGCAGTTGTTATGCTCCGCCGAGTTGGTCTATCGAGCAGTTTACGCGGATGGTAGACCGAGTATCAGTTGTGCTGACTGGTTTAAGGCCGGTGGTTGTGGCGGGCGACTTTAACGCTTGGGCGGTAGAGTGGGGAAGTCGTCGCACGAACCATAGGGGTCGGATTCTGCTTGAAGCTCTGGCAAAGCTCAACGTAGATCTGGCCAACGTCGGCAACACAAGTACCTTCAGTAGGAACGGTGCGGAGTCTATCATCGACGTGACTTTCGGTAGTCCTGGTCTGATAGGAGACTGGCGGGTAGATAATGGCTACACTCACAGTGACCACCAGGCGGTCCGCTATGGTGTCGGTCAGATAACGAGGCGGCAGGCGGCGAGTAGGGCCAATACTCCAACCACCCGTGGATGGAAGACATCATACTTCGATCCCGAAGTATTTGTGGAAGCGATCCGGAGAGAGTGCGGTGATCGCGGTATGCCCGATCCGAACGCTGATCATTTGGTTGAGGTACTGTCGCGAGCATGTGACGCTACCATGCCTAGGAAAGGTCGTCCTAGGTATGGCAGGTCACCGGCTTACTGGTGGACAGATGAAATTGCGGAACTCCGCGGAGCGTGCTTTCGTGCGAGGAGAATTATGCAAAGAGCTCGTTCGGATGAAAGCAGGGCTGAATGTCGAGTAGCACTTGTTGCTGCACGCGCAGCGCTTAAGAGCGGGATAAAAGCTAGTAAACGAGACTGCTTTGAAAGGTTATGTGCTAGTGCCAATGCGAACCCGTGGGGTGATGCCTACAGAGTCGTAATGGCAAAGACCAAGGGTGTGATGGCGCCCGCTGAGCAATCGCCAGAGATGCTGGAGCGGATCATCGAGGGCCTCTTTCCGCGCCACGAGCCAAGGCCCTGGCCCCAGGCCGCTGAGTCGTCCCACGACCGACGTTCCAGTATCTCAGACCATAGCGTAGGATGGTCGGCCTCCCAGCCGAACATCCAAAGTAACGTGGGCGACGGCGGTTTGGAGGTCGGGGAGGAAGTGACGGTTACGAACGAGGAACTCATTGATATCGCTAAATCCCTAAAGGTGAGCAAGGCACCGGGGCCAGACGGTATCCCGAATATGGCCATTAAAGCGGCTATTTTAGAGGCTCCCGAATTATTCGGGGCAGTAATGAATAGATGCCTGGAAGCTGGCCACTTCCCGGACAGATGGAAGCGACAGAACCTGGTCCTATTGCCGAAGCCGGGAAAACCTCCGGGTGTCCCCTCGTCATATAGGCCGATCTGTCTACTCGATACTGCCGGCAAGGTGCTGGAGAGGGTTATCCTTAACAGACTCGTACAGTACACGGAGGGTACAAACGGTCTGTCAAGGAACCAATTCGGCTTCCGAAAAGGCAAATCTACGGTGGATGCCATCTTGTCTGTCACTAAGACAGCCGAGGTGGCAATCCAGCCCAAGAGGACAGGTATTCGTTCTTGCGCAGTTGTCACGCTCGACGTGAGAAATGCGTTTAATAGCGCTAGTTGGGACTCCATAGCCAGCTCGCTTCGGAACGTCCAAGTGCCGGTGTCGCTGTACAGGATTCTGGAAAATTATTTCCAGAATCGTGTGCTATGCTACAACACGGAGGAGAGTCAGAAATGCGTTCCAATCACCTCAGGGGTTCCGCAAGGTTCCATACTGGGCCCGGTGTTGTGGAACGTCATGTATGACGAGGTGTTGAAGCTAAAGTTTCCGGTAGGGGTGGCGATTGTCGGCTTTGCGGACGATATCACCTTGGAAGTCTACGGTGAATCTATCAGAGAGGTTGAGTTGACGGCTGCCCACTCTATAAGCATTGTTGAAGATTGGATGCGATCCAGGAAACTGGACCTAGCGCATCATAAAACGGAGGTTATCGTGGTTAACAACCGCAAGTCGGTGCAGCAAGCAAATATCAGTGTCGGGGACTGCACTATTTCGTCAACGCGGTTCTTAAAACTCCTTGGAGTCATGGTCGACGACAAGCTCAAGTTCGGGAGCCACGTCGACTATGCCTGCAAGAAGGCTTCCACAGCTATTTCGGCATTGTCTCGTATGATGTCTAATAGCTCTGCGGTATATGGCAGCAAGCGAAGGCTTATAGCCAACGTGGTCCAGTCCATACTTAGGTATGGCGGGCCGGTGTGGTCATCGGCGTTAGGTACCAAAAGCTATCTAGCCAAGCTGGAAAGCACCTATCGTCTCATGTGTTTAAGAGTGGCGAGTGCGTACCGCACAGTTTCACATGACGCAATCTGCGTCTTAGCGGGTATGATGCCTATTGGTATCATCATCAGCGAGGACGTAGAGTGCTTCAACCAACGTGGAACTAGAGGCATACGGAGTACCACAAGATCGGCCTCGATGATCACATGGCAGCGGGCATGGTCTGATTCCACAAAAGGCCGGTGGACACATAGACTTATCCCGGAACTATCCGGATGGGTCAACAGGCGTCATGGCGAAGTCAACTTCCACCTGACACAGATTCTGTCAGGGCATGGTTGTTTTAGACAGTATCTGCACAAATTTGGGCATGCGGAGTCCCCCGAGTGTCCCGAATGCGCGGACGTTGAGGAAACTGCAGAGCATGCTTTCTTCATATGCCCTCGTTTCGAGGGCGTGAGAAGCAACATGATGGCAGTTAGCGGACAGGACACTACTCCGGATAACTTAGTCCAAAGGATGTGTTCTAGCTCGGACGTCTGGGGTGCGGTCAATGCGGCTGCTACCCAGATCGTACTTGAGCTACAAAACCGCTGGAAAGCCGATCAACGGCAAATAAACAGCCTAACTACCATAGTCCAGTAGATATCTAAGAGCGTGCGTTAAGCACAATAGCCCCTCCCTGAAGTAATACCGATAAGGTGGTTCCAGGGGGGATTGAGGCTGGAGACTCGAGTAGGGTTTTAGTGGGTCTGGATCTTCACGATCTTCACGGGATACCAAACCCCACTCCCTGAGCTGTCTTCTCAGGTGTCTGATAGACGATTTCCCTACCCGTTAAAAAAAAAAAAAAAAAAAAAAAAAAAAACACACGCACGCACGCACGCACGCACACACACACACACGCACACACACACACACACACACACACACACACACACACGCACACACACGCACGCACGCACACACACACACGCACACACACGCACACACACACACACACACACACACACACACACACACACACACACACACACACACACACACACACACACACACACACACACACACACACACACACACACACACACACACACACACACACACACACACACACACACACACACACACACACACACACACACACACACACACACACACACACACACACACACACACACACACACACACACACACACACACACACACACACACACACACACACACACACACACACACACACACACACACACACACACACACACACACACACACACACACACACACACACACACACACACACACACACACACACACACACACACACACACACACACACACACACACACACACACACACACACACACACACACACACACACACACACACACACACACACACACACACACACACACACACACACACACACACACACACACACACACACACACACACACACACACACACACACACACACACACACACACACACACACACACACACACACACACACACACACACATGGTAGGGGAATGCGAACGCCATCCAGCGCCATGGCGTTTACGGTTGATCCACCCGGTGAGTTGGATAGGTGTGGTGGGGCGAGCTCTGGGCATGGCGAGTCTCCTAAAAAATGCTACAAAATTCCGAAACCTCGTCAATGCGATCTGACACCGCTATAAGTGTCTTGCCGAGTGTCCTGATGGTGCTTGTGACGTTAATCAATTACGTACGGTGAGCACATTAGGATTAACGCCAGTAAGATCCTAATTATGGTATACTGGTTACTGGAATGCACGATTGGATTTGACGCTAAGAAGTTCGCTTCTGAGCCATTCTACTCTCTGAGTAAGGAAGGGTGATACCTCCCTGAAATGGCGAGTGGGTTAATGACTTGGTTGCCTCAGTCCCGGTAAAACCTTGGCAGGCCTTCGGGTACGTTCAAAACTCATTTCCAAAGTGGTGCTTTGGTAGTACTAGGATCAGTTGAAACATTCCTGATTGCGCCAATCTGGCTCTGAACATGGTTTCCCATAAAGGACCATGGCCTCCCTGCTTGCATAGACAACCATGGGATCACATTCAGGCGACTATGTACAACGAATGGAGATAGCGGCCCGAAGGGGGGACCCAACAATATGGAAAACAATCGAAACTATCAGAGAGATGACGACGAAGGTGAGATGGACACGACTGACAGTGATGCAAATGTGTCTGCAAAAAGCGGAAAATTATTGCGATCGCCAGTGTTGGAACGTGCGATGTCAACAATGTTCAACAACAGCAGTGTTACTGCTGAGCAGCAAGAAGCGCACATAAATGGTCGCGACTTTACCGAGATGCTTACATCGAAGTCTAGTCGAGGACTTCCAGGAGATGATTTCAAAAACACGAGACTGGCACAGGCTATGGATAGGGTCACTAACCTCTACGAGTTCGTTAGAGCGTCAACAATGAGATTAAGCAGTAAGTGATTGGTATTCAAACTGCACTGAATGCCGCTAAAAGGGAGTACTTAGCGCTAATGAACAGAGCCGCAACTGCTGAATTAGCGCTGTCAGACCAAGCTGAGATGGTAGAGGTCGGAGTACAGGTTACACCTCGGGCATTTCGTAACTTGCGCACCGAGAAACGAGATCGTGACTCACCAGGGGACAAGGAATCCCCAGTGGACAAAAAACGTCGACCAGGACGGAGATAACGTACAGGAAGACTTTGACGAACTCGAAAACCCAGCAGAAGAGAAGGAGGACTGGCAGACCGTCGAAAAGAGAAAAAAGAAAGAGATGGAGAAAAAAGCGAAAGAAAAAGAGCGAAAGGAAAAGGAAAAGGAGAAGCGTCGTGAGAAGCGTCGTGAGAAAAAAAGAGGCGATGCCCTAATCGTTGATGCAACGGGTAAATTGACATATGCCGACATCCTTCGGAAAGTAAGAGCCGACCCTGACCTGAAGGAGCTTGGGGAGAAGGTGATGAAGACTAGGCGCACTCAGAACGGTGAAATGCTGTTCGAATTAAAGAAAGACCCTACGGTCAAGAGTACAGCCTTCAAAGAGCTCATTGAAAGGGCTCTCGGCGAAGAGGCGAACGCGAGAGGCTTATCTCAGGAGTCAGTAGTCTTATGTAGGAACTTAGACGAGGTCACAACAGAAGAAGAACTAAGGAAGGTGCTGACGGAAAAATGTGACCTTCAGGGTGTACCAATGGCAATCCGATTAAAAGAAACGTATGGCCGCACGCAGACGGCAACGATACGACTCTCGGTGATGGCAGCTGAAAGGGTTCTGAAGCTGGGTAAAGTGAAAGTGGGATGGTCTGTGTGCCCACTCAAAGCCATTCCTCGCCCGAGTAAAGAAACGGAGAGATGCTTCAAATGCATGGGCTTTGGCCACTTGACGAGCAGCTGCGATGGACCTGATAGATCCAAGCTATGCAGGAAATGCGGTCAAGAGGGACACTTTGCTCTGAATTGCAAAAACCCACCAAGGCGTTTGCTCTGCAAAACAGAAAAAGACCACGCGACGGGAGGGTTCAGATGCCCAGAGTTTAAGAAGGCGGCGGCGTGCCAGAAATGATAGAGGTAGTCCAAATCAACCTCAATCATTGTGACACTGCGCAGCAACTGTTGTGGCAGTCGACGACAGAAGCAAAGTGCGATGTTGCAATTATTGCGAAGCCGTATCGTGTTCCTCTCGATAACGGTAACTGGGTGGCGGACAAAGCAGCTATGGCTGCAATTCACGTAATGGGAAGATACCCGATCCAGGAGGTAATAGACAGATCGCATGAGGGGTTCGTGATTGCCAAAGTCAATGGAATCTATATATGCAGCTGTTACGCTCCACCAAGATAGACTATGGATCAGTTTCATTATATGCTAAATGAGCTAACTGAAGAGCTTATCGGACGGAGGCCGATCATCATTGGAGGTGACTTCAATGCCTGGGCAGCGGAATGGGGAAGCAGATATACAAACGCAAGAGGGTACAGTTTGCTAGAAGCTCTAACGAAGCTAGAAGTTACACAGTGTAACGTAGGTAACACTAGCACATTTAGAAGGAATGGCCATGAATCCATTGTCGATGTTACTTTCTGCAGCCCGCCGCTAGCAGTAAGCATGAACTGGAGAGTCAGTGAGGACTTCACGTATAGCGACCACCAGGCGATTCGATATACCATTGGTCGCAAGAATCCCGTGGTACCACGAAGAATTAGGGACTGCGGACGGAAGTGGAAAACGAAAGTATTTGACAGAAAACTTTTTGTCGAGGCTCTACGTGTCGATAGTGACTCCCTGGACCTGACAGCGGATGAACTGACAGAAACGCTTGCAAAGGCATGCGATGTCACAATGCCTAGAAAACGGGAGCCTAGAAACAGACGGGCACCTGCTTACTGGTGGAATGACGCACTCGGGGAACTTCGTGCTGAATGCCTTAGGACCAGAAGAAGCTTTCAACGGGCAAAGAACACCTCTGAGGGAGAGGCACGGAGAAGCGTGCACCGGGTGGCCAAGGCAGCATTGAAACGGGCAATAATTCAAAGTAAATCCAACTGCTTTAAGGAACTTTGTCGAGATGCTGATGCTAACCCCTGGGGTGACGCATATCGAGTTGCAATGGCAAGGATAAGAGGTCCGACGACGCCCACAGAAACGTGTCCAGAGAGGCTAAAGATCATCATTGAAGCGCTTTTCTCGGAGCACGATACAACGATCTGGCCACCTTGTCCATACGGTGAAGTTGAGGAGGTAGACGCCGATGAAATACGTGTCTCCAACGAGGAACTCGTAGCTGCCGCGAAAAGTATAGACGCTAGCGCCGTTTTGACAGTAAATAGGTTGCCAACAAAACCGATTATTTGAAAAAAGTATTTGAAATAAGACTCAGATACAGCCTGTAACTGTAACTTACAAGACTTTCTTACTTGAAATTCTTCGTCAGTGCGAATAAGCTGAAATATATAGGGTGATTTATGTATTTTGGACAGACGTTACGCGTACTTTATTTTGGACGGCAAAATCAAATAGAAATGTCCATAAAAGCGTAAGCGTAACGCCTATCACGCCTATCCAAAATACATAAATCACCCTATATATTTCAGCTTATTCGCACTGACGAAGAATTTCAAGTAAGAAAGTCTTGTAAGTTACAGTTACAGGCTGTATCTGAGTCTTATTTCAAATACTTTTCTCAAATAATCAGTTTTGTGGGTAATCTATTTACTGTCAAAACGGCGCTAGCGTCTAGACGGAAGCAGCACTTCCAGGCGCTTTTACATGGAGAGACGGAGAATAGAAGGAACAGGATAAGAATCGTGAGAGATGGTCACGCTGTGGAAATAATACAGAATAACCCTCTTCTATCAGTGAGCTAGAAGAATAGAAACCATCAAAATTTAAATTTTGGCTGGTAAACGGCTGAATAATGCGTACCGCAGGTGCCTTGTGCACGTGTAGGCATAAAATAGAC
Source organism: Sabethes cyaneus (assembly GCF_943734655.1). Lineage (NCBI taxonomy): Eukaryota > Metazoa > Arthropoda > Insecta > Diptera > Culicidae > Sabethes > Sabethes cyaneus. Next base: position 76,308,776 of record NC_071354.1, on the reverse strand, counting down.
CCTACAGTGGTTCATAGCCTCTTATTCAGCAACTCCTATTCCTAGCTCCTCGTGGTACCAGCCGGGATACGGGCAACTTTGGAGGAGATCGGGTAGCCAACCCCGGTGGAAGCCAAGGGTGTATGCCGACAGGAAAGGAGGGCTCTTTCGAGCTTCGTTGGCCCTCCGGCGAAACAGGGGGTGGTGTATCAGGCTTTGCAAGTCGTCACACAGTGCACAGTGGTTTGATTGCTCTGAAATCGTGAACTTTTTTAATAACTCTTTTCATAGTGTTTTTTTTAATATGGCGTCTTCGCAAGAATTTTTGTATATCACTAGACGCAACGACTGGTGGTTAGCATTAGTTCGGAACTCAAACACAGGTGGCGCTGCAAAATTTAACTTTCTAATTTGATGGCATAGAGCTATAGTATGTTCTAGAAAGTTTTAGATAATCTTATTATAAAGCTTTTTGCTGAAAATATTATTTCTCTCTATCAGATTATGAGATATTAGGCGTCTTTCATGACGGACCCCCAAAAATCGGGGTTTTCAGTGTAGCTTCAAAACTTTGTTATTTAGGGAAAATTAATGTTCAGCAAACATTTGAATCTATTAAAATCACATACTTTTGTAGAAGAAAGTGAACACGTATCTTCTATACAGAGCGAATTAATGAATGATTTAGGTAAAAATTAGGCATATTTCGTACTGCTATACAATAAAAAGTTGTACACCTGGAGGTCACCAAATCAGACAGAATCACAGATCGACCACGTTTTGATCGACAGTCGGCACTTCTCAGACGTTATCGACGTCAGATCCTATCGAAGTGCTAACGTTGGCTCGGATCAGGCCTACCTAGTGATATCTTAACCTCGCGCGGCTGAAGCAGTCAGACGTCGCCGCAAACTACGCGCGTTCACTCGAAGCTGCGCTGCCGGAAGAGGACGAGCTGGACGAAGCCCCTCTCGAGAACTGTTGGAACACTATCAAAACAGCCATCAGCAGTGTAGCGGAGAGCTCCATCGGGCATGTGCCCCGGAATCAGCGGAACGATTGGTTTGACGATGAATGTAGGAGGGTGACGGATGAGGAGAACGCTGCGCGGGCGGCCAAGATGCACAGTGCCACACGTCAGAACGTGGAAAGACACAAACAGAAGAAGAAGCAGCGAAACCAAACCTTTCGGGAGAAAAAGCGCTACCTGGAAGAGCAGGAATATGCAGAGTTGGAGTGGCTGCATCGTTCTCAGGAAACGCGAAAGTTCTACCAGAAACTGAACGGATCCCGCAAAGGCTTTGTGCCGCGAGCCGAAATATGTTGGGATAAGACTGGCAGTATTCTGATGGACGATCTGCATATAATTTGGATCGTTGTTAGAATTTGGGATATGGAACAGCTACCGGAGGAGTGGAAAATGGGGTTATCTGCCCGATCTATAAAAAGTGCGACAAGTTGGACTATGAGAACTATCGAGCGATCACCGTTCTCAATGCCGCCTATAAAGTGCTGTCCCAAATCATTTTCCGCCGACTATCACAAATTGCGAACAGATTTGTGAGAACTTATCAAGCCAGCTTCGTCGAAGGTCGGTCCACAACGGATCAAATATTTACACTGCGGCAAATCCTCCGAAAGGGCCGTGAATACAGAGTTCCCACGCACCATTTGTTCGTTGACTTCAAAGACGCATCTGATACCATCGACCGGAACGAGTTATGGAAAATCATGGACGAGAACAGCTTCCCCAGGAAGCGCATCAAACTGATTCAATCTCCAATGGATGGTACAAAACTTTGTGAGTGGAGTTAAGCGTAAGGTGCGAGCTTACGGTTATGGTGTTAAAGTTAAATGAAATTAATATGCCAAAAGCTTGCCAATGGGTTACACTTTGTTTTCTGAAAGTTTGAAAAGGATCGGTCAATTAGATAATTTTCTACAGCGTTTCTTCTGTGGTGCAATTTGATGTGGGACACCCTTTAGTGCACATTGTAGCTCCAGTCGTGCGTGGACCAGGAAAATGATACCCAACGTCGTCACGAGCCTCCCAGTTTCCCAGCTGACGCCACGAGAAGATAGTGATAGTAGTTGCCATAACTGACGTGTATGACCACTATAGGATTACACTGCTGTAGTCTTCCTATCTGTGCCAAATTTGGGGCGAACAGGTAGGAGGTTCGCAAGTCTAAAAAAGGTGCTTCAGAGAAAGAGATTCGGCCACAATTATGAGGCTATAGCCGCAACTGAAGCCTTAGGCCTAGGACAATTCTCTAAGAAAGCAATCGAATGTTTAGATAATCGTAAAAAGCATCCCACAAGCAGCGAAAAAACTGAAAGGACTCTTATACATTCTACATGAATTATTAGTAAAGACAATTTATTATTGGTAACCACAGTAATGTTATTGGTGCAGTTTAATTAAATCATCACAGTGTATCAATAAGCAAACGATCAATGGTCGTGTGATATTAACATATTAGAGCTAATTTCTGCAGTAGGTTTAGAATATGTTTATTTTCGAATTGAAATATTTGTTTCGCAATTATTCTATTCTGCTGAGTCCCTTCCAATTACTCCTACTGGCTGTTTATTCGTCACGTTGGAAATTATCACACTATAGAGCTATAACTCTTATGCCTTACATGATCAATCATGAGAAAAATAAACTGTGAGAAAAAGGAACCCGCCTGATTGATTTTCGTCTTTTTAGTTTTTACCTTTGCTTTGCTGTGTGTAATTTCAGTCTTTACTTTAGACAAAAATACTACGGAGAAAAACGAATCGACAACTTTCGACTCAATATTTCACGTGTATGAATTTGATTTAACCGAACGAATAATTTCATACAAATGCTATGCGGCCATTTTTGAGTCACTGCCGTGCTGCTTTACTATGCTTTTTCTAGCTGAATTAACTGAAGTTATTTTAATCATTTAAACTCTTTCTGTATACTGAACTTCAAAGTAAACAAAAGGGAAGCAGTTTATTCCAGGATATTGCATTTTGGTAAATTTTGATAATGCTTCTTTTCTACTTGGAACGAGCATGTCTCTCCAGAATTCTGTTTATAAGCATTCAAGATGCATTAATCATTCGCACTGGTTTGCGTCTCTACTAGTAACGTTATGCAGCGTTTATGCAACACGTTACTATTTTTGTTGCATAGATGTAGCAGATATGTTGCGCAACAATAAAAATAAAATTAGTAAGGATCTGTTGCAACCAAACCAAAATAAAATAGATTCAACTTTAATCAGCTTCAATTTGCAGAGTTTATAGTAGATCTGTTGGATAAAATCTGAACCCAACTAACAAAAGAAGTCAAATAATTACAGTTCCTAATGCGTGCGTGTATAGGCGTGTGCGTGTGTAATGTTTTTATTTTAATTTACCTTCTGGTTCTTAAAACAGGCATACCTTGAATGATAATATTTGTATAATAAGTGTTTATTTATTATTTATTTATAAACTTTTTTTAATGGGGCAATGTAATAAGTATAAAAATGAAAACAAAAGTTTGGACATACTAAAAACTCCGCCAATTCATCAGATCCAAGAAAGTAGAGAGTACGCTACTTTAAAAGTAAATGAAATAAAAACGTTTAATTGTTTCCTGGTATCTGGTTCTGGTCCACCAGTCGTCGTGTGTTCGAATCTCAGCCGGCAGAAGCTGTTAGATTTAATAGGATCGTAGCACTAGCCCCGCAATTTTCCTGTACTCTAACAGCTGGCTGCGAATTCTGTTGAACAAAAGCAGAAGGTCATGTTTCGAAACGGAATGTAGCACCTAAGCTTTCCTTTGCTTTACTTATTGTTTCTTTTAACAAATCAATTTTGTCCAATTTATTAATGAATTAAATAGGCTTTGTTCACAGAAAACAGCCCGACAGTGACCAGATAGAGTCTAAACCCCATCATTATATAATAGAATACCGTCAGATTCCAAACACATTGTCACAACAAACTGTGTTGTAGAACAACCAAGAATAGGGCTTATTTTACCTGGATCAGTAAGTTTGATTTTCGAACGTTGCAAAGTTATTCTGAGTGAAACAATTGAAGGATAACGCTAACGCTAACGGAAGCGGTTAAACGCGATAAATGCTTTCAACACCGGATCATTCTAGCTGACTGCAGCTCGTTCACTTGGCATATTATTAGATCGGGAAGATTAGAGCAAAGCCTAAATATCTACAGAATTTTCTACGAAATTCTATTTTGGAGCTTTCGTCCCTCTATCAATATCGTTATTATCATATTTTGTCTTTGTAACAAGATAAAATTTTCATCACTAATATCATTCCGGCGTTTTGCTGTGTTGCTGCTGTTATTATTATTTGTTTTGTTTACTTTTGTTTGTTAATTTGGCGAGAAAGATCAAAGATTAAGTATGGCCTAGGGTTTCGATCATTTTCCTATATCGATCTAATCTATAGAAATCTTCTATAAGTACTGCCTCAGGGGCATCGTTTAAGAGAGTAAGTATTGTGAAAGTTACAACAAACCCAATTGTAAGACTTGTCCGTAGCAACTCAAAGCCATAGTTGAAACTACAGCGGTCTACGGCGGAAATGCGTCGCCCTTATCGTTTTCTACTCGTTATCACGTATATTGACTTTACAACTCTATCAGTTAGAATCTTAATAGCTACAAAAATACTACGGAACTGTGGAATCTGTGATCTGATGTTCTGTTCATTCTATAATAATCATCAAGAAGAACGGGATTACGAGAAAAAACATTGACTGAAAAAAAAATCGTTTCATCCCTCCCCATTCTATCAATTATCCTAATATCACTGTTATTACTTTTTCTTGCCATCGGCAGCATCGTTGCCATCTCTGCTTTTCGCAATCAAATCGTTGTCACTGTTCGGTTCCGTCTCGTCCGAACCGTCATCATCCGGGTCCGGATCCGATGCCGACGATTGCTGCTGGTGTGGTGGTGGCTGCAACTGGTGTTGATAGTGAGCAAAATTATTTCGTGACTCCGAACCACTGGACGAAGTTCGCGACAGCGAGCACCGGCGGGCCGACTTCGGCTCCCGGTTTATTCCCGGCACTGATGGTGCAACCTCCGAGGGATCGGTTTGCTCGCCGCAACCCAAATTGATATCCGTAAGGGAACCATCATCGCAAGGTGCTGATTTGGACTGCGACATTAGGTTCTTGAGCGGGGTGCGGCTCTTCCGAACCTGACCACCTTCGGTTTTGTAAAATTTAAACGGAAGCTTCGATTGCTGACTTTGCTGCTGCTGTGGCGGATACTGATGGTAGTGATCTGGTGGGTTCATTCCTCGGCACGATCCGGTGGAGTGGTTGCCCTTGTACTTCTTGAGTGTGGCAGGAAGACTGGAGGATCCGTGCTGTTCGGAAGGATAGCTCTAAAACAAGAAAAATTTCGAACTCAATAAAAATCAAGGAATGGATGATCGACATCAAATATGTACATCACTGTCGGCATCGTCCTGCGAGAAGGTTCCATCAATATTGCGCTGCTTCTTGTTTAACGCAGCAGCTAAACAGCCCACACAGATGTCGTTTTTATCAGGCTTATCAGTCACGGTAGCACATCCGGAAGCACCATCAACAATAACTTCTTCCACACTGTCTTGTCTGAGCGACTGCCTATTGGAATGCTGTAGACTGGTCGAGCCCCTGGCTCGACGATGCTCACGATCCAGGTCGGACTCAGAAGAACTACGGGAGAGCTGCAAGGAGTAGCGAAAAAAAATTAATTCTTAGTTTTGTCAAGGGCAAAGGTGAGATTCGGTTTTATACTTGATGCTCGTTGGAGGCCCTAATTTGTGGTAGAGGACTAACGCTGTGACGACGCTGGTAGCCACCTCCGTCGGTGCTGCTGTGATCGTCAATCAGATCACCCTCTTCCATGTCCATATCTAGCTGCAGTATACTCTCCTGACTGCCGGTAAACTGAAAAAATCGATAATGATTACGATTAGCTTTTGCATTATTCTCCTAGCAAAGTAGTGACGAAATAATGCATTATGGACTATGTTGCTGTAGGGATTAGAAAACCAAAAATTTCTTGTGTGTGAAAACTTGTCCGTGAGTGAAAAATACATGGAAACTAAATATAGGGTACTACACAACTTCTTCTGCCTAATTCTCTTTTGGGCCTACTCTCTGTTTTCCATAGCCACAGAGCCTGTGAGAAAAGTTGGATTTGAATCCGGTTCCCAACTTTGAGTAAACAGGAACGTTATACAAACTTAGTAAGCGTTGCTACAATGACCCTTTCTTACCCAATTTTCCATTCTTTCCGTTTTACGTCTTGTCACGCTTTGGAGACACTATCAACACCTTTGTTTCATTACTTTCTTCTTCTAACAAAGGGGACCGTTTATTGTAAAAGCTAGCCTCATAAGAAATTAAATCATTATTTCTGGACTAAATGATTTGGATACTGACTAGTTGCTATGCAAGATTGAAATCTGACTAGTTTCTATGCAAGAATGTAAACTATCTCCTGCCCCTACTTCCTCGTGACCCTTGCTGTAGTATGCAGACAGCGGAGGGGAACTGCCCTCTTCGTTGTTTTCTATCACCTCGTAAACTGACTAGTCTTTCCTGATAGATCTACAGTGTCCCTGTTACGTGTGCATTACCCTGGATGGTAAATGGTTGAATAATGCACTCCAGAACTACGACGAAGTTCCACAGCCTCTTATTTAGCAACTCATATCTCTACCTCCTCATGGTACCACCCGGGATACGTTCCTTAGTAGAAATCGGACAACCGGTGGAAACTAGGGTCGTATGCGGACAGAGAAGGAGGCACTCATGCGAAGGCTGAGTGTAAACTCTCCGCCTGCAAATGACGGATCTCGATAGAAGCATGTTCGATGACCTGAAAATACTGAGAACCTGAGCAGAGGGTCCAAAGCCCCCAAAGGAGGATGGTTTAAATAGCTGTTATCCATGGGTAAAAGTAAAAACATGAATGGATAAACCCCTAATCCAAGGTGTCATGCGAACCGTGCCGAGGGATGAATGGTGGGGGGGGGGTTCTATAAATACTCAGCCTCAAACAGAGCCTGTGGAGTACCACAGCGCCCTCCACAGTAATCAACCCTTACCGCATCATGAGGGGCTCTGATGTGGCGGACTTTTCTTTCCCCTCAACTCATGGGATTCTTATGGAAAACAAAATCAAAAATACAACAAGTGTAGATACGGTGGAAAACCCGTTCGCGAGAGGAGGCAACCAGCGTTCTCCACCAAGGGTGGAGAAGAATGGAGACGCTGTACCTAAAGTGGTAGCAACGTCACAGCAGCTCGATATAATAATCGAGTTCACGTCAGGAAGCGGCAATTTCTCCAAGAACCTGAAGCAGTGCTTGCTCATGCTTCGGAAAACCTTGAATGCAGCGACCAAAACGCACAACGACCTCGTGGCGCGCGCAGGAGAGGCGAAGAAGGTGACCGTGAAGGCGTCGAAGACAGTACAGACGGACGCCTGCCCGTTGACGGAGTGTCGCAACGCGGCCCAGGAGGCCACGGAAAGCGCTACCAGCAGCGGTAAGGCGTCCGCAAGCGTCTGAGACAGTCCCCGGGGGATAGCACCCCTGGTGGACCGAAAAAAACGCCTGGTAAAAGCCCTCAGGCTAGCGGGTTGGCAGAGCTACGATGCTCCATACGCATACGCATACGCAGCATACGATGCTTCAAGACGGGTACCCGTGGACCGAGGTTAAAGCCAAGAGGAAAGGCGGAGGAGGCTGCAGTAAAAAAACAGCTCCACCTAAACCGGCAAGGAAGCGAGCGAAGAAGAGCGACGCTCTTATCTTGAAAACCGACGGGTCGAAATACTCAGAGGTTCTGAAGGCCATGAGAGCAGACGCCCTACTCAAGGATCTGGTCGCGGACGTGCGAAGCATCCGCCGCTCACGCACGGACGATATGATCCTCGAGTTAAAGAAGGACGCCACCAAGAAGAGTTCCGCGTACAAGTCCATAGCAGAAGGAGTGCTAGGGGACGGAGTGCAAGTACGTGGTCTCACACCAGAAGTGACTCTCCTGCTTAAGAACCTGGACGAGATCACCGAGCTGAGCGAGGTCGTATAGGCTCTCAAAGAGCAAAGTGGAGTTGTGGTGTCAACCGAGGCGGTTCGCCTACGCAAGGGTCTAGCCGATCCCAGGTATCCACCATACGACTTCCGCTGACTGACGGAAACGAAGCCCTGAAAGCTGCTTGGCTAAAAGTGGGGTGGTCGGTATGCCCACTTAGCGTGCTCAAGCAGTCGGAAGCTTGCTTCCGGTGCTCCGAGCACGGACATAAAGCCTGGAACTGCAAGGGGCCAGATAGGAGCCAGTTGTGCAGGAGTGCTGGCCATAAAGCAGGAGTGCTGGCCATAAAGCAAGGGACTGCGCGGAGCCTCCCAAGTGCCTGATCTGTACCGGTAAACGAGACGCAAAACACGTAACGGGTCCAAGTGACACAACTCAACCTGAACTACTGCAGCACGGTTCAGCAGCTGCACCAAGCAGTTTCTGAGTCAGCAATGGACATTGCCATAATCACGGATCCATATCACGTCCCTGCTGGAAACGGCAACTGGGTCTCGGATAGGTCTGGGGCGGCGGCTATATGGACGACAAGCAGGTTCCCGGTTCAGGAGGTTGTGTCAACTGCAGACGAGGTATTTGCGGTTGCCAAAGTGGGTGGAGTGTTCTACTGCAGTTGTTATGCTCCGCCGAGTTGGTTTATCGAGCAGTTTACGCGGATGGTAGACCGAGTATCAGTTGTGCTGACTGGTTTAAGGCCGGTGGTTGTGGCGAGCGAATTTAACGTATGGGCAGTAGAGTGTGGAAGTCGTCGCACGAACCATAGGGGTCGGATTCTGCTTGAGGCTCTGGCAAAGCTTAACGTAAATCTGGCCAACGTTGGTACCACAAGTACCTTCAGTAGGAACGGTGCGGAGTTTATCATCGACGTGACTTTCGGCAATCCTGGTCTGATAGGAGACTGGAGGGTAGACAACAGCTACACTCACAGTGACCATCAGGCGGTCCGCTATGGTGTCGGTTAAATAACGAGGCGGCAGGCGGCGAGTTGAGCCGACACTCCAACCACCCGTGGATGGAAGACATCTTACTTCGATTCCGAAGTATTTGTGGAAGCGATCCGAAAAGAGTGCGGTGAACGCGGTATGCCCGATCCGAACGCTGATCATTTGATTGAGGTACTGTCGCGAGCGGGTGACGCTGCCATGCCTAGGAAAAGCCGACCTAGGTATGGGAGGTCACCGGTTTACTGGTGGACATCTGAAATTGCGACATCTGAAACTCCGCGGAGCGTGCTTTCATGCAAGGAGAATTATGCAAAGAGCTCGTTCGGACGAAGGCAGGGCTGAATGTCGAGTAGCACTGGTTGCTGCACGCGCAGCGCTTAAGAGTGTGATAAAAGCTAGTAAACGAGCCTGCTTTGAAAGGTTATGTGCTAGTGCTAATGCGAACCCGTGGGGTGATGCAGAGTCATAATGGTTCCATTGAGTTGATCGCCGCAATTCAAATTGTTTGCTTCTTGTGATCGGCGGTTTTCGGCGAAAATAAATTCAAATTCAAGTGCCAGTCTGTCCGTACGTTTCGAGTTACTTACTGGCTTTCACTCATCATCTGCGGACACTAAAAACGATGTATTTAACAAATTACACATATTACAAATTAAATTTAAATTCAGACTTACACATTTTGCGTCTTAACACTACACACTCTATCTCTTTACAAACACATAATACATAAACTATCTTCTGTTCTGCTTTCTCCCAAGTTTTTGTATCACAGGGTTGTAGGCGGTTTTGAAAGCTACAGAATCAATTTGTTTGTTTACGATGTTATCCTCACCTCTAATCTTAATATGAAACGTTTCAGCAATCAGCCTGGTGTTATGTTTGGAAATCTTTTCTACTATTTTAGCCTCGTCAAAATTAAATTTATGTCCTGTTTCGTAAAAGTGTTGCGTCAAACCTGTACCACCAACTGTTTTAGATTTTATCGTATATTTATGCTGTTCAATTCGTTTGTGCAAAAACTGACTAGTTTCTCCTATGTATGACTTTTGACATTGTCCGCAACTGATTTCGTACACTACATTTGTGTTTTTGTCCTTTGTGATTTTATCTTTTAGTTTTGTAAATAAAACGTCTTTTACTTTATCAGTTGGTTTGTGAGATACGTCAATATTGAATTGCTTCAAATACCTACATAGCTTTTCACCCAAACCGGCAACATAGGGAATTGTTACAAATTGTTTAGTTGTTTCTTTGGTCGGTACCTCTAGCGTGTTGTACATTCTATGTAATCTTTGTTTTATAATCTCTTGTACAAAATATCTAGGATAATTATTTTTAAATAACATAGATTTAACTGTTAGTAATGTTTTTGGTCTGAAATTAGCATCTGTTAACTTTAAGGCCCTGTCAACTAAAGCAACTGCAGTTTCATGATGAGAATGAATGTTTGCGACAGGATTTGCAGAAATCCAGGCGTTTTCTGAAAAATCGTAGCGATCTGTTGGTTACAAAAGCAGATAAAGGTAAAACAATTGTCATTATGGATCGTGGCGAATATGATACGAAAATGCAATCGCTTGTTAATGATGATGAAACCTACGAACGTCTAATCAGAGATCCCACAACTGTTACCTTAAAGAAAATCAATTTAATCATTGACAAGTGGTGTAACGAAGGCTATATTGAACCATCTGTAAAGGGGCAGCTGAAATTGTTTAATTGCAACCCGCCACGAGTATATGGACTACCTAAGACGCACAAAGAGGGTAGACCATTAAGAATAATAGTCTCAACTATCGGAACGGCGACGTACAGAATGGCAAAATATCTGTCTAATATCCTGAATCATATTGTGGGAAAAACGCCGCATCATATAACAAACAGTTTCGAATTTGTGAACGATATACGTGAACAAAATTTGCAGCCAAATACCATTCTGTTTTCCTTGGACGTAGTTTCTCTTTTCACAAACGTGCCTGTGGACTTCGCGCTGGAATCGGTTGATCAACGATGGAATGAAATAGAGCAGCATACTTGTATCGAAAAATGTAGTTTTATGGAAATGCTAAAAGTGGTACTGGAATCAACCTTTTTCCAGTACAATGGTGGATTTTTCCGGCAAAAATTTGGAATTCCAATGGGTTCACCTCTTTCTCCGGTAGTTGCAAACATTGTGCTGGAACGTATAGAACAGGCGGCCTTGGAAAAACTAGAACAACGTGGAGTAAACCCTGTTTTCTATATGCGCTATGTAGATGACTGTATAATGGGCGCCGAAGCTGAACATGTGGACGAGATCCTTGGCGTCTTTAATAGTTTCCACCAGAGAATGCAGTTCACCGTCGAGTTGGAGATGAATGAACAGTTGAAATTCCTAGACACCATCCTACGAAGACATGAAGGGAAAATAACAACAGAGTGGTCGCCGAAAGATCCGAATAGTAGATATTTGGATTACAACTCAGTCAGTCCGTTTTGTCATAAGAAAAATACTGCAGTTGCTTTAGTTGACAGGGCCTTAAAGTTAACAGATGCTAATTTCAGACCAAAAACATTACTAACAGTTAAATCTATGTTATTTAAAAATAATTATCCTAGATATTTTGTACAAGAGATTATAAAACAAAGATTACATAGAATGTACAACACGCTAGAGGTACCGACCAAAGAAACAACTAAACAATTTGTAACAATTCCCTATGTTGCCGGTTTGGGTGAAAAGCTATGTAGGTATTTGAAGCAATTCAATATTGACGTATCTCACAAACCAACTGATAAAGTAAAAGACGTTTTATTTACAAAACTAAAAGATAAAATCACAAAGGACAAAAACACAAATGTAGTGTACGAAATCAGTTGCGGACAATGTCAAAAGTCATACATAGGAGAAACTAGTCAGTTTTTGCACAAACGAATTGAACAGCATAAATATACGATAAAATCTAAAACAGTTGGTGGTACAGGTTTGACGCAACACTTTTACGAAACAGGACATAAATTTAATTTTGACGAGGCTAAAATAGTAGAAAAGATTTCCAAACATAACACCAGGCTGATTGCTGAAACGTTTCATATTAAGATTAGAGGTGAGGATAACATCGTAAACAAACAAATTGATTCTGTAGCTTTCAAAACCGCCTACAACCCTGTGATACAAAAACTTGGGAGAAAGCAGAACAGAAGATAGTTTATGTATTATGTGTTTGTAAAGAGATAGAGTGTGTAGTGTTAAGACGCAAAATGTGTAAGTCTGAATTTAAATTTAATTTGTAATATGTGTAATTTGTTAAATACATCGTTTTTAGTGTCCGCAGATGATGAGTGAAAGCCAGTAAGTAACTCGAAACGTACGGACAGACTGGCACTTGAATTTGAATTTATTTTCGCCGAAAACCGCCGATCACAAGAAGCAAACAGAGTCATAATGGGAAACGACCAAGGGCGTGATGGCGCCCGCAGAGCGATCGCCAGAGATACTGGAGCGAACCACCGAGGACATCTTTCCGCGCCACGAGCCAAGGCCCTGGCCTCAGGCCGCTGAGTCGTCCCACGGCCGACGTTCCAGTATCTCAAACCATAGCGTAAGATGGTCGGCCTCCATGCCGAACATCCAAAGTAACATGGGCAACGGCGGTTTAAAGGTTGAGGAGGAAGCGACGGTTTCGAACGAGGAACTCATTGATATCGCTAAACCCCTAAAGGTGAGCAAGGCACCGGGGCCAGACGGTATCCCGAATATGGCCATTAAAGCTGCTATTTTAGAGGCTCCCGAATTATTCGGGGCAGTAATGAATAGATGCCTGGAAGCTGGCCACTTCCCGGACAGATGGAAGCGACAGAACCTGGTCCTATTGCCGAAGCCGGGAAAACCTCCGGGTGTCCCCTCGTCATATAGGCCGATCTGTCTGCTCGATACTACCGGCAAGGTATTCGTTATTGCGCAGTTGTCACGCTCAACGTGAGAAATGCGTTTAATAGCGCTAGCTGGGACTCCATAGCCAGCTCGCTTCGGAACGTCCAAGTGCCGGTGTCGCTGTACAGAATTCTGGAAAATTATTTCCAGAATCGTGTGCTATGCTACAACACGGAGGAGGGTCAGAAATGCGTTCCAATCACCTCAGGGGTTCAGCAAGGTTCCATACTGGGCCCGGTGTTGTGGAACGTCATGTATGACGAGGTGTTGAAGCTAAAGTTTCCGGTAGGGATGGTGATTGTCGGCTTTGCGGACGATATCACCTTGGAAGTCTACGGTGAATCTATCAGAGAGGTTGAGTTGACGGCTGCCCACTCTATAAGCATTGTTGAAGATTGGATGCGATCCAGGAAACTGGACCTAGCGCAACATAAAACGTAGGTTATCGTGGTGAACAACCGCAAGTCGGTGCAGCAAGCAAATATCAGCGTCGGGAACTGCACTATTTCGTCACTATTTCTTAAAACTCCTGTGAGTCATGGTCGACGACAAGCTCAAGTTCGCGAGCCACGTCGACTATGCCTGCAAGAAGGCTTCCACAGCTATTTCGGCATTGTCTCGTATGATGTCTAATAGCTCTGCGGTATATGGCAGCAAGCGAAGGCTTTTAGCCAACGTGGTCCAGTCCATACTTAGGTATGGCGGACCGGTGTGGTCATCGGCGTTAGGAACCAAAAGCTACCTAGGTAAGCTGAAAAGTACCTACCGTTTCATGTGCTTGAGAGTGGCGAGTGCGCATCGCACAGTTTCATTTCGCAGTATGCATTTTGAGTGACCTGGTCAGTCTCTCAATTCAGTACTCTAATCGCGAGCGATCAACATACGATAGAGTTGCCAGTTGATAAAATTTTAATGCAAAATTGCCCATAAGCATCACCTGACTAACGTACAGTAAACCAGATTGACCATGTTCACAAGATGACCGTTCGAAATGTTAGGTATTGCCACCATCGAAGACGCTACGGTATTAGGTGTGTATGAAATGGGTTTGACGGGGGAATACGGGGGAATGGGGAATACGAGTAGAGAGAATAAAAGGACTTGGTAAGACTATTTGAGCCCTGCCACTGGGGAGAGCTTGGCCAAATACCGATGAGCAAGGAACCGGTTGAGACTAAGGAGTTAAAAATACCAAAAGGACTGAGATTGTGAAAAATTAGTACAAGTATTCCAAGCTGATGACACGCATAAGTTTTACGAGAAATTGAACTAATCTTGTAAGGGTTATACACCGAATCGTGACATGTGTAGAGACGAGGAAAGGAACCTGGTAAGAGACGAGTGCGAGGTGGTCGACAGGTGATAGGTTCTTCGATGAACACCTCAGTTGCACAAGCACTTGATCTTCAACAGCTCAAACGAGAAGTCGGGTTGCTGAAGACCAACGAAAATAAAAGCCGTACATAATCCAATGGGATTATCATCATATTCATCAACAGTTGCTTGTCAAATCCTCCGATGACTCTCTAGTGATCCCTAAATTCTTAAACCGGCATCGGTCTACGTAGTGGACAAGACGCCAATGTTAGGTAGACCCCTAGGTAGACGTCTCCGGACGATACGAAATTTTGTTGTACACGTTCCATACACGTCTGGTTTTCTAGCACAGGTATAGATTTTACAACGAAATTTAACTTCAGATCGTATACCAGAGCGCATCCGAAACCCAACAGAATAGCAATGTCATTGAAGTACAAGGCGAATAGCAAAGGCCCCAGGTTACTGCCTTGTGGAAACATTAGATATACTACGCGCATTCAGCACGAGAAACTGTGGAACCTAACCTAACACGTGAAGTGCGGTCTAATTCTAGCTCAACCATGAAATCAGTCTATTAGATACATCTATTTTGGCCGGTTTAGAGATCTTGCGTGGGAGTATTCGATGATCTACTGTGTCGAAAACGGCCTTAATAACCGGGAGCACAGCGTTAATGTGAGTTCCAGCTTCCAGTCGTGAGATTCAGGTACTAGTAAAATTCACCAAATTAGTCGCCACAGAACGACCCGGCTTAAAACCAAGCTGGTCTTGTTCAGAAAGACACTAAATGAGATTAAGTGTTAGTTCTAGGCAGCGTTGCCAACCTTCCAGATTTGTCTGGATTTTCCAGACTTTTTGATGCCTAATCAGGCAAAAAAGACGTTTTTCAAACATTGTCTTCCATTAGATCAAATGACAGCCAGATTTTTTCCAGACATTTTTATTCTCGTTTTCCAGATTTTTATAAAAACCGGTTAGTAACGCTGGTTCTAGGTAATTACGCGGTGAATTAGTTTATTCACCGTTCACAGTTTATTCAGAATCACAGAAGCACTAGCAGCAGGAAGTGAGAGAGGTTTGTTGTACTGTTCTCCGTGCTCCCTATTAAACAATGAAATTTGCGGTTGGTTATAGTCTCTTCAAATGAGAATTCTTTCTTCTAAAGACCCTTCGTCACGTAACTCACGGATTGAGGGGATAAACTTGACAATCATGTTTCTATCAGGTGAGCTGTAAGCTGCGGCAAGTAACAAGTTCATGCCTTTAATAGTAGCAGATACACAGACTTGTTCGAGACAATTTCTATGCCTTAAATAGACCTGCGAATCAGGGAACTGTTGAACAACGGGAATCAATATGCTACAAAATTACTTTTGTTACTATTCCTCGAGCTACAATCACAACGTTACACGTTGAAGGTGCGTCCAAACAGTTGAAAGGCATCGGTGCAGCCATCCAAGCCGGTTTCAGTTAGCAAGATCACATCACAGTTGCAATTATTAGATGCAAGGTACAAGTCTACTTTAGTTCTGAAACCTCGTACATTCTGATAGCACTTGCAAATACCCACCGCGTCATTGGCGTGTGCAGAAAGTTTCAAAACAGAACTCCCAGCACGTAGAAATCCCAATCTGGGAGCGGAAAATATATCAGCGGAATACATGTTCGGATTACAATTGCATTTGTATGCATCACTGTATTGGAAGAAACTGTCACCACACCAGCACACAGGGCAGGGACGACTGGTGGCCGCTGACTTGGTCGGCTGACGCAGGGACTCCGTTAGTACCATGAGCAGGCTTGGCACTTTTTTGGTTTGATTTTGCTCTTTTGATTACTGCACCTTAGCCAAGTAAAATGTGAATGTCTGTTATCCGTGGATAGAGTTTATGGAACTTGTAAGCACTGTCGACTGTGAAATTCCCTTTTTTTATTAGCTGTCAGTCTTACTAAATCAAAACAGAATTTGTACTTTCTCCGACGTTTCGACTATATTTTGTAATCTTTATCAAGGATTTAATACTGTCTGCCCTTTGTCAATTGTCTTTGTTTAGGTAAAGTAACGTAACGTAAAGAATTGTCGGAGAAAGTACAAAATCTGTTCTGATTTTGACAGCCGATCAAAATAAAATAGGAACTTGTAAGCTGTTACATAAATCGTCGTTTTAATTTCTAGCGCTACAATTTAAAATAAATCCAAAATGCATTTTTCGTCACTACTTTTCTAATTTTTCTGATCGCTTTTCAATCTACAAATGGTTAAATACAGGAAAAAATCACACCAGAATTGTTAGCAATCGTAATAACAAGCAAAGAAGATAATTAGAAACAATACACAAGCGCAAGAAAATTTACCTTACAGTACAGAATACAGAAACTGAACTAAATCACACCCGCGTTGGTCAATTTCCGCAAAACTGCTCACTTTCCGCGTGTCACTTCCGAGCGCCATCCGTTGTTACACGCCTAAACTACCGGGTGTGCAAAGCTAGTTACGTGCATACCGGACCGGCGGACGTGAAAATCCACGACCACGACGCTAAATCTTTTGACGTGCAACATTGCTTTTGGAAAAGCGACACATGCTACTACTAGCCGATACACGAACCGGTTGGTTGGTCGGTCGGTCGGTGACATTCTTCACAAGCCGAGATCGAAACCTAACCACCGAAATGACACGATGCGATGTTGCGTCGCGAGCTGAACCGAACAGAAGAACAGAACCAAACCAAGATGGATGTTGCATGCAAAAAGCTTCGAACCAATTGGTATAGAACCGATTCGATAACGAACCGGGTGAGTACAGAAGGATGCAGTGCGGAAAATGTATCAGAGAAGAAAGGAATCTAATGGAACACTAAAAGTAACAGAAAATGCAAGGTAGAATATAAAACTATAATGCTTTTTATTATCCTTTCTCACAGAAAAAAAATATGATTACGATTATTGCACTCGATAAGAACTCAACTCTATATCAAGAACACCGATTAGTCTAATCTGCTGTTTGGACCGGATTTGGCTTCTCATTCGAACGTTCGCTTGACTCGCTCAAAATCGCTCTTGCTCTCTCTCTCTTTCACATGACTCACTCATTCGTCCGTAAATTGTTTGAACGGTAAATTAAAGCAGCAGAGCAATAATGGATGAACTGAGCAATACAAAGAGAACTAAACTTGAATTCGATACATGGTAGTAGTAAATAGAAATATTCGCGTACTAAGTAGTAATTATTTTGTAGTTGATAGATATAAAACTGTTAACAGATAGTTGCATGAAAAAGATTTCCATGGAAAAAAGCGATCCTCTTCAAAATCAAACACCCCTGATTCGCTCAAGGTTCAAAAACAAAGGGAATCGGTCCTGTCTACGTTGTAGAAATTTGACAGTCAGATTTCCAGACCCGCAGCCGTGACCTTATCCGTTGTGCTTGAGCCTTTACTGTAGCGCAAAAACGAGTTCGTCATAATAGCAGTAGCAGTAATAATATGACCTTAAATTTTATGTCTCAATTGTGTATCACAGCGTCTTACAAACTAATTTGTTTCCTTGTCGTGCTATAAGTAGTAGTGCTTAAAAATGTTTACAATATATTTTGTTTTGTTTTCTTTTTTCCTGTAACTTCAAATACTCTTAAGTTTGATCGACCCGGATTGAGCAAGGTTGTTCTTGGTTAAGTGCAAAACGTGATCGATCTGTGACGTACGCGTGTGTGTGGTCGTTTGTATGGATTGAGCTTAAATAAATGGCACTGGATCGTTTGACTCCTATGGACCAATTGTTTAAGAACGGATTCAAACTAGATATGTATCGCACCGTTTGTTGTTTATCATAATGCTAAAATCTTCCTGCGATTTTCCTTTTCCGGACGGTGCGTGCGAAACCACTTGAAACATATTTTTTCCTTACATTATACATACATAGTGATACTTCGCTTAGACTAGCTTTAGTACAAAATCGCTCTGAATAACGTACATCACCTGCTAATCAGTTCCGTTGGGAGATCAAACTTCGGCAGTTTGCCGTCTATCGTTGAGAGTACAAATTTCGTTTGGGTCATTATTGTTACTGCCAATGCCATTACGGCCAACCTCATTGCCGGTCGGAACTGCAACAAGAGGAGCACTGGTAAGAGGACCGCTATCGTTGCTGTTAATGTTGATAATGATCGTGACAATCTGATCCGAATCGATTGGACTGCTATTACTACCGCTGCTACTATTGCTACTACTATTGCTACTCGTACTAGAACTATTGCTTAAACCGGCTCGACTGCTGCCGCTTCCGATGAGGACATTTGTGGCGGCATTGCTGCCAGCGGCAGCAGACGATGTCGATATGGTTGAACTACTGGAAGGGGGCGGTGGAGGCGCTACGCTAAAGTAGTCGGCAATGATAGGATTATTCTGGGCTGACGAGGACGAGGACGATGAGGAACCATGTGAGGAACCCACCACAAAGCCATAGTGCTTCAGGATGTCCATCTTGCACATCGGACAGGTCCGGTGCTCCAGCAGCCACGGATCTATGCAAATTTTGTGGAATTCGTGTCTAAAGTGAATAGAGAGACAAACAAAACATCAGGTCGGTGGGCCAGACGGCAGTCCAAAAACTGGCGGTCGTTTACTTACTTGCAGGGAAGAACGCGTATCACATCGGTTACCTTGTAGGGTTCAATACAGATGGCGCAGCAATCGTTGTCGATTTCCTGGGAAATTGGAAAATAATGCAATTTTATTGTCAACGGCGATGTCCAAAGATTATGTAAAACCATACAACACACAGCCAAAAGTTTAAGGACCTACCTTATCATCCGATTTAATACTTTTGGTAGGAATTTTACCAATGATGCGTTTCGCCACGTTACATAGTCGCCTCTGTCAGAAAACAAAAAGAAAAAGAATAAAAAACGTGAATTTTAAATCGTGACGGTCATTCAGGTTTGTTTGTTTGAGTTCTGTTCGTGCATTTGAAGTAGGATCGACTTCCATAATTTCATATACCGTGAATGTTAGCGGAATTGAAACGCTATAACTCTTGCTCGTCACTAGGGACTTGGCATCAAATCAGCAAATCCCTACGGTAGCGACAACTGACAAACTCAATCAATCACGGTTTGAGCTCTCGGGTTACACAATCTATTGACCGATCAACGGACTGACGACGGTGCGGTCCCGTCGTTAGACAGTAATTAAATGCTTGCATAAACGGGGAGAACCAAGCGCACGACCACCATTTGTTGTTTACTTACCGATTGTTTATCTTTGGTCTGCAAATATCGGAACCGCTGCACATAGTAGAACACCAGCCAGACCAGCGAGATGATCATCAGCACGATGAACGAGATGGACACGAACAGCACCGACGTTCTGTGTGCGGAAGGACGGAAACGGAAGTTTAGTGATTGTGCGTGAAATAAACAAAGGGTAGAGGGTGGTCATATTACGAGGTTAGTATTCTTTGGATCTACACCAGCGTTTTGGTAAATCAATATTTTAAGGGCAAATCTTAATTTATTAAGAATTAATAAAATAGGAGGCTCCGTGACTCGGGATCTGGTCCCTCAATTGACCTTGAGGTAAACGCCAGTCGTTGTATATTCCAATCTCAGCTGGAAGAGGCTGTTCGAGTCAATAGGGTCGTAGCACTAGCCCCGCAATTGTTCTGTAATCTAACAGCTGGCTGCGAAGTCAGTCGTAAAAAACAGAAGATCAGATCAAGTTTCGATAACGAAATGTAACATCCAGGCTTTGCTTTGCTGTATCTAGAGACACAAAAGCTCTTGGCAAAAAATAATTAAATGAAGGTTTCAAAACAAAATAAAATGGAACTTTTAGTACTCATTTTTGTTCGTCAAACTCTTGAAAACTGTGGAAGTTCAAACACATTATCTACTGCAATAAAATAATTCTAGGGATATTTGCTCGATCTTGGAACTTCGATCTATCTGTATATAATCCAGTTCGACCTGTACCTACAATAGAAATTCATCAAGTCACAATCGAAATAAGCGTAAATATTAGGCATTATCATTAATTAATCAACCAATCACATGTAGGCACGCTTTTGCTGTGGTTTCGTTTACTACGATATAAAAAAAGTGACAGAGACTTCCCGCCCCAACAGGTCAGGTACTGTTTCTTTCGTTTGAGTCTGGACGATGTTGATGTCCTGAAAGTAAAAACTGCTGTAGGGAAGGGACGGTAGAAGAAAAGAATGAAAATTTTAGTTTTAGAGTGAAGGTGAAAGAACGGAAAGGTGAGAGTGTGGGGAGAGGGTTATTAGTAGCTACGCTTAACAAGTAGTCGTTATGACTCCTACCTCTAACACCGCACTCCCTCTCTCACCTTTCCGCTCTTTTACCTTCACTCTAAAATTTCCATTACTTTTCTACCGTCCCTTCGTCTATTGTAAAAGAACTACCGTTTCAAAAAATATTAATTGTATATGCCTGACTTCATTTCGAGGTTAAGCCATAAAACACGTGGTTGGTCGATTTTATTACCTGAACATCGAACCTATACGAACTTGACGTCCTAAAAGTAAACCCTTAAAGAAAAGAGCCCAACCATCTCTTCCCCTCAATCGATTGTACCGAAATACTGTAAGAATGTACAGTCCGACGATATGATAGACAGAATATTCGAGCTTGTGACATGATGCAGGCAGACGACATTTTAATAGTGGAGATCTTCATTCCAAGACTAGCAACGGAGTTCCTTACATACTTTTGGTTGTATTACAGTCGAATACAAAAATAACAAAAATGCAGAGTGCCAATTAAACTTGCAAGGTACAGAGAACGATGATAATACTTGATAATCTTTAAACTAGCATAATATCAATACCGGTATTCACGTGCTAGTTGAAAGACAGTCGTATTTCAAATCAATTTGACATTATAAATGGTGCTTGCTAGTATTTTCGAAGAAATTGATGAAAGCAAATCATTGGTTAATTGAAGTTAATAAACGTATTTATCAACTGGTGTATAGATTTTAGCCAGTTATTGCTGAGTGCTGACTGCCAGAAAAATTCAAAAGTGCACAATCGCTTATAAAAGCGTACTTATTGCTTGGAGTATGAGCAAAAAGTGTCCGAAGATACCAAAGCGATTCAATCTAAAATAGGGTATGTTGCTGCTTCGTCGTAATTGCCTATTCCCGTCCTATCCAACACAAATCATTAAAAATATCAGCATTTTTATGACACACAATGCAAAACTAGTTATTCCCCAATATTTTAGTTTGTTGTCTATCATACGCGATCAATCAAAGTGAGCTGAGATCTATTTAAATGATTTTTATCATTAAAGAAGTCCTAGCAGCCCCAACGTTTTTTCGTGCTACGAAGAAGAAAATGTCGACTGATCGTTTCAATTTCCGTCATTCATAAAAGAAAATAAATCACGCAAGGCATTGTCGTTACTCTACAGCTAGGAAAACTTGCCTGATCTGCCGAAATTTTGCAGAATAACATCTGTCATGCCGTCCTACACAAATACATGCGCGTTAGCTTCGTAAACATTGTTATGATTTTTAGTTCGGACGATGAAAATTTTTAATAGACGGACTTTAAAACGGTACGACGAATTTAAGAAATAAAGTCAGCTGCGTAATTTCAATAATATGCTTTAATAATCGCTTTTCAGTGATTTCAAAGTTCACGGATTGGAAGGTAAGTGTGTTTTAGTCAAATCAGTACAAATTTTGGAGTATTCATTAAATCCATCCAGTAAATGATATAAATTAGAATGCCTTTACTTACTACGACGGGAATTAGAAATAGGCCCTAGCACTTTTATGACCGTTTGCGCGCTTTTGAATGTAACATTTTTCATGCAATAAGCAATATCAAAAGCTATCTGGTGCTACAGGTCTCACATAGAAATCTTCAAAATAAGATATTTATTTAAAAAATCTTCAGCAT
Organism: Sabethes cyaneus; assembly: GCF_943734655.1. Taxonomy (NCBI): domain Eukaryota; kingdom Metazoa; phylum Arthropoda; class Insecta; order Diptera; family Culicidae; genus Sabethes; species Sabethes cyaneus. Next base: position 76,286,601 of record NC_071354.1, on the reverse strand, counting down.
TATCGAATTGTATCTATATTCGTATTTCTACGTCAACCCGTCGTTCGTGCCCGTAGGCAGAGACCTTCTTACTTCTGTAATGTTTTGTAGTATGCTATTATATTAATATTTTTCTATTTTCTGAATTCTGTCCAAGTTCTGTCTAAATTCTCTCCAAGTTCTGTACAAGGTCTGTTAAAACTCTGTCCACGTTCTGTGCAAGTTCTGCTCAAGGTCTGTTCAAGTTCTGTCCGAGATCTCTCTGATTTCTGTCTAAGTTCAGTTTAAGTTCTGTCTAAAGTCAGTTTAACTTCTGTCCAGTGTTCAGTGTTGTCCTAGTTCTGTGCAAATTCTGTCCAAGCTCTGTCTAAGTTCTGTTCAAGGTCTGTTCAATTTAAGTTTTAGTTCTATCCAAGTTCTGTTCAAGTTTTGTCCAAGTTTCTAGGTTGTCCAAGATATGTCTATGTTCTGTCCAAATTCTATCGAAGTTCTGTCCTAGTACAGTTCAAGTTCTGTTCAAGCTTTGACCAAGTTCTGTTCTAGTGCACTTCAAGTGCTGTCCAAGTTCAGTTCAAGCTCTGTCCAAGTTCTGTGCAAAATCTGCCCAAGCCATGCTTTGCTTAGGTTCTGTTTAAGTTCTGTCCATGTTCTTTCTAAGTTTCCAAGTTGTCAAAATTCTGCCCAAGTTCTGTTCAAGTTTGTCCAAGGTCTGTTTAAGTTCTGTCTGAATTCCTTCGAAGTGCAGTCCAAGTTCTGTCCAAGTTCTGCTCGAATTCTGTTTAAGTTCTGTTCGAGTTCCGCCCGAGTTCTATCCAAGTTCTATCCGAGTTCTTTTCGAGTTCCGTCCAAGTTCAGTTCAAATTCTGTCCATGTTCTGTCCATGTTCTGTCCATGTTCTGTCCAAGTTCTGCCCGAATTCTGCCCAATTTCTGATCAAGTTCTGTCCGAGTTCAGTCCAAGTTTCGGCCTTGTTCTGTCCAAGTTCGGTTCTTGTTCTATCCAGGTTAATCTGTTTGTCTGTGTAGCGCAATGTTGATAGGGAGGCAGAAAACACCATCGTCTTGTCAACGTCCCTTGCATGTTTCATACGGACTAGACGCACCCGATACCCTCACACAGCACTGTACTCCAAACCGTTTTGTCCATTACTTTCCATAACTCTTCACAGTCGATATTATCATATGCGACCTTACAATCGATGAAAAAGTAGAGGCTCCGACAGTTTATGAAAGTACGGAAGACAGAGCTGTAACAACGGATCGAATAAATCGGAGGAAGAATTCAGAGATTGTTAATGAGTTGAAAAAGGAACCAGTCACAGTAGCCCGGTACGAACCGCCAGCTTGTTTCTCCCAGTGGATATTCGAACATACGACGAGTGGCTTGTTAGACCACCTTCGAATCGCCAGGTCAACTGGAAAAAAATTGTGGCCTAACAAATGGCCGTAGTCATAGCTCTTCTAAATAGAAAACCGAATAGAGGGCCTCGAACGGTGCGACGGTTTGTGTGTCAGTTGGACAAGTCACTGCATGGCTCAAAAGCATGCAACGACCAGTTTCAGGTTTCACAGTAGATTTATCGAAAGCACAAACGAACAGTGTTTGTATTTATAGCAAAACGCCAACGTACAGTGATTTTTTAAGGTAAATGCTGAAGACGTGGTACATACTAAATCAACCTTACAAACAATCGAAAAGCGATGTCTAATGACGGAGTTACAGATGACCGACGGTGACGGGATTCGCTGTTTCCTCGGAATGCTGTTCCATCGAACGTGATGCTGGAGGAAAAACTGTCCAAACCAGTCAGAGGTGTTTCCTAGCAGACTTGCTCCATAGTTAGGGCCTGGACGAATGCAAACCTTACAAAACTCAATTGGAAGTTCTGCTCAAGTTGGAAAAGTGACTATACGGAAGCGAACAATAATGCAACCGGATTTGGAATCAATTGGATGTATCGTTGAAATAGACCGGAACTGGTGGCTACTTGTCAACTGTTTTAGCCAGTACCAGCTGCTCGACAGATGTCCAACCGATGCACCTAAAAAGATACTTCGGTACATGAAGAACACTCTTGACCTATGTCTGGTCAAGGTTTGCCATGGTTCTGAAGGTGCATTAAAATACTATTTTAGTGAATTTCTGTCGTCGTCAGCAGCATAGAGCCAGGGTGCTTATGCTCTTTCAAGCAATCATCTTCATTCAACTCGACGGGGTCCCCTCGTCGCCAATTTCTCTAATGTCTCAGAAGTCGCAAATCATTTTCGACCTGGTCGAGCCATCTTGCATGTTGAGCCCCTCTGTTCTTGATGCCGGTGGAACTGTTGAAGAAAATCGTTTTCGTCGCACTATCCTCCAGAATCCATACGACGTCCGTAGTCCGTGTCCGTAGACTGCCGACTTTCGCTTGATATACGATGGGAATCTCTCCACACAGGGCCTGCAGTACGTGATTTATACGTCTCCGGCGCTCTACGCTTTCAGCTTATACTTTACCACATTTCATTCACAGTACCTGCCGCTAGAACACGGCAAGGGCACGTATCCCTACTAGCACAGTTGTTATAAAACAGTTGTGACAACCGATATGTGACTAATTTTAGTCATAAATAAGTTCATGAAACTAGAAGTACCAAAATGTGCTGCTTTGGATGTCCTTCGTAAGCAGCGTCACAACTTCAAACCCTAAAGAACTACTGGTCTTATAAGAGTTATTGTACATCGTCAGCTTCGTACGGCGTACAAGCGTACATTTACGCATTTTCATCTGGCCGAACCCGGATGAATCAACCCCGGTCGGCTAAGAACATAAATTCCGCATTTTATCCGATTACCCGCGCCGGTCAGTGACTCGATCGAGCGACGGCGCCGGTAGGGCAAAATACTTCGATGAAAAACAACGCGTTTTGCACCATTCTAGGTTAATGAACGCGCAAGTTTCTTAACCTGCCGCAACGAACAGTTCCCAAAACAAATGCGGGGTTGCGCGAAGTATTGCAGTTTTGCCGACTAAGATAAACAACAAAGCGCGGAACTGTTCGAGTTGACAAAAAACAAAGTTCCCGCGCGAGGGGCTAAAATGTATGCGCGAGAGGGAAGCTCAACGGACAGCGTGAGGACTGCCGCTAGACAGAATAGGACGGAACTACCTCGAGGAGGAGTTTCCTTAGGGTAAATAGTTTTGACGTAGGACTACGTCTTACGGCAAGTTTTGAGATAGGGTGTCATTCCAAAAAATCGAAAAATGCGAGCGTCACGAAAAATGAAAGGTTTTGAGCGCTAATAGCTCTGCGGTTTTCCGATCGATTTTCAATATTCTTACACCAATCGATCGGAAAACCTTCTAAGAATTGACCCAAATGAAGAAAAGTATGAATTCTTAATGTTGAACTATTGAAAAATTGAAAATAATGAACCTATTTTTCACCAGAATTCTCGCTTCCTGATTGGTTGGAAGATTCTTTGCGATGATCTAAACCTATACCAATTTGATATCTGTGCTTGGGAAGTAAGCCAAAACAAGTGACAAAGCTTCCTTATTTCAACAAGATTTCTTAACACCGCGGTTAAACCTAGACCATTTTGATGTCCTTGCTTGGGAAGTACGACAAAGCCTTCTCGTGCCAACAGATTTCTTACGAACTCGATTAAACCTAGTCCAATTTGATGTCTGTGTTAGAGAAGTGTGCCAGAAAAAATGACTCAAGTTCGTTGTCCCAACAGATCGCAAATTCTTTACTGCGAGACGATTAAACCTCGGCGAATTTGATATCTGTGTTGGAAAAATGTGCTACAGCTGTAGTGTTCGGTTACAATACGACACTGTATGAATACTCATGCTTGCCGTTTCATTAGAAGTGTAGTGAAAAGATGTGCTGTTGATAAAATAGGATTGAATTGGTAAAATCCCTTCAACGTGGGAAACCATGGATAATAAAAACAATCTGTAATTTCAGTAAGGTAGCAGGAAAGCAATAGTTTGTGTTCTTGATTTTGTTAAATTGTTTTCAAATGCACAATCTTTTGAGATTTGAACGTATGCAATGTTACTACTTTGATAAATGTTACATACAACGCGTGTAGCATGCATTTATGTTGCATATAGCATGTATACATGAAGAATCGAATGATTACAAGCATGAATACATGCTACTATCACTACAAAGAGACTTACGTAGTCCTGCGTCACCTATATATGCGGTCGTGTCTTGTACACAACCCCTCTGATTTTTAGCAAGTAAGAATTAACTTTGTGGTTTTTAAATAAAGCGATTCGGATTTGACACGCCGACCCATCTGGTCGGTAGTGCGGATTAATTACTGTTTTAATTTTCTTTACCCTTCAGGCGTATGCCTCTTAACCGTCACGTTTTGCAAAAGGCAAATTACTAGTGTAATTATCCGTGTTAACCAGCGATCCCAAACATACGCACTCATTTACCATTTCTGGTTAGTCGTTGCCAACGTTTACAGTCCGTGGAATGCGCGCGTTTATCTCATTTGAGCCTCTTAATTTCATGTATTTGATTTCCGACGCAATCCTCGCAGACTCCGCCTGTAATCTGGCGCAGATTGCCTCCTCCGTCGCAAAGTTCCTGGGTATGATATCAAATTCATCTACGAAGACGATGAGTTGGCTACCTTTAGTGAAACTCGTGCCCTCTCGTTCCGATATATCCTCTACAGATAATCTTTCCTTGCCATCACCTTGTTTTTAAGCTCTCCGTATGTCAAATGGATTCGAGAGTGCCCCCGAGATACACACGAAACATATCAGTTGTTGCAATGTAGCTCTGATAAGTCGCATCAGTTTATCTAGCAAACCTTGTCCGTCCATTATCTGTCATAGGTGTTCACGATCGGCTGTATCGTACGCTGCTTTATAGTCAATTAAGATGTGATGTCCCGACATTTCTGCAAGATCTGTCGAAATGTAAAAATTTTGTTCCCAGTGGCGCGAGCCCCCATGAAACCCGCCAGATAATGTTCTAGGAAATCTTGTGCTATCGGTGACAGCAACCGTAATAGCATCTTGGAGAGTAACTTGTAGGCGTGTTTACCAGCATTATGCCGTGGTAGTTGTAACAGTCATCCCTCCTAATTCTTGGAAATAACCCAGTGTAGAGCGATTGCCAGGCTTTCTCGGCCATATTTATAAAGGTCTACTGGCAGGCGATTCTAACTGGCGACTTTGCTGGTCTTCTACAAACCGATTTATCGTTTGAATTCTTGGAGATCAGGGACTGAGACACTGCTATCTTCCTTGGCCAATCCATGGGCATTTCGCCTGCTTCTGAATCTTCGCTATTGAGGTGTTCATCGAAGAACTGCTTCCACCTGTCGGCCATCTCGTTTGTGATCAGATTCCCCCCCCCCTTGCCACTACATATGTCAGGCTTTGGTGCTTAAGAAGTTATCGGCCCAGTGTTTAGGTAATTATCGCTTCAATTACTGTAGCCTTGATATGTAGCACCTCCGATTGGAGGTATAAAGCAGTTTGGATTCCTAGTTGAGAAATCATTATTGGAGGGCAAAAATTGCAGAAGATATTTATAGACTCACCATTTTGAAATCATTCATTAGACTGCTTTACCCGCATCATAAGTAACGAATGATTTTCTCGCAATATATAATATCCATGGCTATACTTTAAACAGGTAAGAAAATTAGCAAATACGTAGTAGTCACAATTTAGACAATCACATGTGCTCTCATGAAACTAATTAATAAGTATTTGCTAAAAATCACCTTTGCGTGATTGCAATGATGTAAATGATTCAAAAAATAGTTGAAGGATTTGTACTAGTAATAAAGGTTTGGAAGCGTAATCGATTCAAAAGTTTCAATTAGAACTACGAAAATTAAACTTTTGAAGAGTACTTTGAAGCTGTCAAACAGTCGTAGCTGTTTCAATTCGATGTTTAAACGATCGCTTGCACACTCATAGAATTGCCTATACCTATATGAATGCGGAGGAAAAATTTTCCAAAATGCTTCTGTCTCTTTTACAAATTCCTATTTTAGCTTCACATCCAATTAATCAACTCTGACGGTAAAAGCATCGCATCGCCGTCAACGCGACTATTTAAAAAGTCTGACTAAAAGTAAATCTGGACACCTCTCGTCACCCCCGTCATCACGTCACCGGCACGGCTCTTGTGGTAGGAACTGGAACGATTAGGCATAACTTTGTTTATATGTTTATGAAGAACAACTGGGGTAAGTTTCTTCAAAATATTTCACCGCGTAGCAGAGTAGTACAGAATGAAACTCGGACGACGTAAAAAAATCTTGCACAAACATTTGGAAAATCTAGAGTGGTCTGGATCAAAGTTGGCAAAAATGTTAAAAATGCCAAAATCACCAGTGTGAATGTTTTGAAGAGTTATGAGGAGAACTTAGGTGCGGAAAGGAGGCAAGCACCTTGAAGAAAACCGTCACTAGGAGCCCAGAGCTGAGGAAGGGACATTTTGAGGTGCGTTAAGTCCAATCCTGGCATCTCGGGATATGGCCAGAAGGTACGATGCCAGCTATCAAAGCATGAGGAATATCCTCACTCGAAAAGGTTTACAGGTTTTACAGGTGCCAGTAAACATCCGGATCGGCGGTTGAAGCAGAATTTGGTAGCCAAGACGTGTGCTAGGCGTTTGAACGAGCATGAGTTGACGCAATTCAACGGATGTATTTGGATGGACGACGAAACCTACGTGAAAATACACTTCTCGGTAAAAACGTTTACATTGCAACTGAGTGTGGTGATGTAAATACCAGGCAAGTATAAGTTCGTGCTTGCTGTTACGTTCGCAAAGAAGATCATGATCTGGCAAGGAATATGTAGCCGTGGACTAAACACCGAGCCTTGCATCACTTCCTCAACAATGACATCTAGTGTATACTTGTGTGTAGCCCTTTCCCGAGGGTACACCTTTCTTTTATTTCCGAATTTTCCTATCACCGACCAGACGGGTCGGCGTGTCAAAGCCGAATCCCCAATCATTTATTAAAACTAAATTTACAAGTTCATAACCTACTCGCTAAAAGTATTACTCTCCCTAAGGAAACTCCTCCTTCTTGAGGTAGTTCCGTCCTATTCTGCCTAGCGGCAGCCCTCACGCTGTCCGTCGAGCTTCCCTCTCGCGCATACATTTTGGCCCCTCGCGCGGGGACTTTGTTTTGTCAACAAATGACATATTCTTATGAGCGAGTCTGGCACGCTCCGAGCATATACCCTCGCTGAGCGGCCAACCCTTTCATTTCAATTCGCCACTGCTTAAGTCACGTGGCTTTAGCACCTCGAACAGTCCTGCGCTTCGCTGTTTACCTTAGTCGGCAAAATGCAACAGCGCATTTGTTTTGGAAACTGTTCGTTACCGCAGGTTAAGAATCATGCGCATTCGTTCACCTAGAATGTGGTGCGAACGCGACATTTTAATGTAGTGATCAAATTGAATGTTAAGTTTCTGTTCTGAGCTGACCGGGGTTGCTTCATCGTGCATGCAATGTTACAGTGAATGAGGGTCGCTTCGCTTGGAAGAATGCTTGATAAATCGGACTCTGTCATCCATTAGTGAACGGATTACCTACTAATGGCCGAAACACAAATGACCGAATCACGAATGGCCGAATGTCGGATGACCGAAGCACAAATGGCACAATATATCTACTGGCCGAATCACAAAAGACCAAACGTCATATTCGGCCGAAAATATTCACGACCTTTATCGTGCAAAAACGTGTGGTACACGCTGTCCTTACTCGCTGTCGCTCGTTAGAACTTAACTGAGGGATAATCCCTACCAGTCAGTTAGCCTAGGAAAATGCCTAAATAGAAGTGGTTTCTGCATGGGGCCTGCCTCCCCCACAGTGGCCGGCAGTTCCGACGGCGGGTCACCGGCGCACACTCGCGGCCTGCACCCGTCTCTCCCTGAATCATCTAGGGAACGCTTAGGGGAACAAAGAACTACCAATCATCTATACTTTATAGTAAATAGTTGTGATGCTTATTTGGTTTTTTGTTTGATTAAAGTTGTTTGTTAACTACTTGCCAATTCATGTTTTTCATTGAATAGTTATTTAGGCATTCCGAAAAAATTGGTCTTTTCAGCCATTCGTGATTTGGCCTTTCTTGATTCGGCCTTCTGTGACTGCTGTTGAAATTCGGCCATTTGGATTTCAGCCACTCGTGATTCGGTCATTTGTGTTTCGGCCATTCGATACCAGCCCTTATATTCTGGCCTAATTTGCCTAGCTGTCAATACTCTAAAGTTGTGCTAGAGTGGTATGCAGATTAGAATGTTGATTTCGTGTCATAAGCCCGCCCAGTTAGCTTCGGGATACGATACTGGCCTAACAAGCCAGTCGCTGTATGTTCGAATCTCGGGTGGAGAGTGCTGCTATAGAGTCTATAGAGCAGCGGTTCCCAACCTTTTTTCGGTTCGCGTACCCCCTGACGGATTTCCCTATACTATTCTGAAGCGAACTAAAGTTTTGGCGTACCCCTGGGGGTTCGCGAACCCCCATTTGGGAACCGCTGCTATAGAGGATCGTTGCACTAGCCCCGTAATTGTCTTGTATTCTAATAGCCGGCTGCGAAGCCTGTTGATAAAGAAGGGCCAAGTTCTCAACAGGACGTTTATACCCATGGCTTTGCTTGCTTTCGCGTCCCTCCATATTGTCCGGAAATTCGATCCATATAAAACTTTAGGCAAGGGACAGTCAGCAGTGCCAATAAAATAGTTCCAAATTTTATCAGAACCAGAAGAAAGCAATGATGCAATACTGTGAAACTTAAAGTTGAATAAAAATACTGCAATCCAGTCATTTTTGGATTTTATTATAGGTTGTTCTATGCGTCCAGATAAACTTTTAGCCATGTTTTGCAACGACCGGTTTGACATATGTAGAGTACTATCAATCCAGTTATAAAGCATTTTATTCTAGACTAAATTAAAAATTACTTTTTAGTTAATTACCTGTTGATATTGGCTAGTGATCGATAGTGACGGCTGCCTTCGATGATCGACATAGTTACATCGTACTTCTGCCGCTCCATGATGTCTATCAACTCATGGCCCTTAGCTTTGGTAGTGAATACGGCCGTTATGTTGCCTATAACAGAGAAAAAATAAAGGATTTATTGTATTAAAATGTCATAAAGTACCGCCATCCGGGGCGAGATTGTGCCACGGAGGTGAGATTGTGCCAAAAACCAAAAATGTTTATTTGTGAAAATTTATTATATCTATAGAAACTGGTGACCTAAATTCAACATAATCATGAACATAACATATTTATTCATAACTTAGAATGGAACACAGGTAATATTAGCAAACTATTAAGCCTAAACAAGATTTAAAAGTTCGCGATCAAAAATACTCGGCAATAACGTAAAAAATGTCCCGCATAAACCAACCCAAACAAGAAATCGCATCAACTTGCTAATTTGAAGGTATATAAACTAATCATTTACAATGTATTGAAAGGTTATTATCTGTTGGATAAGTTTTGATTACGAAAATAATATTTTTCGAAACTTTGTACTTTTCGAGCTTCATGGGGGTGAGATTGTGCCAAGCCATAATGATCGATCCTATTTGTGGATTTCACATACACAACAAAAATACGTCAGTATACACCAGTACATTCACATTTTTTACTATTGAGACCAATATTTTGACAGATTAGACTGAATACCCCCGTGGACCCCCGTTCGTTTGACCGTTTTTAATCTGAACACTTTTTAATTTGAACCCCGTTGGTTTGCACGACGTGCAAATTAAAAATGGTTCAAATGTCATTCTCAATATGACATCATTTGCTTATGCAGACAATGCATAAACACGATTTGTGTGTACTAATCTAGCATGCTTAATCTGTTTCACTTTGCGTTTGCCCAACGATTATGGCAGAAATCCGGTCGAATAATGAAATATTCGCTGCTTGCAACTGCCAACTGATTCAAACCACAAAAACAATATCAAAGAGTAGGGCAACCAGTTCACACAAGCTCCAGCATATTTAGGGTTACCAGTTGTTCAAATTAAAAACTAACCCCGTTAGTTTGCATGAGGAATCGTTCAAACGAACGGGGGTCCACTGTAATCCATTTTGGAGCAAACAGCATCATAGGTCTGCTAAATAATTTAAACTAATTTTTACTTTTTCTCTGGAAATTTCAGATGCTTTGAATAAACACTAATATAAGACGAATATATTATACCGTGTATAAACTGCCAATTTTATGGCGGGGGGAGGGGGGTGGGATGGGCCACATGTTCTGCGGCTGCGGGTTCCCGAACGAATTAATGGTTACCTTTGTTAAATGATCAAATAGGTATGCCCCTTAGGATGCACACCCTTCATATATCTCCCCCTTGTTAACCCTAGAAACACTACTGGCTATATAAAGGCTGTCCATTGACTGCGAACTCATTTTTAGTTATTTCAGATCTCCCCGGGGTATTTTCGTTCATATTTTTTGCATGATGCGTTGTTTTTGGCCGACCCCCTGCCACTAATAGTCCACTTAGTTCATGGACGGCCCCATATGAACTACTTTATGCTGATATTTATGTGTATTGTTTATAAACATGCTAATGTTCACTGTTTAGGCTTTAAGCTCAATTTTATGTTTTTGGCACAATGTCACCCCCTAGAAGGGGTGAGATTGTGCCAAAGTTCATGCACTTCCAGTAAAATTAGGTTTCATTGTAACTAAACCATCTCTACGGTAGTTGTTAATTGAACAATTTAGTATATATTGACAGGTTTGAAATCAACTTAGTTCCTAAATTGTGTGTATATTGAGCTAAAGAACAAAAACATATACTTTTATGGCACAATCTCGTCCCGGATGACGGTACTTAATTTCGTCATATCACAGTTAAGTTCTGATATCCCTCCGCTACAGTGCACCGATGTAAATCATCGCCCTCAAATACCGAAGTTCTGTTAAAACAGAACAGACTTTCCCATACAAAACGTCATCTTTCGTACCAAAAAACAACTACAAGTCAACATTTTGCTCACCATCGCCGGTAAAATCAAGTTTCCGCTTTCAGCACGCACCTGGTACGGTAAAACGTGACAAATTACTCAACTGTAACTTTCTGCATTCCAACCCGCCAACTAGCCAGCCTGCCAGCGGCTTTAATAGTAAACAATCCTCAAGCCGGTAAGCACATAACCAACCGTGCCCTGTTGCCTTCCGAGGATACATTATTGTTTACTGTAGCGGACGAGCAAGTGTCCGGTTAGTGAATGCGTATTAAAAGCTGATTTGCTGGTTGGTGTACCTAGACCTACTATTGACGTAACTTATTAGTTATGTGAAACGCAATAGCACAACTCAGAAATTCAGTCAATATTTTTTTCTAGATTCTTGTTTACTTTACGGGTCCTGACTCCAGAGAATTCCTGTAAATTTATTCAATAGAATTTTTCACTTTTGGAAGAAAAAGTACATAACACGCATTACTCTAAACAACAAGAACCGATACCAAAACTTATAATTTTAAACTTGTTGTAATTAAGGCATAACAAAGAGAAATTCACCCAGCCAAAAAAAAACAGAGGAAACAGTAGTGCATGCATGAAGCATACTAAACAAATTCAAATTTATGCAGAGCGCCAAAAACACGGGCATAAAAAACGCTCCGACGTGAGACTGCCGACCAAACAGGTGGTGGCTTCGTTAACTACTTAGCTCGTTGGGTTGTTGTTTATATACTAGTCCCTCGCTATTTCGGAAGGATTGTTCCGCGACATTTCTGTGAGTCATATAATAGGTAGCAGCAGCTGAAACCAAGCTAATTAAAATGCGTACCTACTCGAATGATTTCGAGCACAAAACACAAAACAAACCCGTACACGGGACGGGTTCCCTTCACCCTGTGCAATTTTAAACTCAACGCTAGGTGAGGCTGGCAGGGTCAATGGCTGTTCTTGTATATAATTTAATTCAAGAATTTACGCAGCAGAAAATCCTTCGCAACGGCGAAAACGGTTGCTGGTTGCCGCTGTCACAGACTTGTGTCGCCGGTAATTTAGTGGGAAACAATTGCGCTCTGAAAGGTTGGCGATAGTGCGGCGATATGGGTTTTATGCAAAATAGGAAGCCACGGCTGTTCACGACGCCCCTGACAGTCTGTATGAGTGATGAGGATTTCAAATTTAGACTTTTAGTTGTGTCGCCTATCGTTAATCGTCGATTATCGTGCGTTGCACTATAAATTAGCAACCAACATTGATGAAAAAGTAAAACAAACATTATCAGGACCTCTTCTAAAGTTATGTATTTATTAGTTTGACACAAGCGCATTTCAGATTAAGGATTAGGCGCATTTGATCTCGCTGGTTTGTTAGGCACAAGTATAAATCAATGTAGGTATAATCGAATCGGCTTAAAATATGATCATCTGAAAAGTTTGCTTTGTTCGCTTAGATGACGGCTCGTTTCAAAATGTTTAATCCTTTGATCATTAGATCGAAAACACTGTTTAGTGATCGGAAGATTTATGAACCACCACCGCAGCAGCAGTGATGCAAAGTTGTGGGATGCAAAAGCAATTACAATAAACAAAAGCCAGTAAATCTTCCGCTGTTCGCTTTCCCTTTTGTTAAAATTATAGCCAAAGCACACCAAAAACACTTATTTCGCGAAGAAACCGCACAAATAGGAGTCACGATTTCAATTGCAATCGAGACCACCATAGCTTCTATCGCTCACCGATCGCCATGCCATGAACATCTCCACTGCACTGCACTGCACTGAGGCTTGCACAATCGTTCGTCGCTGCTGCAGCGAAAGTACGAGGCTGCGGTCATTATCGGAACCAGTGATCTAGATTCCGGACTGCCAGCTAACTGCCGGCAGCCGGCCTTTATGGTTGAGCCTCCATCACGGATGACAAAAGACAAATCGATGTAAAACACAGTCCTATTGCCAGTGTTGCAAATTGCTCTAAGCCTCCGTACCTGAACCGTCGTAGGTACACAGACCGAAGCACAATGACGCAAAACCCTTTGCAGACAATCGTGCTACAATGAATGGTAAAACTGCAAACCCACCGTGACTAGTAACCCCCACATAACAATCGTGAAATCCACGACGTGAAGAACACTAAATTACATTTTTTTTGAGTGAGACCATATGCATTGACTTTAGTCGGTGGCGCTTGTACTGTGGTTCTAGAGATTGTTCTACTTGTTGTGAAAAGTATTCTCAAAAGCTCTCTCAGTTAATCACGTTTCATGTTTTACGCCACAATAACGCCCAATTAAAATTGTAAGCAAAACACAACGTTTCGTTTCAAGAAACGAGGCCGACGACCAGCATTTGGCAACAATTACAACCGAACTCCCACGCCCAGCACGTACTTAGCCGTCCTAAAAATAATGCAAACGATAATAATTGTTTCAGTACACATCTGATTGGTTTGAGTACCCCGTCCAGAAGTCACGTATTGAGCGCGAAAAACACCCAAACAATTTTCTAACAGGGTGACGACAGCCTTCGTCGGAACGGATTCTGATCTACTCTCAAGTCCAAGTAACAAATAATACAGTTTTCTTTATTTACAATCAAATTACTTCGAATTAGCGATTATTGCAATTGAATTGTTAGTACTTTTTCATTAAAATGGATTGCTTAGTATTCAATTATAAAGAACGAGCTGTAGTCCGTCTGCGTTAACTCGCGTCTAACATAGAGTGAATCCATTCATTAAAGCTTGACCAATTTAATACTTGGACGCAAAAAACGAATCCAGCACGGAACCATTTTAATGAAATAATGATGTTAACCCATTTCCTCCCAGCGTTGCGAAAACGCAACGCACGTTCACTCGATTCTAGAGAAGGCCCGGTTTAAGATATGAACTTGGACCCTGAGAAACAAAGAAATATTGGAAAAAAAAATCTAATCGATCTGTTTTTGCAGTTAAGGAAAAATGCTCATAAAACCCGATTTTATCGCTATTAACGCTTGACCTATTAATCAGTGTTAGTAAGAATCGATTGCTTGCGAAAAAAAAACTTTGTTTCATAATTTTGATTATTTTTGTAATTTTAAGATAGGTTTAAAGCTTTGCATTGCGAAAACATAGAATTCGCAGCTTCAAACACTGATGGCATATGGAACAGCCGTTGTGATAAGAACGTAATAAAATCGTTAAAGTAACTTTGCCTCCGGAATATCTGGAGGAAATGAGTGCCAGCATCGACAGTTTCATGCATAACCAAATCTAATGTTACAACCTTTCCAGAACGTGTTGGTAGACATTTAATCATCTGCGATGGCATGCATTTAGGATTCAAACTGCATACCATGCGTCTAGTCGTACACACACTGCAAAATTAGTTATTCCTCAATATTTTAGTTTGTTGCCTCTCATTCGCGATCAATCAAAGTGAGCTGAGATTTATTTGAATGTTTTTTTGACGTAGGACTACGTCTTACGTCAAGTTTTGAAATAGGGTGTCATTCCAAAAAATCGAAAAATGCGAGCGTCACGAAAAATGAAAGGTTTTGAGCGCTAATAGCTCAGCGGTTTTCCAATCGATTTTCAATATTCTTACACCTATCGATCGGAAAATCTTCTAAGAATTGGCCCAAATGAATAAAAGTATGGATTCTTGATGTCGAACTATTGAAAAATTGAAAATAATGAACCTATGTTTTACCAAAATTCTCGCTTCGTGATTGGTTGGAAGATTCTTTACGATGATCTAAACCTATACCAATTTGATAACTGTGCTTGGGAAGTAAGCCAAAACAAGTGACAAAGTTTCCTCATTTCAACAAAATTTCTTAACACCGCGGTTAAACCTATACCATTTTGATGTCCTTGCTTGGGAAGTACGCCAGAAAGAGTGACAAAACCCCCTCGTGCCAACAGATTTCTTACGAACGCGATTAAACCTAGTCTAATTTGATGTCTGTGTTAGGGAAGTATGCCAGAATAAAAAATGACACAAGTTCGTTGTCCCAACAGATCGCAAATTCTTTACTGCAACTGCGAGACGATTAAACTTCGGCGAATTTGATATCTGTGTTGGAAAAATGTGCTACAGCTGTAGTGTTCGGTTACAATACGACTCTGTATGAATACGCATGCTTGCCGTTTCATTAGAAGTGTAGTGAAAAGATGTGCTGTTGATAAAATAGGATTGAATTGGTAAAATCCCTTCAACGTGGGGAACCATGGGTAATAAAAACAATCTTTAATTTCAGTAAGGTAGCAGGAAAGCAATAGTTTGTGTTCTTGATTTTGTAAAATTGTTTTCAAATGCACAATCTTTTGAGAATTGAGCGTATGCAATGTTACTTCTTTGATAAATGTTACATACAACGCATGTAGCATGTATATATGTTGCATATAGCATGTATACATGAAGAATCGAATGATTACAAGCATGAATACATGCTACTATCACTACAAAGAAACTTACGTAGTACTACGTCACCTATATATGCGGTCGTGTCTTGTACACAACCCCTCTGATTTTTTAATTAAAGAATTCCTAGCAACCAAATTTCCAACTTTTTTGCGATTTGTCTAAATAAATTCTAGACAAAGTCTAAAAGAAAATCAAAAGAAATTCAAATTCAAATTCAAAAATTCAAAACAAGTCTAAAAGAAATGTCTGGAAGAAGGCTGCGAAAATTCTATAAGAAATCTGAAACAAGCGTGAATGTAGTTGGAAAGAAATATAAAGAAAGAAGAAGTGTAAGAGAAATCTGAGTCAAAAAGTTCAAAAACAAAAAGAAATCAAGAAGAGCTCTAAAAATGTGAGAGTAGTCTAAAAGAAGTTCGCCTTGCGACAGATCCTCGATAAATTCCGGGAATTCAACTTGCAGACTCATCATCTGTTTATAGACTTCAAGGCGGCGTACGATTCAGTTAAACGAAACGAGCTGTGGCGGATTATGCTTGAACATGGTTTTCCAACGAAACTGATTAGGCTGATTCGTGCTACCCTTGACGGTTCCAAATCAAGCGTCAGGATAGCGGGTGAGACTTCGGACTCGTTTGTGACGTTCGATAGTTTGAAGCAAGGTGACGGACTATCGAACTTGCTGTTTAACATTGCATTGAAAGGGCTATTCGAAGGGCCGGCGTGCAGAGAAGCGGTACCATCATTACGAAATATCATATGCCCTTAGAGTTCGCGGACGACATCGATATCGTCGGTGTTAACCGTAGAGCTGTGGAAGAAGCGTACACGTATCTTAAGGAGGAAGCTGCGAGGATAGGGCTAATAATAAATTCTACCAAAACAAAGTATATGGTGGCTGGTAGAGAGCGTGGTAGCCCTTCGGGTGTTGGAACTGCGGTGGTGATAGATGGAGATACTTTTGAAATGGTCAACGAATTTGTTTACCTTGGTACGTTAGTGACATGTGACAACGATGTGAGCCGTAAAGTAAAAAGGCGGATAGCGGCTGCCAACGGGGCCTTCTACGGATTACGTAGCCAGCTGAGGTTCTGTAACCTACAACTCCGTACAAAACTCGCGCTCTATAAGACGCTAATTCTCCCGGTGGTACTTTATGGCCACGAAGCGTGGACGTTAAAAGAGAGCGACGGACGAGCTCTTGGCGTTTTCGAGCGTAAGATCCTGCGATCAATTCTTGGCGGCATATTAGACGAAGGAGTGTGGCGCAGACGCATGAATCATGAAATATACCAAGTGTACAAAGATGCGGATATTGTGAAGCGACTAAAATACGGCAGGCTACAGTGGGCTGGCCACGTAGCAAGGATGCCGGATGAGAGACCAACGAAAACAATATTCTGCAGAGAACCCGACAGAGGCCGACGACTTCGAGGCAGACACCGTACCCGTTGCATGAGTGCTGTTGACGAGGGAGCTAGAACAGGGGGTGTTGGGGGCGACTAGAGAGTGACAGCCCAAGACCGAGTAATGTGGAGACGGCTCCTGAATTCGGCATGGATTCGATAAGCGGATTGTCGCCGAAAAAGTAAAGTAAGTAAGTCTAAAAGAAGCCTAGGAAAAGTTAAAAAGTATAAGGGCCCATGCCTAGTGGCACGGGCGCAGGCTTGAAGTAGGACTACGAATGTAGAGCAATTCGTGTCCCAATGCCAAATCCGGTGATTTTTGTACGAATTTCATATAATAGATTCCCCAGTTGCGCAGTAACGGAAGGTTTACTTGCGCTGTTGTATTTTGTACAACACCTGTGAACCGTTGACTTTATCTCGGTATATCTCGGGAATCTAGCAATAAATAAAATTACTGTTTTCAGTAAGGTTGATCCGCAGACAAATGGTGGAAATACAACCTTTAAAATTGCCAATTTGCCACCGATGTGTCTCGACAACTGGCTGTCCGATGCGTCGCAAGCTAGTTGCTGCTGGCTGATGTTTCGCCAACAAAAAACGGCGACAGACTGATCACGCACACCGAGGCAAAGGCAAACAATGTTTCAAATACAACCTTTAAAATTGCCAATTTGCCACCGATGTGTCTCGAAAACTTGCTGTCCGATGCGTCGCAAGCTAGCTGCTGCTGGCTGATGTTTCGCCAACGAAAGCCGGTGACCGAAGGTAAGGAAAGGAAGTTTAACCCATAGCTCATCTCGTATATATTTCTGTCATCCGTGCTAGGGAAGCACTGACGCGGGAAGGCAAAAAAATGCGAATAATGAAATATTAAATATTCGACTCATCTTTTCTCAATTATTATACGTCTGTTAAGGAAACATGTAATCTACTGTATTGTAATGGATTTTTTGAAAAATTTCCAATCGATTGATACCAATATCTCTAGAATCTGTTGACGGATGACTGAGTTATAAGCGTGCAAACCATAACCACTTTTCGTTACATGTTCCCTTTTCGTTTTTCTAAAGTGCACCCCAATATAGAAATCAAAGAAGTAGTCCTACTTTAAAAAAAGTTTAGAAGATATTCAATAGAAGTCAAGACGAAACTTAAAAGAAAGACCAAAAGGACTCTAAAAGAAGTCTGGAAGAAGTCTGAAAGAAGGCCTAAACAAAACTAAACAAAATCTAAACAAGTTTGGAATGAATCTAAAAGAAACGTAAACGAGGTCCAAAAGATAACTAAAAAAAGTTTGAATGAAGTCTAAAAAGTCTAAAACAAATCGAAAAAGGGCCTAAAATTTCACTAAAAGAAGTCTAGAACTCTGAAAGAAGTCCAAAAAAGCATTAATAAAATCTAAGAGAAGCCAAAGAAATCTGAAAGAAGCCTAACGAAAGTCTAAATGAAATCTAAACAAGTATGAATGGAGTCTAAAAAAATCTAAAAGAAGCATAAACGCAGTCCAAAAGATATCCAAAAGAAATCTGCAAGAAGCCTGAGAAAAGTCTAAAGGCAGTCTAAGACGATTAGAAAAAAGCCTAAAAGGAACCTGAAAGAAGTCGGAACGAAGACAAAAAGAAAAAGTCTACAAGAAGTTTAAGAAAACTCTAAAACAAGTCTGACCATAGTCTAAAAGAAGAACAAAAGAAATGTCACAGAAGTCTAAAAGAATTTTGAAAGAAGCCTAAAAGAAATCTGAAACATATCGGAAAAAACTCTAGAAGTCTATAAAAATTCTAACAAAAGTCTAAAAGACCTTCAGAACAAGATTAAATGAGAGCTAAAAGAAATCTAAGTGGATACTAAAAAAAATCTACTGAAAATATATGAGAGGTATAAAAGAAATCGGAAAAAAGTTTGACAAATATTTGAAAAATTACTTTAAAAACTTTAAAAGAAGATCTAAAATTCTAAAAGTCTAAAAGATTGGTTTATTAGGATTTTTTAAATGCAAGGCGTTCATTCGAATAAGTCTAAAAGAAACCTAAAAGAAATCTATAGAAAGTCTAAAAGAATTTTGCATCATCTTTGTGTTTTGGGTGCTGTTTCAAAATAATTGTTATACCATTTTTGTTCTTTATTATATCTGTGTCGTACAATTTTTGAATTATTTCTGTACAGTACCACCTTGCTGCAAAACTAGTTCTCTTCAATGAGCCAGTATGTAGGCAATACACGTTATCTGACACCCAGAACAAGAATAAAACCGAATGTCGCACGTCGATTATTACGATTTTCAACTGCAACAGCAATATCACGTTATCCATCTGTTTCTCTTTTGATCTGCTTTTGAAGGACAGTTATTTACCGAATAGGCCCTTGGATGGTACTATTTGCTCATTGTAAATTCTCATGCTTCTTCAAATAGATACAGCTGGTTTTTGGTAGACGATATTTTTTTCATAAGCCCCAACAATTTGCCAAAAATTAGCTTTATTGTTAACAGCGCAACTAAGAAATTACGGTAGGCACACGCGCAATACCACGCGTTAAGTTATTCGGTGGATTGTTTTATAACTGGTATGGTTTATAGCATGCAGGCTTTTTCGTGCTGCCGAATATTTAAAACCACTTTAGAACCACTACAACCACTATAGAAAATGGGCCTAAAATAGCCGCAGTAACTTCATAATTTTTCGCGACTATAACTCAAATTCAGTAGCATTTCATTAAGACCAAATGCACTCCGATATTCAGTAACTGTTATTTTATCAATTGGCATAAAAATCTTGTCTCGAATAAATATAATTTCAACATAATTTCTGAATATTGTTCAGACTACCGCAATGGGTTGAAAATACCCTCCCGTACCCTATAATACTTTTTAATTCGGAATTTTCCGGATTAGCGATTAGATTTTATGGCGGTATTAATCATTACCTCTGGTTTTATTATGGTATTACGCAGTACCAAGAGGATACAAGTCAAAATATATCTATAGCTAGCTATAAAACCATGATACAACTATTTATAAAGCAAATTTATTGTGGTTGCTTATATTGCCACGATAAAACTAGTTTGTTGCACCATGTCTCTTATAAACTTACCGTAAGTGTGGCGTAGCAATACAATATGGCGCACCAATTGAAATTGTTCTTATTACGGTTGCTTGTCAAACTGCAATAAATCTGTTAGTTTTAGTTAGAGCTATTGAAACGGTAACCTCCTGACCAAACAGCTTTATTGCTGCTATTATGAAGAATATTGGCGTTCAACAACAAAATCATTATATATTGCCATATTCTAATGTTTTGTTTTAGCTCGCCCACCAATATTCATCTAAGCAAAGTGTTTTGCAGAAATATAGTTATTATCAATCGATTTTCCTGTCACAGGAAGCAACTAAAATGATTTTGCTATATTTTGAGATCGACTAGCTGAATATATTTATTTTGTTTTCAACAACCAGTTTTCGAAAATTGCAAAATGTCAATGGCGTGTTGATTTTAACCACCTATCACATCAATATCTGCGATAAAATTTAATGTGCATATGCAGCAAACCAACGGACACTGCTGAAAATTGTCTAATTATTCTATGGGATATTTTATTATGGTCTCTAGAAACCAATTCGATCAGGATGATCAAAGAGTAAAACTTTAACTTTTTTGCTCACGGGTGTATTTTCAAGTTAACAAAACTGGCGGACTGATTTAGCTTTTTACCAGAGCGAACAGCAAAAATCTGTATTAAATTATGGCAGTAGCTGTCAAGCAGAGAAAGCTTAATCGGTTTTATTGCTGCTTGAGCTTATAACCTGAACACAACAAACCTTCTGAAGAGTGGGCCACTTGGTCGGACGGCAGTTTTATAGCGGTCATCAGGAAGTTCACTGTTCAGCTCATAGTACTATTAGCGGTTTTATGAAATGTAATAAAACTTAGAATTGTTACTTGGGATAAGGCTACTTAGAGGTCTAAAAGAAGTTACAACAACTCTTAAAGAAAACTAAAAAATTCTAAAAGAAGTGTGAAAATTCCTGAAAAAAGTCTAAAAACAAGTCTACAGAAAGCCTACAAGAAGTCCAAAAAGGCCAAAATAGGTCTATAAGTAGTCTAGAAAAAGTCTAAAAGAAACTCAAAAGAAGTCCAAAGGAAGCTAAAAGAAGTTGAAGAAATCCGAGAAAAATCGAGAATAAGTTGGAGAGAAGTTTAAAAGAAGCTCAAGACAAGTATAAAAGATTTTTAAAAGAAGTTCTAAAGAACTTCAAATAATATCTAAAACAAGTCTTTAAGTAGTCTAGAAGAACTCTAAGAAAAGTTTCAAAAGTTATCTGAGCAAAGTCTAAAAGAAGAGTAAAAGAAGTTTAAAATTAGTCTAAAACAAGTCTAAAAAAACTGAAGGATTTCTAAAAGAAGTCGAAAAAAGTTTGAAACAGCTACATTAGATCAATACAATTAATGAAACGGATCCACTGCGTGTTGCTAAAGTATGTTGTCTTTCGTGATCTGCGCAAGCCCGTGTGTGCATCCCTTATCAGTATCAGTCGCAAGCCTCTCGCATGATAAGAGGGCGAGTATTAACAAGAGTTTTATAATCGCCAACTTTACCTATGTCCAAAAATTGATACGGTGACAGTCAACAAACAAACAAAAAAAAAGAAAACATTTGCCATGTTGTTTCGTGACCAAACACACACCGCCCGGTTAAAAATAGCGGGTACCTGTACCAGTGCAGCAGCAGCAGCGTGTTTTACTGCACTGTCAACCAATTAGCACCTTACATTATTAGCTATCGGCCAATTTTAACTTCACTGTTAATGGTTCATTTACTGCGCGTAGAATGGGACCTTATCTATACCGTACCGGATGGCGGTCCTTTTGCGGTAATTGTACACACCCGATTGCAATTTTGTTTTTTATATATTTTTGCCAGCTGTTTGGTTTGTGATTTTTTTCCCAACCAGCATTACTCGCAGGCTTTTAAATTGCACCGCACAATTCAATACGGTCAACGAAAACAGACACTCACGCGCCGTCGCGTGCCATAACTTACGGTTTTTTATTAGTCGGTGAAGTCTGTGACGATTGTGACGCATAACACTCTGCTAGTGGACGAAACTATCGACGCATTGCGTTGGTTAGAAAAGTGATAAATCCACGAATTAGCACTTTTTTCACCAGGCTGTGTTAGTCGTATCAAATTTACACCTAGACATTAATTAGTAATGAACTAAAAATAGAATTTGAATATTGTGTCATACATTTTCCATTCAGGTCGAAAGCATCGACTCAATGGAATACATGCTTACAACTCGAAACAGATGATTTCCGTCGACGAAAAATCAGAATAGCTCAAATTATGGGTAATTACGTGACTGGCGATCGATAATGACTGCGTAATGATGATGTTGCCGCTGATGATGATGATGTTGAAGATGCTGATGATGGTGATAATAACGATGGAAGCGGTGAATCGGTGGCGGCAATCCAACCTTTCCTTTAAAAATCCGCTAATAATTTCAGTCCGGCTCTCGTTTTCTCTTGTTTGCATTTTGGCGTTTCTTTTGCCACTCGCGCCGGCCAGATAGATGTTAATGAGTGAGTGAACCAGAAAACCAAAAAGAAAAAAAACTGAAAGTTGTACGCGCCGGGAACGAGGCCGCAGAGTGAAAATGCGAAATGATGCAATTTGCTCGGTCGGTGGGCGCCAATGATTCGAGGAATTTCCACGGCATGTCTTTTCTGGCTTGGCGTTTGTTTACAAAACATTAATCCAGAATTGACTTTTTATGATGCTCTGAAGCTGCATGAAATTGCTAATGAGTCGCATGGGTACCCTCAGCAACACATTTGCAGTTAACATCACCACTGATCTTCTTGTTATAATGAGCTAACACAGCGTTCCTTCGAATAAGGCGATGGGTGGTGCCTCACGCCCATCACGATTTCTCAGCTGTTCATTAACCAATAAAGCTCTTTTCGATTGAACGCAGTTCTCTTCTGTTGGGAGAGTTTTTGGTTTTGGGCACCTCCTGTATGCTAATGGCGGCATACCACTCCATGACCTTTGTTCCGGCACTTAAAAAAAAGTGCCGAAGTCAGCAAAATTTTGCCGAGATTTGAACAGCCGAGCGTTCGGCAAAATTTTTTATGATGCCAAACGTTAGTAAAGATCCGTTGTAACCGTTTGAATTAGAAGCTGTCTAAAACAACGCCGCAATCACCTGCTCCCGTTACAAAACTACCACAGGGCAGAATGTGCCATAATAATCGATTAACTGATATGCCTGATAAGATTAATAGAGGCCGTTGTCGATCAAGACAATACGTTAAACGGCAAGCGATCGAGGACAGCATCCGCAATCTACATCCAATGTTCCGCCATTCCAATACGATCATTTGACTAGTGCAGCCGTGTTGCTAGAGAGCAGAGTGGGCATATTACTTGCCATATCCTTGACACCACATGGATATTGAGTCAGGTAAGACTTGTCAGCTCCATTGGTCCCACTCCAGAAATAAAGATGAAGTGACATTAAAACTAACTGACCGTTTTATACGGTAAATACAGGACCCAACATTCTCGATTATTAAGCACCGGCTGAAACAACGACCGAGACGATCGCCATCTTCTTCTACGACGCGTTCGCCGATGCGCTTGAGGCCGAGGCAACGGAATGATCAGTCGGCTAGGTGGCCCGAGACAGATTTATTACCGCGCGGGATGCGCTTCACTACATAGGACTCGTTGGACGACGGAATCTAGGCGACCGAGGCTCGTTGATGCACGTGGCGGCGAGCAAGGCCCGCAGTTAGCACGTGGCGGCGGTTCGTAGGTGTACGGCAGAGCCTCGTAATACGACTAGTGCGGTGAACGTCTTACGGGAGGAAGTTTGGCCACACGGACGCGTGTGCGACCAGAAACGGCAGATCCAGCATCGATAGGGTGAGAAAGTAGAGTAAGCCATAATTCGCATGTCATTAGTACTTAAGAGAAAAGTGAACCACGTGGTTAGGTTAAGTCAGGTCAGAATACCCCGAGAATAAATTGCATGTAAATACGAAAAGTCTTGCTATGTATCTCCAAACCGTGCCGACCCTGAGACATTAATAGGCCTTTTGGTTTAACGAAGAGCATTGCTCACCCGGCTGACAAACAGTCGGTAGCAATTGGCGCCCAACTTAAAAGTTTTGTTAGGAGAATATCAGAGAGACTAACTAGACCGCATGTTGCATGACGAAAGAGGACAGCTGATAACTAGAACGTTAAAGTTATTTTGCATTCCTTCGACAATACGACTGATAAGTGATTGCAAATTTCGGATCGGTAACAGCTTTACTAGTGCGCGAAGCATAATTTATGCTTAAATCCACTTTGAATAGTCTACGAAGCATATGGTTTAAACAAAGAAACGTTAATTTATTATTTAGTTTGAGTATTGGGAAAAAGCAAACGGATGTGAATGGGTCTTGATTCAATATTCCATAATCAAACAGTTCAATTATGCATGTATTTAATAATTAAATAGGAGTAAAAACACGGTGACGACAAATCTAAGTGTTTAGCTGAACGATTGCCAATCATAATTTAATGTCTTAAGTGATGTTGTAAACTAAGGCTCGTTGAACTAATTCCCTGTAATTAGCTTCATTGGAACTTTTTTGTGTATTATCTAAATATCTTATTTCAATTTTTTACTATAACTGTTAGAGCTTCGGAAATCGAGAAAATGGAATACGAAATTCGATACAAATCTTTGGACGTGTATCATTTAAAAAGTGATGAATTGGAATTTGAACTATCTATCAGAAAAATACCTTTTGAAGTAAACGAACACGACAGTATCAAATATCGTAAATTAAAGGATAAATTAAAAGAAGAAAGAGCAATGAATACGACACAAGTAATTTATTGCGAACCTTCACGACAAATAGAGGAGGAATTAGAACCAATTGTTGAAAATGTAAAAGAAATTACTTTATTAGTAGAAAAATCGAAACCAAACGCGCGAGAGAAACAAAAATTGCAAACGCGATTGATTCATTATATGCATCGGGTGAATATACTACGAAAAATGCGAGATGCGGATAAATTTGTAATATTATTAACAGGTTTAGAGAAGAATTTGAAATCGTTATATACTAGGTATTTCACACTACTGTCTGATTTACCGGAAATTAGGAAAGAAGTACAAGCAAATATAGATGCAAAATTAAAACACATGAATAAGAAGCAGAAACAAAACACTTCGGAGAGCGAATTAACAGGAGGATGGGTTTCAGAAAAATCGGAATCGGGTATAGAAATGAATGATCAAAATGTAGAAAAGGAATCTGGGAGTGAAGGAGGACAGAAAATTGTAGAATTAGAAAAGCCAATAAAGCCTTTAGGAAAAAATCAACAATTAGAAAATGTACCAAAACCTCAACGTAGAGATTTTCTTGATAGAATTGAAAACCTAGAACAAGGAGGGGAGGAAAATTGGGAAGAAATGATAAATTTGTTTAAAGAATTCATCATAGAAGTAAAAAACAAACAGGAGGAACTCGCAAAGAAACAAGAAAGGAAAATGCAAGAGGAAAAGATACTCGAAAGAGAAAAATACACTCAAGCCATGAAAACAAAATTAGAACATTTGATCAATGCTACGGATCAAAAACCAAAGGAACCTGTAAAAGAAGGAAAAACGTCGAATAAAGAAATAAATAAAGCTAAAGAAAATTTGAATTTTGTAAAAACGTCTAGTGATAGCGAACCCGAATACAAAGATAACAAGAGACATGAAACGAAACGGAAAATACTTAAAAAATTAAAGAAACGAAGAGAATTAAGCAGAACTAGTTCCAGTAGTAGTGGAAGTAGTGGTGACAGCAAATTCGGCTTTAAGGGGTCGGATAACACTGCAGATAACTCCAATCATTACCACGAAGTAAATCGGGAAATACTCACCTATTCGTTGCAATAGACTTATTTTCTAAATTATGTCTGTTGGCACCTGTAAAGAAAATTTCTTCTCAACTTACAATCCGCATACTCGAAGATCAGTGGTTCAGGCGTTATTCGGTTCCCGAATACCTAATATCGGACAATGCCAGTAGCTTTCTCGCTAGAGAATTTAAAAGCTTTTTAGATGGTTATGGGGTGCAACATTGGACGAATGCCCGATACCATAGCCAGGCAAATCCCGCTGAAAGGCTCAATAGAACAATTAACGCATGTATTAGAACTTATGTAAAAGCTGATCAACGCTTATGGGATTCTCGTGTAGCAGAAATTGAACATATTCTGAATAATACAATCCATGCTTCGACAGGATTTACCCCTTACAGAATTATATATGGACATGAAATTGTTACGCGTGGCGAAGAGCATAAACGCGATTGTGATACCAGAATAATTTCTAATACTGAACGGGATGAGCAAAAACAGAATCTGGACAAGAAAATTTACGAAATAGTGAAGAAAAACATTCAGAAAAGTTATAATGACAATAAGCTTCGTTACAATTTAAGATTTCCTATAAAATCTCCAATTTATGAGGTAGGGCAGCGCGTTTTCAAGCGTAACTTTCATCTCTCATCTGCCGGTGAAAATTACAACGCAAAACTCGGTCCCGCGTATACCCCGTGTACAGTTTTATCGCGGCGAGGTACAAGCTCGTACGAACTCGCGGATGAAAATGGTAAGAATATTGGAATATTCTCCGCAGCAGATCTTAAACCAGGTCCAAATTAAAATGAATCTCTTGTATTAATGAATTCGAATTGTATTCGTTCCAGAGAATACGGAACTTTAAATGAGCTCAAGCAGTTAAACTAAAATGAAATTGGAATTAAGATGTGTTAGATGTGGCCACATCCACAAGTTATGTTGTTCGAATGTGTGTTTAAGTAGCACAGTTCACTTTGTTTTGTATACCCCCGAGCTTTGAGAAGGAAGCCAACTCTTTCACAACTATTCTCCGATCAAGGACGATATGCTTTCATATACAGCAACTTTTTCAATACCCTTTCTAACTAAATGCTTTGGTCAGTGAAATATTATGCCTCTTTATGCCCATTAGAAGAACAACAGATAAATGCAATCACGTCTCCGATGCCAAATTCTAATGAATGCCCCGTTGATCCTAAGCATCAATATAGGGAGTAATCTATCACCGACTGACAATTTTAGTACTTTTTCAAACTTTCTAACACTTTTATTTTCTAAATCCTATCAGTTGTTGAGCAATCGATTAGCTAAATAACACTTGGCGTGCTACAGGACCGCGCAACCTGTACATGTTTATTTGTTGGCTATTGAAAGGGGACTAAACGTTGAATATTGAGAGGGTAATAGTATTAGTTAACGGTAATAATTTCTTCAGTTTGATATTGGAAGGTTAAGACAGATTCCTACCATTGCTATAATTCAATTTAGGGAACAGATGAAGTGTCCCTCGCGTAATTATTTGTTTAAATTATTGTTTGTATAGCTTATTCTAAGAAGATTGCGGAATTTAAATCAACCCTGGAGCTGTTTTCGTGATGATTTGCGGTTAACTGTCGTTCGTGAAAATAAATTTAGAACAATTTATTTTCGAGGGAGTGTGGGATAATGTAACCGTTTGAATTAGAAGCTGTCTAAAACAACGCCGCAATCACCTGCTCCCGTTACAAAACTACCACAGGGCAGAATGTGCCATAATAATCGATTAACTGATATGCCTGATAAGATTAATAGAGGCCGTTGTCGATCAAGACAATACGTTAAACGGCAAGCGATCGAGGACAGCATCCGCAATCTACATCCAATGTTCCGCCATTCCAATACGATCATTTGACTAGTGCAGCCGTGTTGCTAGAGAGCAGAGTGGGCATATTACTTGCCATATCCTTGACACCACATGGATATTGAGTCAGGTAAGACTTGTCAGCTCCATTGGTCCCACTCCAGAAATAAAGATGAAGTGACATTAAAACTAACTGACCGTTTTATACGGTAAATACAGGACCCAACATTCTCGATTATTAAGCACCGGCTGAAACAACGACCGAGACGATCGCCATCTTCTTCTACGACGCGTTCGCCGATGCGCTTGAGGCCGAGGCAACGGAATGATCAGTCGGCTAGGTGGCCCGAGACAGATTTATTACCGCGCGGGATGCGCTTCACTACATAGGACTCGTTGGACGACGGAATCTAGGCGACCGAGGCTCGTTGATGCACGTGGCGGCGAGCAAGGCCCGCAGTTAGCACGTGGCGGCGGTTCGTAGGTGTACGGCAGAGCCTCGTAATACGACTAGTGCGGTGAACGTCTTACGGGAGGAAGTTTGGCCACACGGACGCGTGTGCGACCAGAAACGGCAGATCCAGCATCGATAGGGTGAGAAAGTAGAGTAAGCCATAATTCGCATGTCATTAGTACTTAAGAGAAAAGTGAACCACGTGGTTAGGTTAAGTCAGGTCAGAATACCCCGAGAATAAATTGCATGTAAATACGAAAAGTCTTGCTATGTATCTCCAAACCGTGCCGACCCTGAGACATTAATAGGCCTTTTGGTTTAACGAAGAGCATTGCTCACCCGGCTGACAAACAGTCGGTAGCACCGTAAACGTCGATTGGCAAAACAGAAATTTTCACCGAACGCTCGGCTGTTCAAATCTCGGCAAATTTTGCTGAGTTTTTTAAGTGTGTAGGATGCCAAATCCGGCCAAAATAGCACGGAACAATTGTGTGACTGTAGTAAAGGAAGATGTTTCCAAACCTCGTGCATATACATTTCCGTTTGATAGTCCCGATTAGAATAAAAATGTGTATTGGACACGATTGCACCGGAATGGTGTAAAGTGTTAAGCTACCGCTGCGCCGTTCCCGCTATATGGTGCAAAGTGTCTTCAATAAATAAACAAGCAATGAAAATGTCACTTTCCCAGACGGGTACAGACATATTTCTCCTTCCGGTTACCGTATAAAACTTATGTTCAAGAGGCTTTTCAAAATCTGGCAATCGAACATCGTTAGTATCGTTGTGTACAACTTCCAGGATCGTGTTTTGGACATCTTGTTTTGTTCACCGTAACCATTTGGAACCCTAATCTTTTAAAAATTTGACACTCTGGCTCAACATTTTGCTCAACACATGATTGTAGATGACACTGAGGTGATGTATTGCCACGTCTTCGACATCATTTTTACAACTGAAGAGCAAATGTCTACTACATCATTGCTAAAGCATTCTGTAGTCTTGATAACGGCGAAAAGTTTTACAGATGTACAGTGCTTGAAGTATTTATACTGCGCGTTAGTCCATTCTACGCTGCAAGAGAATCGGCTTGGAAAAATACAACGCAAATTCATTCGATTCATCCTCTGTCGCCTGCCATGGAACAACCCTGATGCTAATCGGACTGAACACCTTAGCAACCAGTGGTTTCTTCAGTTATACCATCAGAAACGTGTATTATCCACACAAAAATAGACCCGACGACGAGAAGAAAGCGTTCTATGCGCAGCTGAAGGCAACTTGGCAGCTTCCCGAGGCTTGGCGATCACAAACACTTTCTTTTCCCGCAAAGATACCCGCAAAGCTACCTGGACAACCTCATCTGACCAACGAACCTTGAACCAATTCGATCATATTTTCATCGAGGTTTCGTTTTCTCGAACATCACCAACGTACGCTCCCTACGGGGTGCGGATATCGCCTCGGACCATTACCTAGTAGCAGTACACGTGCGCTCAAAACTATCGACGGTTTATACCTCGTGACAAAGCCACCCTCGACGGTTGAACATTCGGCAGCTAAACAACCCGTCAGTTTCCGAAAACTACGCGTGCGTACTGGATGAAGCTCTGCCTTGCTCTGTGGAGGTTGAGGCTTCGACCCTCGAAAATGGATGGATTATGATACGTTCGGTCGTCAATGAGGCCGCAACCACGGTGCTAAGTGAGGAAACCTCGAGCGCACGAAATTATTGACTTGATATCCACGAGAGAGAATCTGGTCGAGTATCGATGAGCGCGGAATGAGTTAACCACCATCCTGAGAAGAAAAAAGCGCCAGAAGGAGGACAGAGATCGAGAGGAGCTGGAACAACTATTCCGGGCTTACGACAAGCGCAAGTTTTACGAGAAGGTGAACCAAACTTCTGAGGGCTACACACCTAAACCTAACATGTGTAGTGACGATCTAACCACAAAGGAGTGCGAGGTGGTCGACAGGTGGAAGGAGTACTTCGATGAGCATATCAATGGCCATAGAACAGAAGCAAACGTAACGGAAGTTTACTTAGGAGTGCCTACGAACAACAATAACATGCTGGCTCCCGAGAAATTAGAATAATAGAGCCGCCGGAAAGGATCGACTCCCGGCAGAGCTCTAAAAAGATAGCCAAGCACCGCTAGCAACGGCACTTCATTGGATAATTTCTAGGATTTGGGAGGAGGAGAAACTACCGGTGGGGTGAATGGAAGGTGTAGTCTGTTTGTAGATACAAAAAGGGCGACCAGCTAGATTGCTGTAATTACCGCGGCATCACGTTAGTCAATGCCACCTACAAGGTGCTCTCCTAGATTGTGTAGCCTCGTCTAGTCGTATCAAGTGGACCTGATGGGGTGGCCCGTGCTCCTACGGATCAAATTTCCACTCTCCGATAAATCTTCACGAAAAGTCGAGAGTACAACGTGCCCACTCATCATATTTTCGTGGATTTTAGAGCAGCATACGATACAGTTGAACGTGAAGAGCTATGACAGATAATTCACGAACACGGGTTTCCGAACAAATTGACGCGGCTAATCAAAGCTACCCTGGAGCGAGTGGTGTGCTACGTGCGCGTTTCGGGGACACTCTCGAGTCCTTTGGAATCGCGCAAAGGGTTGCGGCAAGGAGATGGATTGTCCTGTATGCTATTCAATATCGCAATTGAAGGTGTGATCCGGCGAGCTGGCATCGAAACGAGAGGAATGATCTTCAGCAATAGTAGCTAACTCCTACGCCATCGCAGACGACCACGATATCATTACTAGAAACCTTGGGATGGCGAAAGCTATCTAAGCCAAGAAATTCCCATCGTACAACTGGCGAAAGTTGGGAGATTACCGTGGGCCGGCCACGTCGCAAGGATGCCGGACAACTGTGCAGTGAAATCCGTTCTCTTCAAGAACCCACCGGTACCAGGAATAGAGGGATCCAACGACCAGGTTGAAGCCGACTGGTGTGTGCCGATACGTGCAACGAATTAGCTACCGAGTACAATGGAGAGGAATTCTCTCTCTATCTCTCTCCCTCTCTCCCAAGTAACAAAAAGTAAAGCCAGTTGGTTTTACTTGAATTTTATTAAGGTTTTATTGTGTTATTAATCATTGCCTATGGTTTTATTGTGGTATTACGCAACACCATGAGAATGCAAGTCAAAACACACTTATAGATACCTACAAAACCAGATTAATACTGTTAATAAAGCAAATTTATCGTGGTTATTTATATTACCACGATAAAACTAGTTGGCTACACCTGTCTCTCATAAACTTACGATAAGTGTGGCGTAGCAATACAAAATGGCGCATCAATCAAAATTGATCTTATCGCAGTTGCTTGTTCAACTACTAAAGTCCGCTACTCGAATACGCTAGTTTAGTGTGGTGTCCTCAACAGCTTGTATGGAACTTGAGAATTGAACGGGTACAAAAACGGTTTATCCGGTTCACACTACGAGACCTACCTTGGTGTGATCCAGTGAATTTGCCCCCGTATCC
The DNA here is from genome assembly GCF_943734655.1 of Sabethes cyaneus. Taxonomy (NCBI): domain Eukaryota; kingdom Metazoa; phylum Arthropoda; class Insecta; order Diptera; family Culicidae; genus Sabethes; species Sabethes cyaneus. The sequence goes on along the minus strand of NC_071354.1, from coordinate 76,255,092 downwards.
CGACCGCTGCCGCCTTCTTGGCATTGACACACTTGAACGACGCAGAAAGATCGAGCAAGCGATGTTTGTAGCTAAGGTGATTAATGGTGAAGTCGACAGCCCGAGAATTCTATCGCAGCTGAACTTCCGTGCCGTGCAACGTACCCTTCGATCTACTGGTCTGCTCCAGCTCAGCTTCCATCGAACGGCGTTTGGATTTAACGAACCGTTGGCCTCCAGCGTGCGTACCTTTTGCAGAGTGGAGGATTTGTTCGACTTTGGCGTGCCGTCTCACAAACTTTTGCAAAAAATATTATTGTGTAGCTTTTAGAATATTAGACATTGTGCTGCTATACTTTCATTAAGACATACAGTCAGATGAATTTAAAATTAATAAACAAATAAACAAATAAACACCAAAATAATTTTTTTATGGGGGGCCATGTTGCCATATTCCAGTATTTTGTTTTAGCTCGCAATGAAAAATTCATCAAAGCAAAGTGTTTTGCAGAAAGAAAGTTATTATCAATCATTTTTCCTGTCATAGAAAGCAACTAAATTGATTAAGTCAGAAATTGAGATTGACTAACTGAATAAATTTATTTTGTTAAAACCACCAGTTTTCGAAAATTGCAAAATTTCGAAGGCGCGTTGATTTTATCAATCTATTATAGCATTATGTACAATAAAATTCAACGCGCACATGCTGCAAACCAATAAAATTGCTCAAAATTTATTAAATATTCTATGGGATATTTTATTATGATCCCTATAATCCAAATCGATTATATGATGACACGGGCAAGATAGGCAAAGTACAAATCTTCCACACGATTGTGAAGAACGTGCTGCTCGAGCCACAAATGCTGATACCTGATACCTGACAAAAGAGGGGGGGGAGTTCATAACAGGGGGGGAGCCCTTAACTCCGAAACACCTTCTTCATCAAACTTGGCACACATGTTTCTTGACATAAGAGAATCAGCGCTGGGTGGTCAACAAAAAGGACGGGAGGTTCCCTAATAGATGGGGGGCCCTAATAGGGGGGGGGGAGGCCATAACTCCGAAACACCATGACCGTTTTTCCTTAAACTTGGCACACATGTTCCTTGACATAAGAGAATCAGCACTGGGGGGTCAAAAAAAGGGGGCGATGTTTCCTAATACGTGGGGGAGGGTCCCTAATAGGGGGGGAGGTCATAACTCCGAAACGCCTTGACCGTTCTTTATCAATCTTGGCATACATGTTCCTTGACATAGGAGAATCAGCACTGGGGGGTCAACAAAAAGGGGGGGAGAGGTTCCTTATTAGTAATAATTTATCCATACAATAGAAAAAATCAGAATACGAAACACTAAACTGCAATGCCCGCAGCTGTAGATTTGTCAAGTGTAATTATGCACCGAATTAAAGTGCCCTGTATAAAAAGTGTTCAATCATTAGTGCTAATTGTTGTTGGCCGACTCTGTTTGAGTAACAGGGGCAATCATTCAAACAGCGTGGAGTTCATCTGAGAACACCATGTTTTTCCCATGGTAAACTTTATGTGGCATGCTCTAAAGTGGGCTTAGCCAATAATTTGTGCATACTGCATAGCATTAGCTTAGCTTAGCCATTAGCTTTTCTGCTCACAGTATTGAAACTTGAAAAGTTGACAAAGCTGACGAACTGGTTTAGCTTTTCGCCAGTGCGAAAAGCGAAAAGCTTTATTAAATTATGGCAGTGGCTGTCAAGCAGCGAAGGCTTTATTGCCGTTTTATTGCTGCTTTCCACAGAGCGCGATACGACTACTTGAGCTTATAACCTGATTCTTGTAGAGGTTATGAAAACATTCTGAGGAGTGGGCCACTTGGTCAGGAGGCAGTTTTATAGCGGTCATCAGAAAATTCTGGTGGAGCTCATAGTTTTCTTAGCGATTTTATTAAATTGGTCATGAAAACCACTATAGGAACGTAAAATTGTTACTTGGGTAATTAACGTTCACAACGTGATAGATACCTGGGAAGATAATGGTGTTTAATTGAAAGGTGTTGAAGAAGTTTCCTAATTTTGATCAACTTTTTGACCCAAACGCTGCTCTGTGGGATGAATTGGTTTGGTGTTCGCTCAGGCAATGCAGGGTAATTAATACCTTGTTCAATTTATTCATGAATTACATCTAATAATACATGTACAGAGCCGTAGCGTGACATTGTGGCGCCCTTGGCGGAAACCCAATTTGGCGCCCTCTCCCTTCCTAAATCAGTGTTCCTTCCAAGAAGGCGCCAACTTCCGGTAGATACTTCGTACTGTATCTTCGTATCTTCTCGTGTAACGTAAACTTCGAACGATACAACAGCGGTTTGAACATTCATTTGTCGCTAATCGTCAGCTACAGAAGGATCTTTTTCGGGAACTTGGCGCGGAAGATATCGGGTTCGGGAGGGTATTTCCAGCCCATTTAGCGGCAGCCTGAACAATATTCAGGAATCACATTGAAACTATATTTATTAGAGACAAGATTTTTATACCAGTTGATAGAATATTATTTACTGAATATTGGCGTGTATTTTGGTTTTAATGAAACGCTACTGAATTTGAGTTATAGTCGCGAGAAATGATGAAGTCGCTGCAGCTAAATTGAGCCTATTTTCTATAGTGGTGTCTGTGTTTTCTAAATCCGACCGGCCGAAGTAGCCTGTACAGAGATTAGATGCTTTGCAAAAACAGATCAAAAGAGACCGATGGATAACGTTTCAGTATTGCCTACATTCCGGGCTCATTGAAGATAACTAGTCTTGCAGTGACAACAGCTTGCTGCTGGCGCTAGTGTATCATTGAATCGTTCATGTACATTAGCGCCTGAAGCAAATGGTTGTCACTCAAATACTAGCAATGTCAACACGATAGAAGCTTTTCAGGCGTTCCAGGCCTCACATATCGGTAGTAGTGTAAATAATGCACCACATACTGGAATTAAAAACAAAATGCTGCTAATGGCTAGTGAATGAAAATTGATTTATATTTTAATATCAGAGGGGAATTTTTGTGTTCTTCCGTGATAAAAAGAAGTAGAATTGTTCTGTTACAGCATATTCACAGCTGTTTACTTTCTAGAATAAGTAAACGTGATCATAATTGTGTATTTTCCAAACCATCATCAAGAGCGGATACGCGTAAGCGATTGCTACTGGTTTTTTCAGCATGATTACGTGCCAGTGGAAAAACAGTGGTTTTGATGTTTGTTGAATAAAATTTAACAAATTACTTACATTTTTATGAAAATAGTTATAACACATTAAAGCCTATGAGTGCTACATTCGTTTCAGTATTGTTATATAGAAGCAAAGTTATTTGGGAAAGTGTAGCCAAAAAAGGTAATGTATGCCGAAATTAGTAGCGTGCTGGAAATACCCTCCCGTACCCCAGTTGACATAATCGTTTACCTTCTTGGTGAGGGATGTAAAATGCACGGTCCTCTGCCCGTTGTTACCATCCAGCGTCAAATAGTTTTTATCACTCATTATAACCAGGACATCGTGCTTCACCGACACCTTTAGCCGATCTCTGGGTGATTTCCCGCTACTCAGACACAGCCAGCCTCGACTGACGTTTCCGTATAAAAAAATCCAGTTTAGTCAAGTACTTCTACATCGTTTAGCCGGTTACTCCGTCCTCTCCGCCCAGGTGCACAGCGATGAGACCGCCTTGCTATCGATTTTCATCTTCAGTTGCACGTTGCTGCAGGCTTCCGTTAATCGTAACGTGTAACGTCACTGTCACTGCTCCCTGCCCCAAAACCAATCCCGCCCCGTTACACTAGATTGGCTCAATTCAGCGGGTAAGAAGTGCTTCACCATGTCCAACTTCTTCGCTACGGGGTGGAATTGGCAGAACGAACAAAGCATCGAGCGTAGTTGTTTAGCTGTTTTCGCTATAGCTGCTGCCTGCAAATCAACTGATAACGTGGCGTGAAAAATCGCTGAAATCAGTCATTTTTCAATGCATATGTTATTGCTGTACAGAAACGCAGGCTCTTTTTGGCGCCCCCAAGAGCTAGCGCCCTTGGCGGGGGCCAGTCTGGCTAACCGCACGCTACAGCGCTGTACATGTAATTCTAGTTATTGGATATTTAAAATTAATAGTATACGAAATAAATTCTCCAACATCGAAGCATCGTTTTAATTCCCACACTAAAGCAGGAAGCCAGCAGTCCAGCACCGGCAGATCAGCAGCGGTCGAACAGTAATCGATCAGCGGAGGTACTATGTAAGCACTAAATTAAACAGCACTCCAAACAACACGTTTTACAACAAATTGCCACGATTCGCCGGCCGGCGGGCGTCTCCGCCATCCATCATTTACAGCTACAGCGAACCGTAAAAAGACTGTCGAGGCAGGGCATTATTCCGTTTTTACAAACGATTTCCTCTTCTCGTAACAATATGATTGAGTCGCCCCCGACCTATCGAAACCGGGTATCAACCGGTGAGGTTTTCAACTCGTTCAGCGCGTCAGGATTCGAACATGCGTAAGAACATTTGTCGGAAGGGGTCACGGTCGACTCGTCAAAGGCTGGGAGATAAAAAAAACATTGTGCGCGTGTGTGGGTGCGTCAATCGTCAAACAATTAACGATTTATGCTAAACAAATAGAATTTACTTATAATCCGATTCCGGTTTGCGAGTTTTGTTTGGTAAACAGCACCCTTTATCTCACTGATACGACTGAAAAGACTGTGTGAAATCTAGTTTAAATAGAAACAGTCGTTAAATAAATAATTTATTCTAGATTAGTAGGGTTCAACGGGTTGCGTTGAAGGTTTTTAATTACACGGCTAAGAGGAAATGCACGTTGTGCACAAACGGAGCGATAGGGATCATCCTCTAGACTGACTGTGGGAGGCCTTGAAGCACGTTGCTCGGGGTACACATTCGTTCCCAATGATTCCCTTTCCGGTTCCTTGCCATATGGCCTGGTTATTTCACTGAGCCAGAGTCGCATAGCAATGTGTACTTAAAACTGTTTGTTATTTGCACCCGTTCTATATGTTCATACTGTTGATGATAATTTCATTAGGACAATCACATAAGTCAACTCGTGTGAGCATTTCCTAGTGCATCCGACTGCCCTTGGAAGGCAAAGAAGCCGCAGGCAGGGTAGAGAGTAGACAAATGATGTAACTTCTAAGCTAATAGAATCAGTCACTCCAGTCAATATCGTCAAACGGTAATGAAGATGCAAAATGCATAGAAAACACGGAATTGCTGCCCGTAAGGCCAGTTTGTACGATTATTTATAAATTATGAGAAACGACTCGCTCTTCGCAGCCTATCTTCCGGCTGTGAGAGCGCCACGACCGCGACCGCAGCGCCTAGCCGGTTAGAAGCCGGGCGGGTGGAGTCGTGTGTTGTGCTGTTTAGCAACCGCTCGCGCAAGCTTTATACTAATTTGCATCGGTTTTCAAATAACAGCGCAGCGCAGATGACCCCGAGCGGTTTGCTGCCGGAGCGTCACGTCGCGTCGGCTTCATTTCATAGGCTTCGAGAGGTTAGGCAGCGTTGCGTGGCTTGCCTAAGAGGAAGTAGAGGGGAATGTTGGGGTTGACTGTTTGCGCAAAGGCAGTGTATGACACATGCTAATGACGTGAAGCAGCTGTTTAGCATTTTTCTCTACAATGAGCACTTCAGAAGTCACGGAAAACTACAAGTGCCGTTATAACGCATTGAAGAGTTTTGGTTCTTGATCATTTAGATTGGCTGCACATTTCGCCTGATGAGTGATGACCTTTCTAATGATTGTAATGATTGATGCGGAAGAAGATGTTTCACGTAAAGGTGCGAAATGCCTACCTGAAACCTGACTAATAAAGTATAAAGCATGTCAACAGTAAGTAATTGCGTCTTTCAAAGTAGTCTTCAAATGCCTAATTGGCCGTGAATCAGTGAATCGTTCAGACCAGTCAAACCCGTATAAAAACAGTTTTATTAATTATATGCTAAAGGGCGATAGAAGTGAAGACGGTTGTAAAACCGTAAATACAACCGTAAAACGTACTATAGATTGACTTGTAAAATAGATGCATAAACTTAATGCCTTATAATAGCGATTTTGTATAATTTAAAAATTGCCTATTCATTATCAACATTCTACAACAAACAACAAATTATACACGACTACACAATCTTCTTTTGATTCCAGGATTGTTCTATGAAGGTTTACATTTTAAAACATTGTAGCAATTGGAGCGAGAAGCAAAATCTGTCCATACGCAATGCACGCAAACGATGACGAGGCGGAGAATTGCTTTGTATTTCCCACCCTCGCGTGGTCGACGGGTACACTAAGTTGTATACGCAAAGTTGAGCCGATCATATTTTACGTTACTTGTACGTCAACGAGAAGGTAGTTAGCGTTTCCAATTACATCATGTAAAGGCTAGCAATCTATGTCGTTGCGAAAACAATGGTTTACAAACTACAGTTCCTGATTGTAGTCTTGGTTCTGCGCTCTCACACTGCCTATGTTGAAAGGTTGCAATTCGTAATACTCGCACATGTCTAATGCTTTCGCGAACTGCGATCTAGCTCCTGGTACGGTAACCTTAGATAACCCAGCCTGGTGGAAACCAAGGTCACATGCTGAAGGGGAAGGGGAACCAACAAATGCTTAATGTTAACATGAGCCTGCTAGCCTAGAGTGTGTATTTCCATGTCAAAGGAGGCTTTCTAATGGCTTGACGTTTCCTTAATCTAGTGAGTGTCTGCATTGCAAGTTAGGATCGGCTCGTAACAGCGTCTGCCCCGGAGTGATGGACTGAATTAAGAAACTTTTCGTCTCGTACTTAAGGCAAAATGACTGTTTCGGCACAAAGCCGCATTGTGATAGTCCCTCACATCCAACAACCAACACCTACAAAGGCTATTCAGGACATCAAGGTTGTCATCGGACATTTGAACGCCCTGGTCGGTAGGAAAGCGTTGCATGGACAACGGATTAGGATCTATCGCTTGCACACGGACACGAACGATAACGACCAGAAGTACATCAACTTACAAAACAGCTTCCAGCAGTGGAGTTTGGTACTTCGAGCAATAAAAAAAGCAACTCCGCATTCGGGAAATGATTGGTTTGACGGGGAATGCCAGCAAGCGATGGAGAAGAAAAAAGAACTGGGAAAGACTGTCTATCTAGTATAGCCACGAAAGACTATGTACCCTAAGGGACGACAATGGTCATGAAGAATTAGAACAAGCATTCCGGACTAATGACACCCACAAGTTCTATTGAAAAGTTAATTCAATTTCTCAATAAGGACTTCGCATCGAAACCTGACATGACCCGAAGAGACGAGGAGAGATACTTGGTTAAAACGTGTGAATGCAAAACGAAAGTTTACCTGGGAGTAGCAATGTCAGATTTACGGATTTTGCGCATATATGAAACTGGAATTCCCCAATTTTCTCTGTATATGTCCCGATTCCGACGCAACGGTAGTTAACCTAGGATTGCCGCCGGAAAAAATCAACTCCGGGTAGCCCAGCAAACCTTTTGGCCTGTATAATTTAATCCTGAATGAGATAAACAGCATCTTGTACAACATGAAGAAATCGTATATTATGTGCAAAAATGGCCTGCAATTACGAAAGTGAAGGCCATATACATGCATGTGTTTATCAAAATAATTGAAACGTTGATTTAACAAATCACTTTTTACGATTAACGTTATGATTGACCTGATTGGCTATATCCAGATGTAAACCTTTGTTGTGAATTGCGTTTCTACTCAATTACGAAATCATTCCGACTCCTTCTCTAGTAACATATGCGATTTTGTGTAACCTAGTACACGGACTTCCTTGTGGCCGCAAATTGTATATAGAGCAGGCTATTAATACCAAAATATTCGCCGCGAAAGTAAAATGGTATAAAAAAAAGTAACGCTTTCGGGGAAAGGCTTTTTCCAAAGCTTTTAAAGATATTTCGCTCTACTAAGGAAAGTTTATAAATATTGTGTATTTTTGTCTTATCATCTGTTTCATCTTAGTCTAGAACCCGCAACATTCCAATCGGTAACATTGATCGTTACCTCAAAGTTGCTATCGCTTGAGTACTTGAACGATATTTTTGCACCTTTTAAGTCAAAGTCGTCGTGTATGCATCGCATCTGATAGATCAAGATTAGATTCATTCTCATCCTATTTACGATTTTGTATGAATTGTGACTAAATGACAGTGTCAATATTTGTTTACATTCCATCGCTTATAATGAACATTCTCAGTTTTCGCATTTCATTGTTTAAAACTCGCCTCAACGGGTTGGTGGTGCGGTTTTGACTAGTTTATTCAAGTTAACAATGCAGATGTACAACAACCAGCATCATAAAAGTATGACGACTACCTTACGGTTGCCCTAATATTGTCAATTTTGACGAATAATAGAAGGTTTCCGAACTTCATTTCTAACATTTTGGCTGGTCAGGTGAGATGATGAAGGTAAGGGTGTTATCTATAGCCATGGTTCGACTGGTCATTGCCAAAAAATACCTATCGTTCGGGTGGATTGGCTGGACCAAATGGTTATCTAACACTGCCAGATATGGCAAACGAACATAGTCAATATTGGTCCAACGTTGCTTGAACAAAATAAAGACATTTATGTTATCAAGGACGCGTTTATTTCGGCTACGGAAAGAGATATTTGCACAGGAGACTCTGTCATCAATTCATCATCAATATTATCACTAAAAATGGCACAAGGAGAAAATTGTACAGCTCCGAAAGGATTAGTTTTGAATGAATACTCTCTCTCTTTTCTCACAATCTAGCGATAGAAAAAAATGAAATTTAAACGTGTTTGGAAACAAACTATAGTTGCAAGTAGTGTCTTATGATCATCACTGTTTGTATATTAATCTGAAACGAAGTCATATAAGACATTTTGCTAAGCATAATCCGATGAAAACTGAAATTAAATACGATGACATCTTCGTGATATTCATTGCTGGTAGCTGAATTTAGGATATCATCAAATACGATATTCCCGATTAATTTTTTCCCTTTCTACGATTTTCAATATCAAATCGTATATTGGTTGGTCGAATGCATTACATACGATGTTTACATGTTGCATTGTATGAGTTTGATACAATATCCATATATATATATACAATTTAATATCAACATCAATATACGATCTCTGGTTTACTGGGAGAACTCTACAAAAATGGTCAAGAACCGCTAGTAACGGCATTTTACTGCATAATATCAAGGATTTGGAAGGAAAAGAAACTAGCGGAGAAGTGGATGGAAGATGCGGTTTGTCCCATTTACAAAAAGGGTGATTGTCTAGATTGCTGTAATTACCGCCACAATACGCTGATCAAGGCCGCCTACAAAGTGCTCTGCCAGATTTTGTTGCTTCGTCTATCCACAATAGCAAGAGAATTCATATGGAAGTATCAGGCAGACTTTATGGAGGCCCATGCTACTACGGATCAAATTTTTACTCTACGACAAATCCTCTAGAAATGTCAGGCGTACAACGTACCTATTGGGCATTATTTCAGATATTTACTGGGCGGATTTCAGGGTAGCATATGGTACAATCGAGCGCGAACAGTTATGGCAGATGATGCACGGATCGTGCTGAGGGTTGCGGCAAGTGGATGAAATCTGTATGTTATTTTGTAACGCTATTGAAGGTGTGATCCGGTAAGCAGGCATTAAAACGAGAGGAACGATCTTCAGCAAGAGTTGCGATCTTCTCCAAGCCTTCGCAGATGACTTCGATATCATTACCAAAAACCTTGGGAGGGCGGAGGCAATGTACGCCGCACTAAAAACAGGAATAGAGGGGTCCTATGTGCTAGATGGCTAGACTAGGTTGAAACCGACTTGCGTGTGTCGAGACGCTCAATGAATTGGCGATGAGTAACCCATAACCGAGTACAGTCAGTGGAGAGAAATTCTTGATACGGCAAGAGCCACCCCGGCTTCCTTCTAGTGAAAATAATAAACGAAGTAAGAAGTATGTGAATTTGGAATGGAGCCGGGTATTTCCATCAAAGAATCTTTGATGGATAACGTAATATAATGATAACTACACATGTAGAACTACGTCAAAGAAAAATGGTCTTATCACATTGGTCTGTTCTAACAACACTGTCATTGAAAACTGTAGTCCAATACGCCAACTGCTCGTCAATTTGAAAATAATATTAAAAAGCTGCCGTGTGATACTAGGGTATATGAGGGGATTTTCAGCCCATTAAGCGGTAGCCTGAACAATATTCATGAATTACGCTGAAACTATATTCATTCGAGACAAGATTTTTATACCAGTTGATAGAATAATATTTACTGAATATCGGCATGTATTTTGGTCTTAATGAAACGCTACTGGATTTGAGTTATAGTCGCGAGAAATGATGAAGTCGCTGCGACTAAATTGGGCCCATTTTCTATAGTGGTGTCTGTGTTTTTTAAATCCGTCCGGCCGAAACCGCCTGCACAGGGATTAGATGCTTTTCAAAAACAGATAAAAAGAGAGACCGGTGGATAACGTGTCGGTATTGCCTACATACCGGCTCATTGAAGATAACTAGTTTTGCAGTAAAAACAGCTTGCTGCTGGCGCTAGTGTATCATTGAATCGTTCATATACACTAGCACCAGAAGCAAGTGGTTGTCACTCAAATACTAGCTATGTCAACACGATAGAAGAGTTTAAGGCGCAACTGCCTCACATATTGGTAGTAGTGTAAATAGTGCACCATATGCTGAAATTAAAAGCAAAATGCTGCAAATTGCTAGTGAATGAAAATTGATTTATATTTTCATATCAGAGGAGAATTTTTGTGTTCTTCCGTGATAAAAAGAAGTAGAATTGTTCTGTGATACCATATTTACATGTGTTTAGTTTCTAGAATAGGTAAACGTGATCATAATTGAGTGTTTTCCAAATCATCATAAGAGCGGATATGCGTAAGCGATTGCTTCTGTATTTTTAGCCTTATCCGTATGGATCGTCATTCCTGTGACGAACTCTGAAGGAGCAGCAGCAGCAGAAGCGACATCAGAAGTAACTGAAAGGAATATCAGTGGCTAACCCGGTAGCTGACTAGTTGAATACACTTTCGAAACGAAAGGCACTACCGCAGTAAAAGGTGCTGGAGATCACGGTTCACGACAATGACACAGTATGCACAAAAATCCGTAGATCTGACATCGCTATCTAGGAATGCCCTTAAATGACAATAGCATTCCGACTCCCGATCTCGAGAAGAGCTGGCAAAAAATTGGGCGGGCAAAAGATAAATAGAACCACTGGAAAGAACTTAGTAGTAGGCACTTAGTATGACGATAGCAGACAAAGCCTTATGGACCTTCTTGTGTTTATCAGCGCAAATTAGAGTCACTTTCTTCTTAGTTTCTTTCCGACTTCTTCCGAGAAAAAGAAACGAACAAAATAGTAAAAAGGGTTAATCTTTATGAGTAGTTAATTGAAAAGAGAAGGTTTACGTTAATGCTGCCATGCTGTCAATACGATCTTACCGTTTTCAGTTTGAGCGCAGGTAGAACTCTTCTGCGGTATAGGCATTTATGGCATGATATTCTTCACTTTCGGTCGTGTGCTGTCTGATCGTAGTATATTCACAACAATAGTAATGCTGCAAATTTCTTGGTTGAATTATACTGAAAGAGGTGAAATTTTTTCGTTTCTATTACTTTGCATATTTTAATAGTTACTAATAACTGCGATAGAACTTCAAAATCTTTTACAACTATCAAGCGAAGAAGATTGTTCTTCATATAACCTTCTGAAATCCTTGTCCTATTTGCTTCAAGTACTCTTTTTACGCGATAAAATTGAAAAATGTTGGAAATACAACAAAAAGGAGAGGAAAAAACTAAAATAGAGACAACCGATAATAAAAAAGACAGCGTAAAGACTACAAAAGTGCAATGAAAAGATAAGAATAAACCTAGTACATCGTCAGTGTGCTGCTACTGTGCTACAGTCAAAACAGTGATGAAAAGATGGCGAAAATACGATAAAAAGTTAACGGAAAGATGTCAAAATAACGTAAAAAACTTAAAACCAGACCGACAAAGGTCTTTGGACATTGGCGGAACTAGCGCTCATTTCTAGGGGGGGCTATAGCCCCCGGAATTTTTTTCAACCGTTTTATTTCGTCGGCATATCAAAATTTAATGCACATTAATGCCTGGAATCTTAAAACAGTCATGCAAATAAACTTTACTCTGAAGTTTTTCGTACCTATAGTTATCTAACTATTGGTTTTTCAAAAATTAAAAAACTTAGTCAACTTTTCTAGGGGGGGCTAAATCTCTTCTAGGGAGGGCTTAGCCTCCCCTAGCCCCCCCCCCCCCCCCCCTAGTTCCGCCAATGTAAAAAGACGACGAAGTGATGACGAATATATGACAGAAAGTTTTTCATGACAGAAAGACGACAAAATGACAACAGGAAAACGGTAAAACAGAAAGAAAAAAAGCGACAAAAATTTCAAAAACAGACGTCAAAAAAGAAATCTGACGGAAACACAATGAAAAGACGACAGAGAGATGAAAAACAAAAGAAAACCGCTGAGCAAATATCCGTTTGTTGACTGACCGCTTAAGGAATGCTCACGCACTGATACCTGACAATTATAACCAAGCATTGTTTGGTTCAATACTCCACATCTCCCGCCTAGCAATCAATGCTTCCATTTTGTTTCTTAGGTGGCACACGAAGTCGTGACTGATCGATTTAAAGCCTGCAGTGTCATCCAAGAGCTAGCTGCTAAATCTGACAAGTTATGCTCAAATTAACTACACGAAGCCAAATTGAAGGACACAGAAAGGCGCTACAGAAGTGGCACACCACTCAAATATACTACGTGGTCGGTGCTGAGCTCGAGCCACCATCCAGAAATGAATAGGTTGGGTTGGTTTATTCCAATTAAAACGCGAGTTATGCGGTCCGATTCAAACCTATGATCTCAATTTTGATATAATTCGCGGTTCTGCGTTTTTTTTTTGTTGATGCTAATGAACATGATTAGAGCAGCTGATTCACTGATGTTGATAAATTATATTAACTCTAGTCCAATTAAGAGATATCGCGTTGTCGGGACAAAACTGCCGCCGATTGTCGTGTGTGATTCATCAAATCATGGCAATCAAACATTTCTTACTCTACCATGAAACAACAACGAGGACAATTTGCATAAATTTGCACAGTATTCCATTGGAGAGCATTTCTGTGACTCTGTGAATGATTCATGCATAACAGAAGTTTTGTACGACTTCTACAGATTTCAGAGTATGTATTTGTATTTATATTTGTATGTTTTTACTAAATCTTTAAACCTAATAAATATTTTTGGTTTACAATTTAATTTTAAATAAATTTCAAAGATTCTACAGATTATAGTTACAAGTTTTAAAGATTACAATTTGTGTCCACTTCCCAGCTTGCGTGAATTGAAAAAAAAAGTCTGGGAGTATGCTTCCCAAGTAACAATTTGGGTAATATTACACTCTTATGATGGCATTGACCAATGGCAAGACCAAAATTGGTCAGGAAAACCGCCATAAGAGTACAATAAAACGTACGTTGTTGCTTGGGTTGATAATTGTTTTTTCCCTCGTGCATCCACTATATTTCCTGAAACCGCCACATTATGAGGTGGCGCTGCAAGCGTTTTGCTTTTATTAAGCAACATTCACACGGCAGTGGAAGTGACACGACCAAGCTAACAAAACTTAATCAATTGACCAAACTCGTGACTTTAGTCATGACCTTGAAATGCGGTCAGGCATATATTAATCTTTTTTTTTTTTTGAAACGATGATTCTACAATTGATGAAGGGACGGTAAGGGAAAGTAATGAAGAAGGATTTTTTTTCCGGGAATGAAGGGGAAGGGTGGAAAGGACCTTCCACCCTTCCCCTTCATTCCCGGAAAAAAAAAATCCTTCTTCATTACTTTCCCTTACCGTCCCTTCATCAATTGTAGAATCATCGTTTCAAAAAAAAAGATTAAAACTTAATCATGTATGCATCAATTATGTGCCATAAAATTGAAGAATTTTTTAGGATAATCAAGAATAGTTCATCAATAATAATAATTTACATTCGACTAACAGAAAACGTCACATTTCGAACAAAAGCATGATAATGGAGCGAAAATTACGTCTGACGCTGCATTAATACCGTGTGAATCATTCTTTTATACTCACTCTAGCATCATAGTTTATTAAAGATCATAGATAAGCCACTCTTCGTAGATTCAATCGTAAGTTAAGTGGTTTTTGGCGACAAGAGGGTTTACTAACCTGTCCTAGTGTTTGTAAAGCGTTCTCATAGGCACACGTTTTACTATGTCATCTGTCACTAACACTTGTGTAAAATGAGAAGGCAGTACGAAGACTATGACAGTCTAGTTAACCCTACCACCAGTAGGCAGTAGATATTTAGAACGTCTTAGTAGAATATGAGACCAGAAATTAAATAATAAAGAAAACTTTCCAATTAAATTTCGAGCTGAAATTCGAAAACAGACACTGATGAGCCTGCAAGTCGTAGGCGAAATGCGTATCTGTCACGAATAAATATAAATAGTAGAATTTAATTGAAAAGTTTTCGTTTTTATTTAATTTCAGATATCTACCCGAAAAAAAATTTACATTAAATTTTGTAGTAGAAACAATGGGTCTACGACAGTTTTTATTGTGTAAAATGAAACTTATGGTAAATTTATTGTAAAAGTGTCTGAAAATCAAATATTCATATTTTTCATATTTTCGTTTCTTATTTTATGCTATAGTATTGGTGTAGTTCATCATAAAATTACTGCCTAATTTAATTTTTTTTTGTTTTTCGCCTAAAAAAATTACCATAAAAGGACGATAACTTTTACTGTAAATGAAAATTTTTGGTCGCGAAAAAATAGATTTTTTTATTGTTAAGATACTCAACAACCCGTCATTTTTTATGGTAGAATCTCTCAGAACCATGAAAGTTATGATGGACAACAATAAGTTTGATGGTTTGGTTATCTTTTCGGACGATAAATTTTATTGTTTTACCGTATTTTGTATCCTACTGTAACAATAATCTAATGTCGAATTTGTTTATTCAATCCGGGTTGAAACTGGATGAATTTTATCTGTCAGATAGGAGCAAATGAACACAAAATCCATTCATCCAGTTCCAATCCGGATTGAATAAACAAATTCGACATAAGGTAAATAGCCTCCAAATAATATTGGTTGCACTTATTTTGTTCGCATTTCGCTAACGTCTAAATCGCCCATTGAGGTTTTGTTTTCGTACAATCGCTCCGTTTTTCTAGAAATTTGTAGTGTTTAAATACAGTATAATTATGTGGGCAGTTTGCGCGAGTGTAGTGTTTAGAGTTTCTGCCTTCCTGTGGTATGCTGATCATGCTGATTGACAAAGGATTAGCACGGATAAGGACATTTTCAAAGTTAAAATATTTTCCAATGACATGTCACAGAAATCCCAATAAAAAAATTCACGATGCCACTTTTTCATGGTAAGATTTTCCAATATTTATTGACGAATATGGATTTCGCTTGACATGTAGTTGGCGCTACAATGCGGATGATGCTTTTCTCCATAAAAGTTAAATATTTAGAGTTCTGCTTTGAGCAACTGAGCAACTAAAATATTCCCTTCTGCTGTATTTTGATTCACGAATTAAAAAGAAATTTGCATAAAATTCCAAAAATTTAAAGCATACAAAAAGGGCGAAGAGGGCGGTAAACCAGAAACGGTCGGTACGGGAATTGGAACGGAGTAAAATATACTGTACAATGTTTATTAATTACGAACGGGAAGGATCACAACATTGTGTATTAACGGAATTCAGAACGAAACTTCCCTAAGTAATCGAATAATTGATGGGTAATTTAAAAATACGGCACTATCCGAATATTATTTAATATTCAGTACGTAATCCCCTGCTCTCCATGATCCAGAACCAGATATGTTGACAGCCCTAGGCCTGATCGCTTACACGTCGTCACTCCTCAAACCGTTTATTTAATTTGTTTCATGACAGAAAAGCGTAGTCCAGATCGGTTATTTATAGCCACAAATGGTTTACTACAGTCAATTGCGTTGCAGCCGACGACCGACGACCGACGGTGAGGGCGACGTCGAGGCGGGCAGTGCAAACGTCA